>NC_133327.1:635683412-636016190 GCF_042186555.1 Aquarana catesbeiana
GAGCATTGTTCCAACTATTGTGCTGGTAATGTACATTGTGTTCCCTCAGGATGTTCCTACTTAGCAGAATTATGATTTTGGCATCACTGTCAAGTGGAGGGTTCAGGAAGCTAAGTGGCTTAGATGAGGTTCAGAAAGTGCATTTTTTGGTGTAGGGATTTCCTACTTGTCATTAGGCAATTATTGCATTCAAGGAGTAGAGGAATCTGTTTGGTTCCTCTAATGCCCCGTACACACGGTCGGATTTTCCGGCGGAAAATGTGTGATAGGACCTTGTTGTCGGAAATTCCGACCGTGTGTAGGCTCCATCACACATTTTCCATCGGATTTTCCGACACACAAAGTTTGAGAGCAGGCTATAAAATTTTCCGACAACAAAATCCGTTGTCGGAATTTCCAATCGTGTGTACACAAATCCGACGCACAAAGTGCCACGCATGCTCAGAATAAATAAAGAGATGAAAGCTATTGGCTACTGCCCCGTTTATAGTCCCGACGTACATGTTTTACGTCACCGCGTTCAGAATGATCGGATTTTCCGACAACTTTGTGTGACCGTGTGTATGCAAGACAAGTTTGAGCCAACATCCGTCTGAAAAAATCCATGGATTTTGTTGTCGGAATGTCCGATCAATGTCCGACCGTGTGTATGGGGCATTAGTGTTGTTCCTAAATTTTCCAAGGAAACAGCACAGCAAGTAAATGACTACTTCTGTCACCTAATGCCGCAGACACACGATCAGAATTTCGGCCCGCAAAAGACCGATGAGAGTTTTTCGTTGGATAATGCGACCGTGTGTATGCTCCAGCGGACGTTTGCTGGCTGAATTCCAGCCAGCAAAAGATTGAGAGCATGTTCTCAATTTTTCAGTCGGGAAAAGTTCCTATCCGAAAATGCGATCGCCGGTGGCAATTCCAACGCGCAAAATTCCTATGCATGCTCGGAAACAATTTGACGCATGCTCGGAAGCATTGAACTTCATTTTCTCGGCTCGTCTTAGTTTTGTACGTCACCGCGTTCTTGACGGTCGTAAGTTCAGCGAACTTTTGCGTGACCATGTGTATGCAAGGCAAACTTGAGCGGAATCCCTTCAGAAAAGCCATCATATCTTTTTCCGACGAGAAGTCCGATCGTGTGTACGGGGCATAAGTGAGCACACCTGCTAACTGCTTTCTTAGTTTTTCCTTGGGGGATAACACCTTAACAGGACATTTTTTTTTACATGAGTCTTTGCCAAAAGTCCTTTGTGGAGTAGCTCAGTAGTACACATTAATGTGACTGTTGCAGTTCATGGTTCTTCCCACCATTGTTTAACATAAGTATGAAGTCTTTACTGGATGTAGAGGTCTGCGGTTTGGGCAAAAGGCTGATACACACATGTAACTGTCGCATTTTGAGCATTTGACAGCAACTTTGCAGCCCATGGCAAAATGCATCAATGATGCACAACAGAGAAGAAAACATCACAACTCCTTTGAAACCCCTTGCCTTGTCCCAGGTTTTTCCCTGAAAGCACATTTTCTGAGGATGTGGCTTGTTGTGAATGGGAGAGTAGTAAATTGGATCCTTATGTCTCTTATCCCCATCATCACTGGTATCTGTGGGAGTGTGCACGTTTCCTGCATTTCTGAAACAGATTGCTACTCTTAAGTACAAGGACTTTGGATATGCTTTCTTACACCTTGCAGCTGTTAGGATAGAAGCATTTTATGTCAACAGCAGATAAACTTGGGTCATTCCTCGCCTTGATGTTCTGATGAACTCCAAAGAAGAAGGAAAAGGGTGGAAAGGCACTCCAAAATCCTGCTGTTGCCACTCATTTTTCTTGCAGATAGAAAGATAATTTTACCACCACTGGGTTCCTAATTGTGTGCAGTGTCTAAATAATTAATCCCTGGCAAATGTGGGTCATTCTTTTCAATTTCTAGTTCAAAATGAAGATCACTAAGTTCCTGGAAGGTTTGGTTGTCTCTGTTGGTAATTTAGGAAAGTCTTGTAATCTTTTGAATAAAGCAAGTAGTATGACTTTAGGGCCTTCATAAGTTTGCTCTAATCCCAACCATGTTAGTTTAAGGTCTTTGGTTCATAGATGTGGATAGTTTTAGGTCGTTTGACACATCCAATGATTGTAGTCCCCAGCCATCTGATTAGCAGATCAAGCTTTTGCATGGGTGGGATGCAGAGGTCCTGAACTACTGACCTAAATGTGGACCTCCAGCTTCTGTAGTTCTCTGGGCAATAACTGTCTTTCAAGAGGCTAGTTTATAGGTTCCATAAGATTCATGTACCTTGCAAGGTCTGATGTATCTGTTCTATCAGGACCTGTTGCTGCAGCTGTTCCTTGACTGTTGTTGGTGATTGCAGTTTCCTGAGATATTGGAAGATAACATTGATTAGCTCAAGGTTTCAGTCCAGGTGAAGGTTTTCCATTTGAGAGTCTCGCATTGTGAGTTTTGAGAAACATGTACCTAGTCCAAGAATATTTTAAGACAATTTGGTAATTGGAGGCTAGGAGGGTCTGTGATGGCACAAAAGGCAGCTCCGTGGGTTGTCAGCAACAGGGGAAGGAGGTACGTGATTGACCTCTATGGTTGATTCCTGCAGCTTCTTTTATTGATGGATGTTCTGCAGCGTCATCTGTGCAATTGCATTGTCAGCAGTCTGGCTCAGGACAAATTGCAAAGTTCAGTTTGCTGGGTCATCGGTTGTGGTCAAGGTAGAGCAATGGAATTCTCCTTCCTGCAGCCTGGTCCATAACTCTTAGCTCAGCTGTGGCTGCTGATTATTTCTTGTCTCCACATAAGGCAAATTCAGGAGGTAAAAAACACTGGTAAAGGGTTCTTCTTTAAATAGGGGAATAGGTGGGAGAGGGGGGAGTGCGCATTTGTAGGGGGATGCTTGGAGAGGGGTTGTAAACATGTTTGGGAAGGGTATGTATGTAGGTAGAGGGCAGGATAGGTCCCTTTAAAAGGTTACTACTCCTACATAGAGGATTCTGGGAGTCCCTATATAGTCTAGAGCAGTGGTTCTCAACTCCAGTCCTCAGGACCCACCAACAGGCCAGGTTTGCAAGATAGCTGAAATACATCACAGGTGATATCACTTGCTGCTCAGTGATTGCAGTATTCTAGTCTGCAACTCCCCAAGGTAATACTTAAAATCTGGCCTGTTGGTGGGTCCCGAGGACTGGAGTTGAGAACCACTGGTCTAGAGGGAGAGCAGAGAGGCATAGAGAGAGCAAGGGAAGAAGACAAGACTGCTGTGGGGGAGAACAGGACCCTCTGGAAGTTCCCCATTCTGGACTCCTGGGGAAATAAAGGTAAAGCTCCACAACATCAGAGTTGAGGAAGAGGCAGTAAGGTCTTGGTCCTCTCCTTGGTTCCCCCTTCAAGGGGAAGGAAGCATTGAAGGCAGTAGCAAGAAAGAGCAGAAGTATGACTTTAGCCAAGACTAAAGAGCTAGCATCTCCTAGTCAGGCAGTTCTACGCTACTTCTGATGTTGTTGAAAACAGCTGTGGTTTAATGAAGTTGGATATATTATGCAACTCTCAACTTTATACAGTAAAGAAGTTTATTGTTCAACTTTGGCCCCTGTGTGAATGTTTGCACAAGGGATGTGATCCACAGATCTGGTATGGCTGTGCATGGCAGCCAATCAGCTTTTAACTTCAGCTTGTTCAATTAAGCGTTGGCAAAAAAAAATGGAAATTGATTGGTTTCTATGCAGAGCTGCACCAGATTTTGCACTCCACAATCAACCCCGATGGCTGTGTAAACCTGGCTGTCAAGCCTGGGAAAGGGATGAGGTTCAAGCGTGTGGATACCCTTGGGGGTGAGGAGGTTGAACAGACACAACCAGGAGGGTGGAGGGGTCTGTCCTCCAGTAGGGATGGTCCCTATGTTCGAGTCGCACGTAAGTTCGACCCGTTAGGCGAATACCGAGCATTATGGGGCGTTCGCGGAAAATTCGAGTGCCGCGGAATGCCCCATAATGCACTGCGAGATTGCAGTGCATTGATGTCTGCTGATTGGACAAAGCACGCACCTGACCTGCATGCTTTGGCCAATCACAGCGCGCTCTGCTGTGAGCCATGATTAGCCAAAGGCAGGGTGCCTTTAGCCAATCATGGCTCAGGGGGCTAAGTCCATGCCCCACACTATATAAGGCTGCTTACACGGCGGCCATATATAGTGTAATGATTGAGAGAACGTTAGCTAGAGGCAGGTTAGTGTATGTATGTGTGTGTGTGTGTATATATACACATACACAGTTGTGCTCATAAGTTTACATACCCTGGCAGAATTTATGATTTCTTGGCCATTTTTCTGAGAATATGAATGATAACACAAAAACTTTTCTTTCACTCATGGTTAGTGTTTGGCTGAAGCCATTTATTATCAATCAACTGTGTTTACTCTTTTTAAATCATGCTGATAACAGAAACTACCCAAATGACCCTGATCAAAAGTTTACATACCCCAGTTCTTAATACCATGTATTGCCCCCTTTAACATAAATGACAGCTTGAAGTCTTGTGCGGTATTTGTGGATGAGGCTCTTTATCTTCCCAGATGGTAAAGCTGCCCATTCCTCTTGGCAAAAAGCCTCCAGTTCCTGTAAATTCTTGGGCTGTCTTGCATGAACTGCATGTTTGAGATCTCCGCAGAGTAACTCAATGCTTTGATAAAGCACAATTTGTGTGTGAAACATGTAAGCCGTGCCTCCCTTGCTCGTGCATGTAGTGCTCCTCATGTTCTCCACGGTTTTATGTGAATAAAGGCATTTGGATCTCAGTTTGGTGTGCAGCCATCCGGAATTTCCTTTCGTTAGTGGCTCAATGATATTGAGGTCAGAAGACTGAGATGGCCACTCCAGAACCTTCACTTTATTCTGCTGTAACCAATGACAGGTCGACTTGGCCTTGTGTTTTGAATCATTGTCATGTTAGAATGTCCAAGTACGTCCCATGCGCAGCTTCCTTGCTGATGAATGCCAATTTTCCTCCAGTATTTTTTGATAACATACTGCATTGATCTTGCCATCAATTTTGACCAAATTTCCTGTGCCTTTGTAGCTCCCACATCCCCAAAACATCAGCGATCCACCTCTGTACCTTTCATCATAGGCCTTGTTGACTCCTCTCCAATTGTAGCGTTCATGGTTGTGGCCAAAAGGCTCAATTTTGGTCTCATCACTCCAAATGACTGGCATTCTCAAGTCCTTGAATATCTTTTTATATCCCTTTCCTGTTTTATACAGGTCAACTGTATAAAACAGGAAAGGGATATAATTGGTAATTTCCCCACAGATCCTTTGACAATTATTTTGCTTTCCCCATGACTCAGAATCCAGAAACGTCAGTGCAGCACTGGATGAAAGATGGAAGGGTCTGTCAGGAGTCCAGAAACTCATTGACCTTTTACACACACACACACACACACACACACACACACACACACACACACACTACTTACACACAAACAGATCAAAGGTGAGGATGGTTACCTTTATTAGCCATTTGAACCCCATTGTGTCAACTTGTGTGCATGTTATCAGGCCAAAATCAACGGGGTATGTAAACTTTTGATCAGGGTCATTTGGGTAGTTGCCATTTAAGAACACCTCACCTTGTTTTTTACTTGCTATACTTATTTTAAGCCCTGATTCAGGATATTCACTGAGGGACACATTTCTCTGAACAATGGCCAACAATGGACATACAGTACTGTGCCTGCCTGTGGCAGCCTTATTCATTCCTATGGGAAAGATGTACTCTAAGCCACCACCAAGAGTACAACTTTTCCATAGAAATGAATGAAGATGCACATGCCGTATGAAGTGGCCATTTTTCAGGGGAAAGACTGTCGCTTGGGGTGGGGCACAGTAAAGAATGCTGGATCAGAGCTGAAAGTAAAAGACCAGGTGGACAGTTCTCAGGTAGGAAAAGTGCAGTTTTACTTTAGAGCCAGCTATAGACCTACAAAAAAATTTGGAAGTTTAGACATGATCCAAATGATCTGAAAAAAAAAAAAATTGGAAAAAGCGCTTGGATGTGTTTGGGATAGCAGCGACCTTCATGTAGATTATATTCTCCCAAATTGGGCAGTGGTTTATGGGCCTGGATATTTGTGTTGTTTTCCAACTGACCTAAGTCTACTGAGTCTTGCAGCTTGATTGGCTTTCTCAGTAACATTTACAGCACACAAATACAGTCAGAGGAAGAGTACTGATTGGACACACTGAACCTGTTTTTCTCCCTCCGAGATTGGTCAGCCAGAGGTGTCATATATATGTATGTATGTATGTATGTATGTATGTATATATATATATATATATATATATATATATATATATATATATATATATACACACACACACATACAGTATCTCACAAAAGTGAGTGCACCCCTCGCATTTTTGTAAATACTTTATTATATCTTTTCATGTGACAACACTGAAGAAATGACACTTTGCTACAATGTAAAGTAGTGAGTGTACAGCTTGTATAACAGTGTACATTTTCTGTCCCCTCAAAATAACTCAACACACAGCCATTAATGTCTAAACCGCTGGCAACAAAAGTGAGTACACCCCTACGTAAAAATTTCCAAATTGGGCACAAATAGCCATTTTCCCTCCCCAGTGTCATGTGATTCATTAGTGTTACAAGGCCTCAGGTGTGAATGGGCAGCAGGTGTGGTAAATTTAGTGTTATCGCTCTCACTCTTTCATACTGGTTACTGGGAGTCCAACATGGCACCTCATGACAAAGAGCTCTCTGAGGATCTAAAAAAAAGAATTGTTGCTCTACATAAAGATGGACTAGGCTATAAGAAGATTGCCAAGACCCTGAAACTGAGCTGCAGCACGGTAACCAAGACCATACAGCGGTTTAACAGGACAGGTTCCACTTAGAACAGGCCTCGCCATGGTCGACCAAAGAAATTGAGTGCACGTGCTCAGCGTCATATCCAGAGGTTGTCTTTGGGAAATAGACATATGAGTGCTGCCAGCATTGCTGCAGAGGTTGAAGGGGTGGGGGGGGTCAGCCTGTCAATGCTCAGACTATACGCCACACACTGCATCAAATTGGTCTGCATGGCTGTCGTCCCAGAAGGAAGCCCCTTCTAAAGATGATGCACAAAAAAGCCCACAAACAGTTTGCTGAAGACAAGCAGACAAAGGACATGGATTACTGGAACCATGTCCTGTGGTCTGATGAGACCAAGATAAACTTATTTGGTTCAGATGGTGTCAAATCATGTGAGGAGTACAAAGACAAGTGTGTCTTAGCTACAGTCAAGCATGGTGGGAGTGTCATGGTCTGGGGCTGCATGAGTGCTGCCGGCACTGGGGAGCTACAGTTCATTGAAGGAACCATAAATGCCAACATGCACTGTGACCTACTGAAGCAGAGCATGATCCCCTCCCTTCAGAGACTGGGCCGCAGGGCAGTATTCCAACATGATAACGACCCCAAACACACCTCCAAGATGACCACTGCCTTGCTAAAGAAGCTGAGAGTAAAGGTGATGGACTGGCCAAGCATGTCACCAGACCTAAACCCTATTGAGTATCTGTGGGGCATCCTCAAATGGAAGATGGAGGAGCGCAAGGTCTCTAACATCCACCAGCTCTGTGATGTCATCATGGAGGAGTGGAAGAGGACTCCATTGGCAACCTGTGAAGCTCTGGTGAACTCCGTGCCCAAGAGGGTTAAGGCAGTGCTGGAAAATAATGGTGGCCACACAAAATATTGACACTTAGGGCCCAATTTGGACATTTTCACTTAGGGGTGTACTCTCTTTTGTTGCCAGCGGTTTAGACATTAATGGCTGTGTGTTGAGTTATTTTGAGGGGACAGCAAATTTACACTGTTATACAAGCTGTATACTCACTACTTTACATTGTAGCAAAGTGTCATTTCTTCAGTGTTGTCACATGAAAAGATAGAATAAAATATTTACAAAAATGTGAGGGGTGTACTCACTTTTGTGAGATATATAATTTTTGCTTGATATAGCTACAAACAATCAGAACAGACCACTGCTGCCTCATCTCTATGGGTGCCTCTATTCTACAACTCTGCTCTTTGCTGTGTATTCCCTCAGTATCTATTTTATCCATTATTTATTCGGAACGTCATGACTCGCCATTCAGAAGGCTTATCCCTCTATAAGTGATTTTAGTCTTAAAGAGACTTAGCTGCATTTTGCCTGTGTATTTCCTGCCCTGGATGTTGGAATAATGGAATAAAAAGATTTTCATAGTGCCAGGAATTGAGTTGTGATTGAACATGAATTAAGATCTTGGCTGGTTTTCCCTTCTGCATTTATGAAGTCTGAACAGAAAACGCTAAGTCTATAACGTGTGATAAGAAAGTCTGATTTCACCTCGGCATTGCTAAATGATTCCACACAGCCTAGTGGGGAAATGTGGATTAATGTGTCATACAGGGATGAATCTAATGTCTCTTATAGGGATATATGAACATTGCTAGTTCACATTGCTGACATTTGTCATTTACTCAATGGAACATCATGGTATTTATGATGTTTTTCAGATTTACACTTCATCAGCTTCTTCAAAATAATCTTATCAATTTGTATTACATTGTAAACACCTTGTTTCTGTGACTAATTTGTAAATATATATGTACATATGACCAGGGCTTTTTTTCACACCTTCCAAACCGCATGAAATAGTGGGTGTGGTCAAATGTCACTAAGATTAGAAGGGTCTGAAATGGGCATTAAATACGAGGAGTGCATAGTAGAATACATAGTAGGTGCAGAGCAGTGTTCATTTTGGCAGCACATTTCGATTTAGTTTTAGTCTTAGGACTAAAATGGCATTTTAGTTTTTGTCCCATTTTAGTCCTCTGCAAGTGTTTTAGTTTTAGTTGTGTTTAGTCGACTAAATCTTCAGTACATTTATTTTAGTAGACTAGGGGGTTGATTTACTAAAGGCAAATCCACTTTGCACTACAAGTGCACTTGGAAGTGCAGTCGCTGTAAATCTGAGGGGAAGATATGAAATGAAGGGAAGCTCTGCTGATTTTATCATCCAATCATGTACAACCTAAAAAGACTGTTTTTTATTCTCCTTGCATGTCCCCTTCAGATCTATAGCAACTGCACTTCCAAGTGCACTTGTAGTGCAAAGTGGATTTGCCTTTAGTAAATAACCCCCTAAAACTAATTTTAGTCATCTAAAATTGAATGGGTGTAGTTAAATTGTAATGCATTATTTAAGCATTTCTCTACAATTTCCAAACTCATTATATGCTACTGCTGGAGTGAAAAATATAATATGTTATTATTTATGGTATTAAGGTTTGAACATGCACTACAGACACAGATTTAGTCGTTCTATAATGTCTTTATTTAAAGGGGTTGTAAACCCTTGTTTTTTTCACCTTAATGCATCCTATGCATTAAGGCAGTGGTCATCAACCCTGTCCCCAGTGCCCACTAACAGGCCAGGTTTTATGTATTACCTTTGGGAGATGCAGTGAGCAGCAAATGATATCACCAGTGATGTATTTCAATTATCTTGCAAACCTGGCCTGTTAGTGGGCCCTGAGGACAGGGTTGATGACTACTGTATTAAGGTGAAAAAACTTCTGACAGTGACCAGCCCCCCCCCTTTACTCACCTGGGCCCATCCGTTCCCTCGGCGGAGACACGCCTACCTTCTCAGCCCGTGGTTCTCGGCTCTTGATTGGATAGATTGATAGCAGCGCAGCCACTGGCTCCCGCAGCTGTCAATCAAATCCAATGACGCGGGGGGGCGGGGCCGAGTCCAGCATTCTGTGTCTATGAACGCAAATGCTGGACTCGGGAGGGCGCTCCTCGCAAGGTAAGAAGATGAGGATCGGGGCCACACTGTGCAAAATGAACTGCACAGTGTAGGTAAGTTGATATGTTTGTTATTAAAAAAAAAAAGGGAGGTTTACAAATCACTTTATGTAAAACCGTTTCGTCAAGACAAAAGGGTCGTTTGACAAAAGGGTAACGTAAGAAAAAAAAAAATGCAAAAAAATAAAAACCCTTTGCGTGATCGTGATGGTGCCAGTGCCACCATGCAGTGCACTGCCAGTGGTCACTGGTCAGAGGAGTGAAAAAAAAAAAATTCTGCTGTTCACGCTTTGATGTCATGATTCAGACCAGGATTTCACTTCAAATATTTTTTCACCTTTGATGGACTTTTTATATATTTATTGCAATTTTTTCATTATGTTTATTTGAATTATTATTATTTATATCACTCATTTGTGTTATGGTTGTTCAACAATCACTGTACATTATCATCTTCATTTGTTTTTAGTCCCAGTAATTTATTCGCTTGATTCACATAGGTAGGCTGGTTATTATACACTAGAATTTATCATTTGTGGTCAGCACTGGGTGTTTATATTTATTTTTATACCTAAAATATACAATATATTTCTTTATATATTTAATTTCTCACTTTTATTTAGCGCTCCCCATATCCCCCTTTTTTTCACTTATGCACTGATGATTCTTTCATCCAGTTAGGGTGTAGCTGCTTTAATTTATCCAAATTTATTAACACTTTTTTGGCACGGAACTGTTCACTATTTTTTACTGGTCAGAGGAGGCCTGTAATGCTGCACAGTGCTGGATGGTGGTCTGAAGGATGGCCTGTAATCCACAGTGCCCTGGATGCCACTGCCAGTGGTCAGAGGAGACCTGTAATGCATACACGGTGCTCTGGACGGATGGTGGTCTGAGGGGAGGCCTCAGGTCTGCTGTAATTGTAAAGTACAACACACTCAGCCTGCTCTGCTCTCTGCTCTGGTGCCTGGCGGTCGTTTCTGAGTCGGGACTCGGGAGTGGCACAGACTCAGTCTCTTCGAGACTCGGGAGGCCTGGCTGGCCTGTAATGCACAGTGCTGCTCTCTCTGGTCTCTAGCAGTCGCCACGGTGCACACAGTCAAACACGCTTGCTTGCTGGGAGCGGATTGCGGAAGCAGGCATAGCTCTGTAAAAACCTGAAGTTAGTTTACGAGGGTACACATCACTGCCTTACATTTTCATCCTGTTTTCCTTTGTTAACTAAAATGGATTTGATTTTCGTCAGTGGATGAAAATGTGCTTTACTTTTCGTTTAGTTTTCGTCACTGTAAAAATGATGCTGACAAAAACTTTGACAAACATTTTCATTGATGAAATAACACTGGGGCAGACTTGGGGGGGGGGGGGGGGAGTTACACACAAAGTGCAGAGTTCCGAGTTGCGCTATGTGCAGGCTTCAGGGGTGCGTTACATACATAGTGTGGAGTTCAGGGGTGTGCTGCATATAGAGTGTAGAGTTTAGCCTTCTTCCACAGCTGCTTATCTCTGGATCCCTATCCACATCTCAATTTCACCCCTCTTCTTCTCTAGTACCTTCCCACATACCATAGCTCCCAACTGTCCCTGATTTCGAGGGACTGTCCCTGATTTGGAGTAATGTCCCCCTGTCCCTCTTTCCTCCTCATTTGTCCCTCGTTTTGGTTTGATCTATATAGATGTATATAAAATGCACTTTTTATCTTTCAAAAAGTGTTTTTCAGTGCTAAACCTTTCATCTGATTTCTAAATTGCTGCATATGTAAATTCCAAAAGCAAATATAAAGGAATAGTAGTGTTAAAGCACTTGTGGGTTTAACCAATCTTGTTTTTTTTTGTACAATCCTCCTTTAAGGGGGCGTGGCAAGGGGTGTGTCCTATGTCTGCATACTTTTGTTGGCATCCGCACTGCACCCTGGGCACCTGCAACTCCCTTGTCCCCATCCTGCACTGAGTGGAAGCCACTCAGGAGATCAGATCTGTGGTAAGCCGGACTTCTGTGTTTATAAGTTATAGTTGTGAGCAGGGAACAGAGGGCTGAAAAAAAGCCCTTCATATGACACATCTACCTATTTCATACGCAAGCTTGGCCTTCTGCTTTATGCTTTAAGGCAGACTGCATGAATCTCCTAATGATGGTGTCAAAGTGACCTTGTCTTCAATCTAAACTCTGTAAGGCTGTTATCTGTAAAGAACGCTTACCTCTTCTGCTTCCCACACCTCCGAATCCCACTGCATTCAGTAAAAGTGGTCCCCAAAAATTTGATGGAAAACCAACACTTCTGAAAGTGTCAATCTTCAGATGTCCCCTGCAGCTTTCAATGGTTCTTCCCTCTGACCTTCATGTCACTACTGTCTCCTGTAATGGGTGGAGGTCAGCAGGAGGAACCAGTGAGAGATGCAGGAGGTCATGCCATGTGAAGCGGAGATACAGAAGCGAGTGGGTCAGCATAAAAGCCAGGGAAAAGTAATTTAAGAAGGTCAGCAGTGGTAACCCATATTTCTCTTATGAAAGGTTTATTTGGAGTAAAACCGCAGTGTCACATCCCTGTTCCCAAACCAGCTGATTGGACAACAAAGACATAGTGGCACATGCTTTCCAGTAAGCATGGCTCTATAAGCATGATCACATTGAAAGCATGGTGCAGCACAGTAGAACCTAATCGGTTCATTCTGTTCCCCTTACCCATTCTGCTATGCGGGGAATTACAGGAAGCTAATATAAAGACAGACTTCAGCTGCTAATACTGGCTGTATTTAAGGGCTGGTTCACACCAGATGCAGTCCAGTGCGTTTTTAATCTCCATCAAAAAAGCATGCACAGTGTTTTCTATGTATTCCAATGGCCCTAGTTACCACCAGTGCAGTTTGTTCCAGTGCAGTCAACGAAAGTAGAACATGCTGCATTTTTTATGTATGGAATTTATCTGGAATGCAGCTAAACACATCAAAAATGCACCAGAATGCATATGTCCTGATCTGAGGTAAACAAAAAAAGACGGAGAAAAAAAATGCACCAGAAAACATCAAAAACACATAAAAAAAGCACATACAGAAACACATCTGAAAAATAAAAATTGTGGTGTGAACAGGCTCTAAGTCTAGGTTCACATCTATGCGGCTGCGCTTGATGCGTTTTTCAGTGCATTTTGCGTTTTTAAACCCTTGTATTTTTATGCATTTTTGCATGCAGTTTTCATGCATTTTGGGTTTTACGTTTTTTTTTTCTCTTTAAACACACTGTAAACACACTGTATATAGCTGGATGTTAAGCAGGGGGCCAGGAAACCGGCCGCCGCGTCCTTAACAACCGATGAATCATCAGCTGTTAGCTGTTCCTCGCTGACAGCTGAATATAAGAAAAAAAAATTGCAGCCAAGAAAAAAAAAAAAAAACAGTGTGCCCCCCCCCCCAGGTCCATACCAGACCCTTCAGGTCTAGTATGGATTCGGAGGGGACCAGCCCCCCATGCAAAATTTTTATGTAAAAAACATTCCGTGGGGTCCCCCCCCCAAATTCCATACCAAACCCTTATCTGAGGAAGAAGAGTGCCTTTTTTTTATAGCGGTTAACCAGCCACGGTAGAAGATGACACAAGAGGACAGCTCGGGGAGAAGATGGCGGCGGGAGAGATGGCAGTGGGAGAGATGGCGTCGGAAGAAAACGGCAGTGGGAGAGACAGCGGCGGGAGAAGATGGCTCAGAACTATTTTTTTAATAAAGAACTTGTCAACTTGGTTTTTTTTTTTGTTTTTTTGTTTTTTGTTTCAATTTTCACTGCTTTTTGAGGTAAATGGGTATGATACCCATTCACATGGGGGGGGCAGGATCTGGGGGCCCCCTTCTTAAAGGGGGCTTCCAGATTCTGATAATGAGGGCAAGGTGCTTTGGGGGGGGGGGGCAGAGCCATCCCTCCATGTTAAGGGCATGCGGCCTGGTATGGTTCGGAAGGCGGGGGCGCTCGCTTGTCCCCTCCCTTTCCTGACCTGCCAGGCTGCATGCTCGGATAAGGGTTTGGTATGGATTTTGGTGTCCCCTCCGAATCCATACTAGACCCGAAGGGCCTGGTATGGACCTGGGGGGGGACCCCACGCTGGTTTTTTTTTTTTTTTCGCAATTTTTTTTTGCCGGCAATTTTTTTATTTACATTCAGCTGTCATCGGGGAACCCCGCTGAGAGCTGATGACTCATGGGTTGTTAAGGGCACGGCGGCCAGCTTCCCGACCCCCTGCTTAGCAACCAGCTATATACAGTGTTAAATCGCATCACAAGCAAAACACTTGCGTTTCTGGTGCGATTCCATTCCATATTACCCACAAATTGCGGGGAAAAAGTCCCCGACCCTTTCCAAAAACACACCGGTCGCAAAACACATGGATGTGAACTTGTATTATAGGAAACCATGTTAAATGGACTGTAGTGCGTTTCTGTAAACTGCAAAACGCACTAAAAATGCATTGGTTGGGAACCTAGGGTAAAACCACACATAGTGATTTTTTTGCACATTACTCAATTACAGATTTTTTTTTTTTCAATTTGCCTGCCAGCTTTTAATGTTAATTGCACAGCTAGCATGATATGCAAAATGGAAGCCGACAGAAACAAGAAAGAAGCTCAAGAAAAAGCGCCTGTCCAACTTCAAAACGGGATTCTTTTGCCATTCAAGGGCTTGTTACAAGGAAATCATACACAGATGACTAATTTTTTTATGGTTCACGGACAGCTAAAGTGAAATTCAGCAGCTGTTCAGGACAAGTGACCACTCTAACGGCTATATTATAACCTCCTAATAGAGAGGCGATTGCGCTAGAGCACGAGGTGAGCTGTGATTATCGGCAGGTGAGTGCTTTATTGAAGTTGAAAAACCATTAACATTGATAGAGTAATTATTTCAACTTGAAAGTAATTACCTCAATGGGTGATAACCACTCCAGCGTTCCGTGATGTGATTGGCCGGCACTGCTGTCAGCCCTCGCTGCTTAAGAAAATATTACTACAAAGCTGCTATGTTTGAACTAGTAAATTCACGGTAAGGACGCATTGCTGTAAAATAAAATGATTTCAGCCTCAGCAAGTTAATTTCCCACTTTATTCCTCACATAAATCCGGCATTTTTCCTCCATTTAGTCCTATTATGCCTTTTGCGTACTGGTTAAACCCTTTTTGTAATATTTATTTAAGATGCATCTGCTGTACATCAATAATTTACACACAGTTTATATTTTTATTGTTGTGGATCTAAGCAGCAGTTGGAGGATTTTGTGACTTTTCATGGTGTGTGTCAGGCTAGGTTAAGCAATTAAACGCTTACTACACCCATCCAATCCACAGTAAACTGATTAAATACTCTACAGAGGAGAAGGCTAAAGCTAAAAAGGATTGTTTCCTTTGGATCAAGCTGCATGTTAATGTGTATCCACAAATAACTGTGCAAAGTACAGCACTGCTTGGTCATGTGCGATTAATTGCCCCGTAGGTACACTTTCAGGGCTCAGTCGTGGGGGTTCACCTCGAGCTGTTAGCATGCCTTGATAGAGTAGCGATTTGTGATCAATTTAGATACAAGAGATCGCAAACATGCAAACGATCATCAATTAAAGCTAAAGTTTAGCTAAAAAAAACATTATTTTCTTCTAACACCCTCCTAGTTAGGTGCTAGCTAGGTAGATTAGGCAAATGTAGTTCTTTAGCTTCTCTATATGTTGTGGAGCCACTTGCGATTGCTTTGGTCTGCTCTGAGTTTCACTGGTTGTGGGTTTGGCTGCCCCCCCCCCCCCTCTGTTTTCTGGAGTGCTCTGTAAAGTAGTGGGCTGGGAGAGTTAAATCTACAGTTTAAATATTTATGTTGTCCCAGCCAATCTCTGGGGGAAAGAGTCCAGTAGGTGGTGGGGAGAGAATATAAAGAGTTTAAACTTAGGGCAGAGAGGTTATTGTCCAGGGGGAGTCCCCAGCCTGAAGGGCTGCTGCCCTTCTGGGCAGTTCAGATATACTTCTGTATTTGCCCAACGAGGTCCCAGCTGTATTAGCTGGGGGCCTAATTTATTGAATTTAACTGCTGCTGACCAAGGGATTTATTTGGGGATCTGGTCTGAAAAGCCCACAGGAGACGTGTGGCTGATATTGGAAGGAGACGTCCAAATATCCAGGGACAGGATGGTATGTGAAGTCCCAGTGATTGTGTGCTGATACCATCCCTAATACTTCAGTGCCAGCCTGTGTTTAAAAGGTGGACATTCTTTATGGGGTCCCTTTTATAGTTCATCCCATTATTTGCTGCTGCAAGTACTCACAATATAAAATAACAGTGTAGTTGCGCTACTGTAAAAAAGGGTTAATTGACACATGTAGCAGCCAGCATCAACAAAGTAGTGACTATGTGAACAGTAAAGGGAAAAAAGCAATGCAGCGCTAAACATAAAATTCAGGGATGAGTGATCCATCCAATTGATGAGTGATCCATCCAATTGTGACTATCAACTGTGCAACGTGATAGTGTATAGCTAGATGTAGAAAAATGCAAAAAACCAAATATAATATTATGGTGAGTCCATGATCATATCAGCGACCAATATCGTGGACATTATGGTCATATGAATGTTCAATGAAGGTGAATAGTATGAATGTTGGATGAATGAGAGGTTTCTCAAAGGTGATACGTGGTTCACAGAGGTGGTGTTCCAGTACTCAGTATCCACAGCAGAAAATAAATGGAGCAAATACGCTTACCGGAACTGGTTTACACATTTGCCGTATGGCTAGGTGTCATACAGGCTTGAGGATCGATCGATCCAAATGGATGTAGAGGCGTATGCGGCAGGCTCCACTGATTCCTTAGTAGCACTGGTAAACGGCCTGGGGACAGCAGCTGTTCAAAGTCCAGTTACAGGCACTTCTGCAACAGGTGTATATTGGAGGAATACACCTTTCACATAGCCATCATAGGGACATAGGAAAGGAAAAAAGGCTTCACATAGTGCTTAAATCCGAGAAAGCATGTTTATTAAAACCAAACAGGGTAAAAAATCCAAATAACAGCAGCCAGGATAAAAGTGATCACAATAGAGAATAGCGTGGTACCAGGAACAAAAATCAATTGCAACCCGACATGTTTCGGACTAGAGGTCCTTCTACTGGGGCATATTGTCCTTTGTCTGGTATCACGCTTGTGTATATAGGCACATAATTAGTTTAAAATCAGCTGTCATGATATAATCAGCTGTGAGAGGCAGTTGTAAAACAGACCTCACAGCCAATAAGCATCCAGGTAAGACTAGCATACACTCACTCAGCCACCCAATCACGAGTGGCTAAGTATGTCCTGTCTGCAGTGAGAGACCACTATAGGGCGGACCTCACAGCCAATGGCAATCCAGGTAAATAGGAGTGGTTTGTGGTGATTTAGCAGCCCAATCATGAGCCGCCAAACCCACCACCTGACGTCCCATTACAAGGAGTCCTCCCCACGCTTTGGCTCTTGTGTTTCAAGCCTCGATTCCGTTCAAGGAAGAGGCTGGTATGAATACATAATGTCGAGCGGCGTGACTCCGCCCACTCAGCGCGCTCAATGCAATAGAGGGGCCGAGCGCAGGAAACAGGACAGCTGTATGTGACACCGGATGTCCTAAACAGAAGCACAAAAGTGCTAGCACAACAAAACTATGGTCAGAATCAAAATAAAAGATATAACAAACATATAAAAACGCAAAGGCATCAATTTATAACTCCCACATTGTTTATCAAAGCTAAAAAGCGTATAGGAAGGAGACTGATATCATATTTGATGCACATCCTAACGGTATCTATTAAAACAACTATGGCTTAGGACATAAAAAACACAAAAATCAGTCTATCTCAACATCCATCTTAAATGCATAATAGCTGTATGGAAAATGATATATCTGGCGACTATATGCGACTCCACAACAAACTAAAATTGCTAAGCCTGTATGTAAACCATGCCCTGTTTATTTAAAAGTCCTGAATGGGAATGGGTAAATAGTGTGATGGAGGTAAGTGTTGATGAGTGAAAAATGAAATAGCAGAGGTGACAGTGACCGAATCCAAATGTCCTGTGGGAAGTGGGGCCAACACTACAATGGGTCATGATTTGTTGATGAACGCATTCAGGTCCCATTCAACATTCAGCCCATGAGGAAAATAACTCTTTAGCTGGAATATCCAAAATGTTTCAAGTTGAGATACCCCTCTAATGCGTGGGCCCCCCCTCCAATGCGAAATATACTTATCAATGATTTGAAACTTAGTGCCTCTCGGATTTCTGTCATGATGTTCAAGAAAATGCCATTGCTGCAAGGACTGAGCTAAACATCTTTGAGAAAGAGACAAGTGTCCTCAAGTTACTACTTTGCCTTTCCCTGCACTCATCCAATTTCCGGTTTAATAAAGCATCAGAAAAAGGATACCCCTAGCCCAATCATTGAGCCAGAGAAGTGACTGAGATTGTGTGCCTGGCTGCGAATACACTAGCTTGAGAAAGAACTTGGGACCATTCATTGTGCCCTTTCAGAGGTGAACGTTACATTCTTTACAAATTTAGTTACATGACCTACCTGTAAGTCCCACAATGTGCAGGCTGCTGGATTCTGTAGACATCTTCACTGCAGAGCTGCCCTGTCCTCTTCCTGCTGCTGAACTTCCAGCACTGTGGGGGTTAATGGCTTGGGATCTCCAGGCTCAGCTACACTAATAATGATTCCATGGGAACATGCCCCTCATACCCTCTCCTCCATTGAGAAAAGTTCTTTCATTGATTACACTGCCTGTAATATGGTCTGTGAATGGTGGAGAGAATCCTGTGACCAATCAGACCAAAAGAACATTTCTCATTGGAGTAAAGGGCAGGAGGAGGTGTATCCCCATCAGATCATCTTTAGGGCAGCTGAGGCCAGAGACCTAAAGCCATTAACCCCCACAGTGCTGGGAGTTTAGCAGCAGGAAGAGGACAGGGCAGCCCTGCAGTGAAGATTTCTACAGAATCCAGCAGCCTGCACATTGTGGTACATACTGTACTTCATTACAGGTAAGTAATGTAATGAAAGCTGTAGAATATATATATATATATATATATATATATATATAAATATATATATATATATATATATATATATATATATATATATATATATATATATATAAATATATATATATATATATATAAATATATATATATATATATATATATATATATATATATATATATATATATATATATATATTTTTTTTTTTTTTTTAACTTAACTTTAGCTTTATATTAGTGAAAGAACAGGAGGGACCCGAAAAGAGGAAGATCCGGGCTGCTCTGTGCAAATCCACTGCAACAGAGGAGGTAAGTATAATGCCGCGTACACACGACCGGTTTAGCCGTCGGAATAAACTCCGAAGGTTTCTCCGACGGAACTCCGATGGAATTCCATTCAAGTGGTCTTGCCTACACACGGTCAATCCAAAGTCCGACCATCCAGAACGCGGTGACGTACAACACGTACGACGGGACTAGAGAAAGGAAGTTCAATAGCCAGTAGCCAATAGCTTCCGTCTCGTACTTGCTTCAAAGCATGCGTCGTTTTTGGTCCATCGGAACAGCATACAGATGAGCGGTTTTCCCGATAGGAATTGGTTCCGTTGGAAATATTTAGAGCATGTTCTATTTCTAGGTCCGTCAGGATTTTCGAAAAAAGAAGTCCGATGAGGCATACACACGATCGAATTGACGATGAAAAGCTTCCGACTGACTTTTTCTGTCGGACATTCCGCTCGTGTGTACAGGGCATAATATGTTTGCTATTTTTATAGGAAAAAAAACGAGACTTTAAGATAAAAATACTTCTGTGTGTAGCAGCCACCCCAGCACCCCCTAATTACTTACCTGAACCCCATCTCTCTCCAGCGATGTCCACGAATGTCTAAGTCATCCGGGACACGCCTCCTGAAACACAGCAGTGGCGCTATTGGGGCAAGAGGGGGCGAGCCGGGTCAAAGCTCCATGTCTGAATGAACAGTGCCCCAATAGGAAGCTGCTGACTGTTGGGGCACGCAATAGGGGGGAGGGGCCAGGAGCAGCAAAGAGGGACCTGAGAAGAGGAGGATCCGGGCTGCTCTGTGCAAAACCAACTGCACAGAGGAGGTAAGTATAACATATTTAAGCTTCTATTCCTTCCTTGCCAGTTGGAGAAAAATGTTCTGGACCAGGCATGATAATACTGCCTAAAAAAATACTGCAGTGCAACTGGATTTCTGGCAGGATCCAGAATCCATAGATATTTTTTGCACTTAGTAAACAAATATAACAAAACTCTTTAGGCTCCATGCACATTAGTGTTTTTTTAAGCTCCTAGAAGCTGTTATTAGCATTTTTCTGCTCCTAAAAGGTGTTATCCTATGTGTCCATGCACACTACTTTAGGCTATTAGCATTTTTTGAGCTTCAGCATCTAGGAGCAGGAAAAACATTGTTTTTGTAGAGTTTTTTGGAGTGTTTTTCCAGCAGAAAAAAAATGCTGAATGCTCCTAAACGCTTCTAAATGATACTAAAATATGCCTAACAACTTTTTTTGAGTTTTTTTTTCCTTCATATACTGCAAAAATGCTAATAAAATGCACCTAAATGCTCCTAAATGCTTCTAAAAGCTACTAAAATGCCACTAGAGCACAACAATGCTATTATCAGCATTTTTCATTCAGCATTTTTTTTCTATTTTTTTGAGCTTATAAAAAAAAACACTAGTGTGCTTGGAGCCTTGATTAATAATTTAAATAACCACTTGAGCTCCAGAAGGTTTTACCCCCTTCATAGCCAGGCCATGTTTTGCTATTCAGCGCTGTGCTACTTTAACTGGCAATCACGAAAATGAAATTTGTATCTTTTTTTTTTTTTCACACAACTAGAGCTTTTTGTTGGTGGTATTTGATCACTGCTGTTTTTTTTATTTTTTGGGATTAAAATGAAAAAATACTGTTTTGGTTTTTTTGTTTGTTTTTTTTTTTTTAAAGAAGATATTTTCTAGTTTATGTTATAAAACACATCCAATAAAAAAAAAATAATCTAATTTCCTCATAGTGAAGAAGGCTGGGAAAGTGGGAAAGGGTTAACATCTAGGGACAATAAATGGATTGTAATATGTGCTGCTTTTATTTAACCATCTGTCTGTTTTTTCTCCCTGCTTTGCAGGAAGAAGAAAGAGACAGATCACTGTTCCCTGTACACAGAGTTCTGTGTTTTTGTAAAAACAGAACCCTGTGTGTGATTTGCCACAGCCAATCAGCAGACTTCAGACAAAATCACTGGCTGAAATCAGCTGCCAAACTCCAATCACAGCAGGGGGTGCAAGCATGAGTGCCCCGAACCTGAAAGAAAGGCCGCGACATACAGGTACGTTGTCCAACCTGAAGTTGCAAGCGGTTAACATACCAAAAGGGAGCAAATGAGAACATTTTATTGCTATCATCAAATCATCATGCTATTATCAAATTTAAAAAAACGTTCTTGTTATTCCAGACTATATAAAAAGAACCAGAGCTTAGTAAATGTGGTAAAGCTCAGCTGGTTTCCATCATCCAATTATGTGAAAATCCAAAAAATCCACCTGCTTATAACAGCTGGAATTAGACTTGTATTGACTATCATCCCGGCCACAGTAGTAATAATAATCAGAGGAATCACTTGTTGTAATCAAATTGATAGAGAATTCCTGGGAAGACATATTATCTCAAACATCACATGAGGGTCATGATTTCCGCCTCCCAAAATTTGCTGTAACTTCTCCTCTGCCTTGACATGAATGCAAATGTAGGACAGTCTGAGTGGCTGGGCCCATAAAGATGATTAAAGCGGAGTTCCACACAAAAATGGAACTTCCGCTTTTCGGAACCCTCCCCCCCTCCGGTGTCACATTTGGCACCTTTCAGGGGGGAGGGGGGTGCAGATACCTGTCTAAGACAGGTATTTGCCCCCACTTCCAGCATAGACTCCCATGGGAGTCTAAGCCTCTTCCCGTCCCGACCGCGCTGTCTGCTGGGAACACACAGCTCCCAGGAGAGAGTGGGGACCACTTGGGACGCGCAGCGTGACTCGCGCATGCGCAGTAGGGAACAGGGAAGTGAAGCCGCTGGACCCTGGGACAGGTAAGTGGCCATGTAATAAAAGTCAGCAGCTGCAGTATTTGTAGCTGCTGGCTTTTAATATTTTTTTTTTTGGCGGTGTGGGTGGACCCCCGCTTTAAGGCTTATATAAAAACTTTAACCACTTGCCTACAGGGCATTTTCACCCTCTTCCTGCCCAGGCCAATTTTCATCTTTCAGCGCTGACGTACTTTTCATGACAATTGCGCGGTCATGCAACGCTGCACCCAAATTAATTTTTTATAATTTTTTTCCCCACAAATAGAGCTTTTTATTGGTGGTATTTAATCACCGCTGGGTTTTTTATTTTTTGCTAAAATTTTTGTGAAAAAAAGTTTTTCTTAATTTATGTCAGAAAATTTTGTAAAGAAGTAATTTTTCTCCTCCACTGATGTGCGCTGATGAGAAGGCACTAATATGCAGCATCGATGGGCACTGATGGGCCGCATTGATAGACAGCACTAATGAGCACTGATAGGTAGCACAAATAGGCGGCATTGATGAACAGGTACTGATGGGCACTGAAAGGCAGCACTGACTTGCATCACCGATGGGCACAGAGTGGCCTAACTGATGGGCACAAATTGGCATCACTGATGGGCACAGATTAGTGTCATTGATGGGCACAGATTAGTGTCATTGATGGGCACAGATTAGAGTCACTGATGTGTCCCAGGGACACAGCGCACCCGTATTCTCCAAGCTGAAGGCCTCCAGGGGCACGTGACCGCAGTGAGACTGGGCGACATCATAAAACGTCGGCCCAGAACAAGAGGGGATCCCACCCGCTGTCATTTGTCTATACGGCAGGCGGGAGGCAGTCAAGGTGGCCGTAAAACTCTGACAGGAAAAATTAAAGAGAAACTGCAGTCTGCTCACATAATTTGTAATAAAAACATCTTTGCCATTCTGAAGCTTCTCTCCAACCACTTTGCAATATTATTTTCTACATACTGTGATTCTGTACTTGCCCAAAATCCTGCAGAAATCTCCCTCCACTGAGTCTGGCTGCAACCATTTTAACTGTGGGCAGCTGAAACTGCTGCCTGTTCACTTCCTGGATTTACGCAGACACACAACTCCAGCTCTGCAGCTCTGATTGGCCCTCTTATGACTCACCCCCGCCCCCGAGAGAGAGCTGTACGTGATGTCATAAGCCTAGGATAATCACCAGACAAGAAACAGGAAGTGGGCTGTATAAGGTATTTACTGACAGAAAAAATGTTTTACTATCCAAAGTTAAAACAACAAGGATAGAAGATTTAATAGATGAAAAGATGAAGTTCCAATTTAAGTAAAGAGCTCAAATATTCATTTTATTTATAGCTGTGTCATACCGCCTAACATTTTGTGATGGGACTGAGGGACACTTACTAACAAACGTATGTAGGCATAGGACACGCCCCCTGCCACACCCCCTTAAAGGAGAATTAACCAAAAAAAAGGTTAATTAAATCCACAAGGACTTTTTCTTACAACTACTATTCATTTATATTGGCTTTTAAAATGTACAAATGCAGCAATTTAGAAATTGGCTGAAAGGTTTAGCACTGGGAAACACTTTTTGAAGATTAAAAGTGCATTTTGTATGTAACTATATGGATCAGACCAAAATGAGGGACAAATGAGGGGAAGTGGGACAGAGGGACATTGCTCCAAATCAGGGACAGTCCCTCGAAATCAGGGACAGTTGGGAACTATGCTGTTTGCTTGGGTTCAGCACTAGGGTGTATTTGGGAGAGTTGGGTACAGACTGGATTGTCACTTACATGATCATCTAAGGTCAGTTTATTTTGTGAAACTTTTTTAAGCAGATACCCTTACAATAATGTGCCTAGGCTTCACTGATCATTACAAATACCTTTTGTGTTTCATTTTGATTATGATGTTCTTTTCAACAGATAGAAATCATATTAGATGAAATTTGTAGCGCTTATTTAAAAATTGCTGATGATATCGCTCAAACCATCTGTTAACACAAAGAACCAGGGTCTGTTGGGATTTGTGTAATTCATTAAAATGATCAACAAGCAAGTGAGAGAAAACTCGGGGGTCAAACCAGACTCGGATCTCTCTGTTTTTCTAACACGTTGATATAAATCGATGATCTTTGCTTTAATTACTAATTACCTGACACTGTCCTGTTCATAATGGTGCACAACAAGCTTTTAAAGGGCCATAAATCCCAATATTTAAAGCTGAATTCCATGGCTAGTATAAAAAGGCCATACTTTAGTTCTGTTATGGAATAAATTCATATTGTATGTACCCCCGTGTGTGCTGATATCCACCTCCTGTATTCCTCTGCATAGCAGCACTTAGACCTGTGCCACCTACTTTATGCCCCCATGCACACAGGGCGTTTTCCCAGCTCTCTTAAATGCCTTTCCTCCTGGCAACTGCTTTTTGGCAGAAAAACGCTTAAAGCACATAGATACGTCTATATGTGATTTGGTGCGTCAAGTGCTTGGCTGTTAATCAGGGGCGGATTAGGCCGGGGGGGCCGCTATGTTCTGTATAAAGGCCGCACTTAATCTACCAATGCTGTTACTCAATATCTCACTCACACAAGTGATGTGAGCGCAGGGTGCTGAAGAGGCCCATAATATTTGCCCCGCCTCTATGTGACCTAGCCAATGCCTGTTATGCTTACGCCAGCATCCCCACCCATACTCCACCCCCTGATGTGGACACACACAGCGCTGTCCTAGAAGTATGGAAGGTGTATGTGCAACAGGCTACAAATTGGAAGACGCACATTACAGGCTCCAAAATGTTGAGTGAATCCTTACACACACACCCCCCCAGAGAGTATCCAAACAACCCCCCAACTTGACAATTGCATATGTCCCTCCTTTGCCTCTGCTGGTCTAAGTCTCTGATTGCAAAAGACTGCATTCACATGGATTGCTTTTCAGAGGCATTTGACAGGCGGCGAGGAGGTGATGTCATCAATTTCCTGGACCTTACCTTAATAGGCGATGTAGTTCAGGGTCATGTCACAACCAGTGGCATTGGGAGGGGGGGCTGAGGGGGGCTGGAGCCCCGAGTCTCGGGCATTCCCAATTCTATTATTAGCCCCGAGCGGGGACCGATCTGACCCCGAGTGCGGCCGAGTGACATAGCAGGTCCGCCCTCTGGAGCCTGCAGTGCCTATGATGGACGTGCCACTGGTCGAATGCCAGGACTGCGGGACATGTGACGTCCATCATAAGCGCTGCAGGCTCCAGAAGGCGGGAATTACAATGCGGCTCTATTCTCCTGTCATGGCTCTGGCTCTGGCTTTCTGGAGTGCCTCCTGCTGTCTACTCTACCATGATGAACGCGCCACACACACACTAAGGCTGAGCTGCAGGAGGAGGTTACGTCACCTGAAGTCTGGTGAGTGTGGGTCATTGTATGTCAGATAGGTAGGTCAGTGAGTGTCAGTTAGGTCAGTGTATGTCAGCCAGGTAGGTCAGTGTATGTCAGTTATGTCAGATAGGTCAGTGCGTGTCAGGTAGGTCGGTGTATGTCAGGTAGGTAACACCCCCCCCCCCCCATATTTCTGGTGAGTGCGGTGTGTACTTACTGCACTCTTTTCTTTAGTGTCACTGTCTACTTGCACTGGGTATTTTTCCTGGACTATTTATTATGGACTTTTAGTTTTATTTCGTAAATGCATATATATTGTTTCATATAGTGTTCATTTGACCATATACATTCGTAAGAGTGTGGTCTGGTTAATTCCTTTTTAAGGGCTTGTTCACACTTGCTTAAAATACTGATGCTTAGCATTAATAGATGTATTTGATAAGCGTTTAATGAGCATTAAAAATGCTCCCCAAAACGCCCAATGCACGTTGGGGGAGAATCTGTTTTTATTTTTTTTTAGTGCGTCAAAACCGCACCACAAATGCCTATTATTAACTGTAATCTACTAACACGCTGCAGGCACACTGTGCGTTACCATAGACTTGAATGGGAGGAGTTGAAATGTTTCAACTTTTTTCAAACTCGAAATGGAGTGTCAATTTTGAAGGAAAGCGATGGTAATGCTTCATGTTTTGATAATGTGATAACTGCATAGGCGTTTGAGAAGAGTTAAAAATGCCCATCAAACACCCGCTTTTAATGCCATTGTGAACTAGGCCTTACTGTTTTGGCATGCAAATTATCAGCAGATTAAAGCTGAAGTTTAAGTATGACACGTTTTACCAAGCTGGACCAGTATAAGTTTGTCTGTGCAATTCGTGTGGGATCCCCGTGGAAGCTGGAAATCACTGTAGTAGGCACTGTTAATGCAGTGACCTCCACTAGCTTCTGAGTCCGGTGCCAAGCAGCTGTCCTGCTGGATTGTGAACATGGGAGATTGTTTGCTCAGAACAGGTGTCATTCAGGGAACACTTTGCATCTTCTCATTACAAATGCAAAGTGTTCTCTGATTGGATGAGGTGGAAATCATGACATCACTGCTGCACAATTCACCTTATTCAATTAAAGGGAGTCCCAGAGTAAAAGGAATAAAAAGTATGGGCGGAGGGACGGCAATGTTTGGGTCAGTATTACAGTTGGGCTGTCAGGATAGCCCGGCAGTGGTGGGTCTTTGGAGGAAAAAAAGAAGGCTGGTATATAACATGGTTGGAACCCATCTGTGGTATGGGGTTCCCGGGTACCTTCTGGTTAACAAGGGGTTTAACTAGGAAGGGGTAAAAAATGTAGGTCACTGCAGATGTCGAGAACTGTCTCCAAGTCGGTGGCTTGCGACTGGAGGCCTAAGTTTTAAAAAAGAAGTTGGTCGCAGTGACCAAGTTGTGTGTCGTTACCTTCGAAGACCACCAAGGTATAGAGAAGTTTTAGTTGATGGTTATTTTAAATTTTATTTATTTAAGTTACGTTAATCGTTAAATGTAAGGCCGTAAGCCCATTTTACTCCAAAAACCTTGTCATGTCATTTATTGGGTAAATGGGTGGTTTTGGAGGTTGTGGCATAACAGGTTGGGTAAGAAAAACTGGAGGTATGTGTCCTTCGTATGTCAAGAATGCTTTGCATTCATTGAGAAAATGCATAGTGTTCCCTGAATGGTGCCCACATCGAGCAAGCAACCTGCTGTGTTCACAACACAGAACCCAGAAGCTAGTGGATATCACTGTAGTTGCGGCACCTACTACAGTGATTTCCAGCTTCCACAGGGATTCCACAGGTGTGGTACATACATACGTACATGGATCCAAGGGAACAATGTAAAAATGTAAACATTGTCATACCTAAACTTTATCTTTATTACATTTGAATATGCATTGGAAATCTGAAGATATTATACAAACAAGAAAAATAGAAAAATACTTCCAGGCACATTTTTCAATAGTATTTAACATGGAACTTCCAGAAAACAATTTGTTACACAGTTGAAATACAAATGTATGACCTTTTCTACTTCCCAAAGGGTTAGTAATTCTGTTCAGCCAGTCGTGTAACTGAACCACCTCTTCCTACCTCCAACTTGTTTATTGAACAATGAATGAGCATGGTTACATTACTAATTAGTTGTCCATTGAGCAGGCAGGTGACATTAGAAGCTGTAAAAGTAAACTAGGAACTAGTAGAGTCATCTTCCTATCTATATAGTGCTGTGTACATCACAAGACTAGCTAAACCAGGCATGTCCAAAGTCTGGCCCGCGGGCCCATTGCGGCCCTCGTTCTGGTTTAATGCGGCCCCACTGGTAATTTGGATATTTATATATCTTTTGTGGCCCCCAACAAATCCCTGAGCACCGTGCGGCGCTTGAGGATTTGTTGGGGGGGCACAAAAGATATATATAGTATTTATCATTCTGACAGCCTCAGAGGGGACAGTGCCGTCAGATTACATACAGGAGAATTTCCTGTTTACTCGTCAGCCTCTGTAATAGGAAGTCCCGTCTCCTGGGCTGGCATTGGACAACTGTTCTGTATATCATAGGAGCTGGGACTTTGTATTAAAGAGGCCGCCAAGTAAACAGGAGATTCTCCTGTATGTAATCTGTTGGCGCTTGCCCCGCCCCCCCTTCCTGTCCCCTCCGAGGCTGGAGATGGGCATCGATCAGGCTGCACTGATGGCAATGGTGAGGCTGCATTCATGGCAATGGTGAGGCTGCATTCATGGAAATGGTGAGGCTGCATTCAGAGGCTGCATTCATGGCAATGGTGAGGCTGCATTCATAGCAATGGTGAGGCTGCATTCATGGCAATGGTGAGGCTGCATTCATGTCAATGGTGAGGCTACATTCATGTCAGTGGTGAGGCTGCATTCAGAGGCTGCATTCATGGCAATGGTGAGGCTGCATTCATAGCAATGGTGAGGCTGCCTTCATGGCAATGGTGAGGCTGCCGATGGTCACTGATTAGGCTGCATTGATGGGCACTGACCCTTATTTTCTTGACAGTTCTATATTTAAAATGTAATTTTTTTCCTGAAACTTCCCTCTTAAAGTGAAGGTGCGTGTTATACGCAGATAAATACGGTATATCCAAATAACACGCCCAAGCTTATCCTTAGACTCTTCACAACACACAGCCACAAAGGCAAGAGAATTCTTGTTGGGCAGTGTATTAGTTAATTTGCATTTAATTTTAATGGTTCAAAGAATGTCAGGCAAAATGGTCGGCCATCACGCATGTTCACTTCATCAAATCTGGCCCTCTTTGAAAAAAGTTTGGACACCCCTGAAGCCAAACAGAATACAAAATTGTTTATCGAATAAAATACTTCACATACAATAGGTGTCAACTAGGAGACTAAGATATCAACTACGTATTTGGCTGTTTGTCTGGAGCTCCATGAAAAAGGAGCCCTCAATAAAAATGGTAATGTTTTCCCTTTAAAACCAGTCTCCGCTTTTTAGTTACTCTTTAGAAGACAATTTCCTTTGCGCGGTTTTCCTCTGGACAGGTGAGATGGTCCCTGTTCCTCATTTTCTACGAGACTGCACACCGATGCTGAAAGTTATGTTGTTCATTTGCTAAAGCTACTCTTTTTGACCCCTCCATCACATACTAACTACCAGTTCAACTCTGAAAAAAAATAAGACATGAAATAATCTAATCTATTATAAATGTCATAAATCTCTATATATTGACCAAGACTCGGCTCTCTAAACTGTAGATATTACATTCCTGACCTTTGACATAGACGGGGATAAATCTTGACCCAGAGGTGGAGGCTTACACGGGATCTGAATTCTTTCAAATGGGGACCTAGTAAATCAAGTCCATTCTGAAAAAACAATTATGTTGGGCCCGGTTAGGTCACAACAAGTTCATTGGCGCATAGTTATAATGTCCACTAAAGCAAACAATTAAGAAGCACCATTCACGGGCAGGATGGATGACTTAGTGGATTGTCACGAGTATGGAGCCTTTCACCTGCGAGGTCGTGGGTTCAAATCAGGCCTTGGTCGTTTGCGGCTGAAAGTTGTCAGCGGTTGATAGCTGTGCACTGGGATGTGAAATAAGATGTCATCCTAGTGCCAGTCTTATTGAGCAAGTGGTCAAGTGATCAGAGAGCTCTGAGCTCACTGGTATCAGCTTTATAAATCCGTGGAAAGGAGTCAGAAACATTGTGAAATGTGTTTCTTTACCAAAGAATTCCAGGCAAATATGTAAAAATGTGCTTTAGTTTGTATACTGTATATATGTCTTCAAAAGCAACTATTTTTCAATTCAGCTAGTCCAGTTACTTGAAATATGTCTTCATAGTGAGTTCTTAACTGAACGTTGTTATCAGACTTAAAGTGGGAGTGCCTGGTTTGTGATCTTAGAGGTAAGATGCGGTTGTGGTTTAAAGAAGATTGAGGGCTCCAGGGCTAAGTTGTCAGTGTGATGAGACCCACAAATACTCCAAAGAGCAAGTAGAAGGTGGCATAGTGACTTGTGTAGGGCTCAGCCTTGAAAGGGCCCGCTGAATGGTCTCAGAGTTCTTTCCCAAACTAGAATCCAGCACTCAGGTCTGTACTCACAATGTCCATGGAGCTGTCTGCCGCCCAGCATCCACAGGTCTGTACTCACAATGTCCTCGGAGCTGTCTGCCCCCCAGCATCCACAGAAAGATCCTCAGTGAGATAAACAAGAAAGATCCTTAGTGAAATCCCCTGAGCAGGCTCAAAGATTCTCACTAAACAGGCCCCCAACCTCTGCCACAGCCGGGACCTCAATGAACACATCAAAACTTCAGCTGGGCTGCCTGGAAGGTAAACAGCCCTTCAAGTGATATTAAGGCTGATTTAAAAAAAAAAAAAATAACATGTTATACTTACCTTCTCTGTGTAATGGTTTTGTACAGAGCAGTCCTAATCCTCTTCTTCTCAGATTCCCCACCGGTACTCTTGGCCTCTCCCTCCTGCCAAGTGCCCCCAAAGTAAGCAGCTTTCTATGGGGACACCCGAGCCACTGCTCTGTGTATTTATTCACACATGGACTGTGTCTCAGCCCCGCCCCTGCTCTCTCCTCATTGCTCACTGGCTGTGCTTGACAGTAGCGGCAGCCAATGGCTCCCACTGCTGTCTCAGCCAATGAGGAGGAAGAGATCTGGGAGAGCCGCTGCCCACATGGCTGGATTGAGATGGAGTTCAGGTATTAGTTGTGGCTGGGGGGCTGCTGCACACAGAAGATTTTTTTTTGAATCTTCATGCATACAATGCATGAAGGTAAAAAAATCTTGAACCTTTAAAACCACTTTCGGGCTGGAAACTCTTGCTTGACAAGAACAGGGCAGCTCCAAGCTTCAGACTATTTATGATCGCTCCCTGCCACCATCTGGGCACCCTCTTCTGGGGATTGGCTGAAATAACATAAATATTCAGCTGCTGAATTGCTTCATCCAGCTCACTACTTTCCAGAACTATCCAGAAGGCAGGGGAAGCAGTCAAACCCACAAACAACGACATTAAGAGCAGTTAAGAGAACTCACACACTGCCTCACTGATTACAGAAGAGCCAAAAGAGCTAAATTTACCTAACCACCTATGTTTGTTTATGTGGGTGCCACACTTGGATACTCTAGATATGTTATTATTACCCTTCTTATGCTGTACAGTATGATTGGATGGATTGCTAGAGTATAGCAGGGCATAGATTGGCAGATCCTGTATCACCAAGAGAGTGAAGGATGGGGTAAATATCTACCATTTTTGCTCAAATTACCTGCACCATGATTCTTGTTTGATGCCAACAGCTGCATCCCTAAGATAACTTTTGACAAGGAATTGGGACCTTCCAAGGGGGAGATGTTTCAACAAGATTTCAGCGGTTAGAAATACTGAATGCTTTGAATCAGCATAACAGCCAAGCATCTTGCCATTTTATAAAGTTATCAATGACAGCCCTAAAACTCTTCCTTTAATTATTATTGTCCAGTCAAAAAAATTCTATATCTGGACAACTTGCACAATTTGATTTCAGATAGCAATATATGAATCCAGATGTACCAGTATGAGTGAGACAAGTGCGGGGGACAAAATGCATATTTCTATAGTTTGATGGTCTGTTCACAGACCTCCTTCATACAAACTGTTAATAGTCCAAAAAGATCTTGATATTTTTAGTAGTGCTGACAATTGCATCCAGGGCTTTTTTTTCAGCGGGAACATGGGGGAACGCAGATCCGGCACCTCCAGCACAGAATGTATGTGCTGGCAAAGAAAGATGGATGTGCCGGAGGGTCTATTGATTCTGATTGCTGGGGTTCTATTGTATCTAGGGGCTGTCGTATTGCTGGAGGTCTATTGCTGCTGTAGGAATCTAACATTGCAGGTGGATCTATTGTTGCTAGTGGGGGCTCTTTTGTTGCTCTGGGGGGGGATCCACTGTTGATGAGGTAGGGTCCATTTATGCTGGCTGCTGGGGGATCTATTGTTGCCTGCAGGTGCCTACTGTTGCTGGGGCAGATCTATTATTGCTGGTGGGGGATCAGTTGTTCTTGGGGGGTTTATTTTGTTCCTGGGGGATGGTCTCTTGTTGCTGAGGAGGGGGTCTATTGTTGCTAGGGGGCCTATTATCATTAACCAATTCCATACTAATTACTTACCACCACAAAATGATACTTGGCTCTGTACTCTTTACAAGGAGCAGGACTAGGAGGTGGATAGGGGATGGAGACGAAGGATGGTGCTCAGAGGTAGGTCAGGGGCAGATAGAGTACCTACACCTAATCTCTGAGAAGACCGTTGACCCAAGAAGGGCTAAGGAAAGAACTGGTAGTGATTAAATGGGATAACGCTCATAAAATGTAATGCTTTGAAAATGGTTTAGTTTGTAGTGGACCCAGCAGTGATTTAATAAATGAATGTATGTATAACATCTTTCAGAAGACTTGGTATATGACCTTTATAACGTCAAAGACTGTATAAGTTATCAGTAAATGAGAGTGAATGAAAGAAAGTTTGGCAAAGTATGGGAGGAGGCTTCATGATAGTAAGGGGTCTTTCACATGGGTGGCCAAGGAGTGGTAAAAATAGGAGGATGAGCTGTAGTTTTACCACCCTCTGACTGCCCAGCTAAAATCCACTAGTGCAGCCGGACAGGGCTATATACATGCTCTGGCAATAATGGTTGGAATTTGCATCTAAATCGCACCGCAGTACTCAGAAAACGCACAGGACTCATTTTCAATTCGCATTGAAATCGCACTTCCGCTGCATCGCCAATATGTGAACCGGCTCCATAGAAAGCCGGTTTGGTTCACATGTCATGTGAATTGGTTCAAAAAGCATCCGATTCACATATTTGTGAACGAAGCCTTAGCCTTCCATAACTTTACTACAAAAGTATGAATACGCTGAATACCATGAAAACCCTGACACAGTTTGTAACACTTTTGAATTTTCTGGTATATCTGCATGTACAGTAAACAAGGTAACTTTTTGCTTATTTATTATTTCTTAGGCTTAGCTTACACTTGCTGCTTTAAGGCATAAAAACAGGCTGTTGATATGCATTTTTACCACCCTCCGATTGCCCCCCCCTAGGTTGCAAAGGCAGTTGTAAGGGGTCATACACATACTGCGGCTGTGAGGCTCTGCATTACGGGGTGACAAAAATTATCCCCTCCAGCATCTTCAACGGGCAGTACACCCCATTGAACGTGACCCATTAAAGTGAATGTGATCCCCTGCAACCACCTGCACTGCATGCAGTTGTAGTGAAAACAGGCAATGAGGAAAAATATTTTTCAGAGGACAACACTAGTGTAAACGAGCCATTAACAGAGCATAATTCCTAACTAAATAACATATAAGTGTTACTAAACCCAGAACCTGCATTCACTATATCTGGTCTCCCACAGTACACAGAATATGGAAATGCAATTATTTTAGTAAATATAAACTGTTAAATACATTTTCTCATCAGCAGTTAGAGCAGTCTTGTGACTTCTATCATTGTCTTGGTTAAATCTTGTAGGGGGAGTTTTCATTATGCCTTGACTGTCCTATGAGGCTGCAGGACCCCTGACCCTCTGTCTGGGCAGTGCTGATTGGCCCTGTGCTGATCACATGCACCATCCCAAGAAAAAGAAAACTTTCTAGCAATATACACCAAACTGAGCATGTGCAGCTTATCCACTGGCCTCTGTTCTATCAGCAGATGGTTTGGGGACAATGGAAGAGGGGGGGGGCAGAGAAGACAGGATCAAACAGCCTTTTTACACAATGCAAAGGATTTACCCCTTAGATTCCACAGTGAGTATAACAAGCATGCTTTACTGCATATACAGACTGATTTTACTGTTGTGGGTTTAGTAACACTTTTAAATAAGCAATACACATATCATGTATAGCATATTGTTCTTATGGATTACAAAATCACATTGAATACCTTTGGTAGGAGGGTTTATATTTTTTTAGATTATCCATATTTCTGAACAACCATTTTGGAAACACAGCTTGCCCTTTCTAATAATATAGCTTACGTCATGGCTACATATCTGTGCCAGATCTTCCTTTTTAAATATTTTTATTTTTTCAGATGGTTATTGATCTCTTGCTGAGCTGAGATCACAATCTGATGCCAGTAACTTTGATTAATGGATTGGCTTCAAAAAAAGGACTGAATGGGGACAGAAATCCAAGACTTTCCCCAAATGACGAGGCCAGATCCATCAAGACCCCTAGCTCATTATGAAACACTTATCAAGTATACATGAAATATTAATTGAACTCGGTTTGATTCTGGAAGGGAAAGAAAAGGAATCAGCCTTCCACTTGGCGTTCTCCACATGCATTCCAGATGTTTCAGGCTTCCCCCATGAGGTTCCAAAGAGGGAGATGTATTAATATATTGTATTGATTAGATCAGGACCCCTGACAGTTATATCCAGAGATACCATCTGGCTGATGTTTGAATTCCGTCACCAAAAACAGGACATGACAAGTTATTAATCTCCCCCCTTCATTTTTTTTTTTTTAGTGTAGACGGTCGCCTATCTGCTAAAGCGCGTTTTTTGCCGTTCTCCGCGAGGCAAAGGCTGATTTGAAGGGTACTGAAATTAAGGTTATTACACAAATTGAACCATATGGTCCAAATATTTCAGCAAGAAAATTGCCAGACAATAAAAATGGCTCCTGACTTCCTAATGGTGTAAATTAAAAGCTTAACCATGGCTCTAACGATGTCCTTCTGCCACGCTTAACTACTGTTACATGAAGGACACAGTTTTAAAAATATTATGGGAGGAAAAAAAAAAAAGCCAACGCCAACTGCCTGTTTTACAATCTGTTACCATGTCATTAAGAACACTGTCAGGGCTGCATAAACATAATTATACTCAACATACAAGAGGCCGATCTAAGTAAAGTTAAGAACTCACTGAGCAGTGTCGGAACCCATTGTCTAAGCTTCTGAACCAAAATCATTGATGAGAAAGGTGTCGGGGAAAAAAAAAAAAGCAGAACGCTCATTAGGATTAAAATTTAATGCAACAGCCAAGTCATTTTATGAGAATTTAATTTACAGAGTGGCTTATTAAAGAGCATCACATTAAACATGTACTATGAATTAAGGCTTTAATTGGGTTGCTGGCATGTTTAATACTGCACAGGAGCAAGGGTAAGGGACTAGATATACATGTAATTGCAACTGCTACGAGGGACATTTTACTTAAGATAGTCCCAGGTAAGGTGATAGGGTACAGAAAACAATACGCCTTTCAGTTAAAGGAATGTCTAGTAGTTTTGTACATAATTTCCTTATTATGGTTGAGGATAAAAAAATATATTTTCTTAAAACAGATACATATTAAAGCCCAGATCCAGGCAAATTATTTTTATTATTATTATTTTTATTATTTTTCAATTAAATAGACCTCCAGTTCACCTTTGTCTAATCACATTTTTTATTAAGCTTAAAAAAATTAAAATGATGCAGCACAACTTTGCAGATTGCATTTCATAACCAATAGAAACCAATCAGCTTCCAGTTTTTCTGTCTAAGCTGATTGGCTACCATGCACAGCTGCACCAGATTTTGCACGCTCCAGTTTTAGTACAGTAAATCAACCCTAATATGTTATTATGTTTATTATGATATGCACAGTACTTTCCCTCTCCCCTTTCTTAAAGGGTAAAAAAAAAAGTGAGTGGGTGCTGACGGTGTGAAGGGGGGGGGGGTGTATGGGGGTATCCGTGGGGAGAAAAAAAAGGGGGGGGTCATGCTTGGTGACTTGGTGTCTTTTCCCATTCTTATTCTTATTTTGCAAGAAAAGGGTTCAGGAATGTAATCTTAGAATTAAAGTCTAACTATTTTAAGAAATATTACCTCCCCTCCTCCTCCTAGCTATCCTGCTTAACTTGTATAAAAAGATGTGTGTGTATTTACCTATTTTTAATCTGCTCCGGTCCGGCCATGTTATCCTGCAGCCCCAGGAATTCCAGGAACCGTGACGTCACCCACAGGTTTCCATAGCTCAGCTGTTGTCAGTTGTCCCTCCTCTCCCCTGCAGCAGCTGCTCACTGACACAGGACTGCAGGGTCACGTGACTGGACAAAAGCAGATTAAAAATAGGTAAGTATACACATCTTTTTTATACAGGTTGAACAGGATAGGTAGGGGGAAGGGGACATTTTTAAGAATAGTTAGACTTCAGCTTTTTTTTCCAATTTAACCATCTGCATGAGTGAATCACTTGATAAATCCATGTCTGATACATAGCCATTTGGTCACTGATGAGCGAGTTAGGGGGGAGGAACTTTACTGACCTGCACAGAGTCCTGACCTCTACCCGCTAGAACACCTTTGGGATGAAGTAATGGAGACTGAGAGCCAGGCCTTCTCATCCAATATCAGTGCCTGACCTCACAAATGCATTTGTGGAAGAATGGTCAAATATTCCCATAGACACACTCCTAAACCTTGTTGACAGCCTTCCCAGAAGAGTTGAAAGGGTTTGCCAACTCAATATTGAACCATATGGGCAAAGACTAGGATGCCATTAAAGTTCATGTGCATGTAACGGCAGGTGTCCCAAAACTTTTGGTAATATAGTGTACCTCTGCAGGCTTCTTGATCTGATATCCTACACACATATAGACTTCTATAGATAGACTAATTGGCTTCTACCCTTCTACTTGCTCCATAGAAGCCTACAGTGCCTTGAAAAAGCATTCTAACTCCTTGAAATTTTCCACATTTTGTCATGTTGCAACCAAAAACGTAAATGTATTTTATTGGGATTTTATGCGATAGACCAACACAAAGTGGCACATAATTGTGAAGTGGAAGGAAAATGATAAATGGTTTTCAAAAATTTTCACAAATAAATATGTGAAAAGTGTGGCGTGCTTTTGGAACCAATTGCCTTCAGAATTCACCTAACTGGTAAATAGAGTCCACCTGTGTGTCATTTAATCTCAGTATAGATACAGCTGTTCTGTGAAGCCCTCAGAGGTTTGTTAGAGATCCTTAGTGAACAAACAGCATCATGATGGCCAGACAGGTCAGGGATAAAGTTGTGGAGAAGCTTAAAGCAGGGTTAGGTTATAAAAAAATATCCCAAGCTTTGAACATCTCGCGGAGCACTGTTCAATCCATCATCCGAAAATGGAAAGAGTATGGAACAACTGCAAACCTACCAAGACATGGCCGTCCACCTAAACTGACAGGCCGGGCAAGGAGAGCATTAATTAGAGAAGCAGCCAAGAGGCCCATGGTAACTCTGGAGGAGCTGCAGAGATCCACAGCTCAGGTAGGAGAATCTGTCCACAGGACAACTATCAGTCGTGCACTCCACAAATCTGGCCTTTATGGAAGAGTGGCAAGAAGAAAGACATTGCTGAAAGAAAGTCATAAGAAGTCCCGTTTGCAGTTTGCGAGAAGCCATGTGGGGGACACAGCCAACATGTGGAAGAAGGTACTCTAGTCAACTTTTTGGCCTAAAAGCAAAATGCTATGTGTGGTGGAAAATTAACACTGCACATCACCCTGAACACCCCATCCAAACTATGAAATATGGTGGTGGCAGCATCATGTTGTGGGGATGCTTTTCTTCAGCAGGGACAGGGAAGCTGGTCAGAGTTGATGGGAAAATGGATGGAGCCAAATACAGGGCAATCTTAGAAGAAAACCTGTTAGAGTCTGCAAAAGACTTGAGACTGGGGTGGAGGTTCCTCTTTTAGCAGGACAATGACCCTAAACATACAGCCAGAGCTACAATGGAATGGTTTAGATCAAAGCATATTCATGTGTTAGAATGACCCAGTTAACAGACCTAAATCCAATTGAGAATCTGTGGCAAGACTTGAAAATTGCTGTTCACAGACTCTCTCCATCCAATTTGACAGAACTTGAGCTATTTTGCAAAGAAGGATGGGCAAAAATGTTACTCTCTAGATGTGCAAAGCTGGTAGAGACATCCCCAAAAATACTTGCAGCTGTAATTGCAGTGAAAGGTGGTTCTAAAAAGTATTGACTCAGGGGGGCTGAATACAAATGTACCCCACACTTTTCACATATCGTATTTATCGGCGTATAACACACACTTTTTTCCCCTTAAAATCAGGGGAAAATCGCAGGTGCGTGTTATACGCCGATCCCCTGCGATCCCGAGCTGTCACATCTTCAAAATCGCCGACCGTGATTTGAAAATGGCGCCGCCGGCGCCGAAATACACAGAGCCGGTCCTCGGCTCTTCCCGGTGGCTCTCGTTCACTTTCGGCTCCACTCGTAGTCCCGAGCGGAGCTATCCGAACCTACTCGGCTAGGTTCGGATAGCTCAGCCGAAAGTGAACGAGAGCCGCCGGGAAGAGCCGAGGACCGGCTCTGTGTATTTCGAGCGCCGGCGGCGCCATTTTCAAATCGTGGTTGGCGATTTTGAAGCCCAGGATGGCGGGGATAGAGGATCGAAGGCTGCACTGGGGCAAGGCTGCACTGGGGAAGGCTGCACATACAAGGCTGCACTGGGGAAGGCTGCACTGACAAGGCTGCACTGACAAGGCTGCACTGACATGGCTGCACTGGGGAAGGCTGCACTGAGAAGGCTGCACTGACAAGGCTGCACTGACATGGCTGCACTGGGGAAGGCTGCACTGAGAAGGCTGCAATGATGGGCATTTAAATGTAAGTTTTTTTCCCTTCAACTTCCCTCTTTAAAGTTTTTTTTCCCTTAAAATTCCCTCCTAAATTGGGGTGCGTGTTATACGCCGGTGCGTGTTATACGCCGATAAATACGGTATTTATTTGTAAAAAAAAAATGAAGACCATTGATCATTTTCCTTCTACTTCACAATTATGTGCCAATTTGTGTTGGTCTATCACATAAAATCCCCATAAAATACATTTACGTTGTTGGTTGTAACATGACAAAATGTGGAACATTTCAAGGGGTATGAATACTTTTTCAAGACACTGTATAGGACCAAACTGTGCTGGTTCAGATGCCGGACCAACAAGCTGGTGGTGGGATATAAACAATGCCGCTGGCCTTGGAGCGAGATCTAGGGAAGTATAGTGATTTGGAGAGAAAGTGGGCTAGATCTACTTAAAGGGGTAGGAGGCAAAAGGTTAACAAAAGTATTATGGGTATTTTTTTTTTTTTTTTTTATTGTTTTAGCAGAAAAATAACAGGGGAGCCTTATAGCCCAACCAATTCTCTGATGATTTTTTTGGTCTTAGGAAAATTAGATTTGGCAGGGACCCATCTAGCACCCAGGGTGAAAGTACAGTAGTTTTCCTCCCATTGACTATGACCATTGCCTATACAAGCACATCTCAGCAGTGAGTATATAAAACATACATATTTAATAGACAGAAAATAATCTGATTCACTAACACAGCTCAGAATCAATTAGGATAATGTGTTGATAAAAATGAATAGCTATTAAATTCCAGAGCAGGGATGACTTCAGTGATGTAATGCTTTTACTTGAAAACATAGCCTAATGTCACCAATGTAATGCCATACTTAATTTAGAATATTATGTTGTAATTTTAGGCGAAGGCAGCTCTTTTTTAAGTAGGTACCAGCTGGAGAAACTTTAAAAAAGCCTCTAACTGCCCAGTCAGCAGCTCCCTTGAGGTCAATGCTGCTTTAGCTATTAGGAGGTCCTGCACAGGGAGAAGATAAATACATGCAGTCGTTCCCTTCTCACAACTGCTTAGAGCAGCAAAGGTGGAATCTCACGTCTTGTCTCAGCGGCGGGCTTATGTGGCCCAGGAGGACAGCCAGCTAAAGGACGACCACTAAACGCTTTAATAGACCCAACTGTTCATGATATCAAAATGTTTTATATTGATGTGCTCTGTACATAAAGAGTATGGTGTATTGTGCTTTCTACATAAACAGCATAGTATAACATTGATGGAACCTGAAATACTGTATCATTCACTTAAAGCTGCACTCCGGGCAAACAGCTAAAAACAAAGATGAAATACATATAAGGGATCCTAGCTATCCAGTTCTGAGATTTACAAAGCTCTGCCACACAATACAGCCCTGTCTAGCAGGGCAGAATACCTGAAATTTTCTTTACTGCAGTAAAATAATGCATATATGTCTTTCTCAACCTCTGCCTTCAACCATTGACTAGACCAGACTTTCTCAACCTTTTCAACATGGAGGAACCCTAGAAATAACCTTTCGGTCTCAGGGAACCCCTGTTAAAAATGTCTATATCTACAACTCATGATACATTCATGTGATGGTCAGTGGAAGAGTGCTTCTTACATCTGTGGTCTTCTGGAAGAATCCTCACCCTACAGATAGCTAAAAAGATCATTGGTGTCACTGGGAACTTATCTGAGAGGCAAAAATTGGTCATTGCTCAAGGAACCCCTAGCAACCATTGGAGAAACCCTAGGGTTCCACGGAACCCTGGTTGAGAAACCCTGGACTAGACAGTGAAGGAAAAACAGCCATAGGTGTGCGCAGCCTATTGCATTAGGGTGTTCACCCCAAAGCTCCAACACACCGGCCTCTTCCCCGCTCTCCATCCTGAAACAATAGGAGGAAGGGCGAGCAAGGGAGCACATGGGAGACCCGGGCAACAGAAGGAAGAGGAACAGGGAAATGAGGGGTGGCGGGGATGGCATATATTAGTACCAATCCCCTATATTTTCCTCCTGTGGCAGCTGAATGTTGACAAAAGGGAGAGGAGAAGCCTACTTTCAGCTGCTGCAGGAGGAAAATACAGATCGGTTCCACTAAATTACACCCACGTCACCTCTCCAGTCCAGGTTCTGAGGGTCAGCAAGGAAGGGTTGTGGTTTACCTGTCACCTGCCCACCATAGACAGGTTGCCAACCCCAGGATTAGGGTGTGCCCAGGCACACCTGGCACACCCCTTGCGCACGCCTATGAAAACAGCAGATTGGTGAGCTCATCTTGCTGTCACACTTGCTTTCTCCTGCTATCAGCATGCCTCTGGTCGGCACATTAACTGATTGGTTCCTCATGCTGTTTTTTTCCTCTCTCAATCTGAGCCCTGCTGTACTGGGGATTGCAGGAGGCTGATACAAAGCCAAATTCAGGAACTCACGATGCTTGCTTTTAAAAAGTCAAATTTCATGATGCATTAACAATTACAGAGCTGCAATCATTTATATCTGCACGCTTTCTCATCATGCACAGAACTGCACTAGCCTTTAGCAGACTATTGACAGTTCCACTAATTGGTAATGGCACCCCCATGCATCTGCCAACATTGACATTTTTGGTGCGGTGCAATTCTGGAAAAGGGTCAGAGACTTATTTTCCGTGTTTCTTATGTGCAGGGATATCCCTTTAAATAACACATTTATAATAGATACATGTTAGCAGGTAAGCTAGGAAAGGAAGGTAGATCCTTTATGTGGGAAAGAGGACCCTTCCTGTATGCTCACTCTCACTTTTTTAAATTTTTTTTCTTTCCCCTTAACCACCCATATATGAAGTACACATGGATAAACACATACACATAAAATAATAGACACATAATAGACACATGATAGTACTTAAACTTGGGAAGGAATGTAGACCCTTCATCTGGAAGAGAGGATCTTTTCCATTTGCTCACTTTAAACCTTCCCCTCCTTTTTTTTTTCTCTTTTCTTTCTTCATGCCTTTTGCATGGTTATATCGCCTGGTCTCTTCCCCCCCCCCCCTCTTTCCGCCTCCCCCCTTCCCACTTCGCCTCCCCCTTTTTTTTTTTGCCTTTTTTTTGTTTTTGTTTTGTCTTGTTTTGTACGGGTGGGTGTTTGACTGGTTTTATACAGTCAGGTCCATAAATATTGGGACATCGACACAATTCTAATCTTTTTGGCTCTATACACCACCACAATGGATTTGAAATGAAATGAACAAGATGTGCTTTAACTGTAGACTTTCAGATTTAATTTGAGGGTATTTACATCCAAACCAGGTGAACGGTGTGGGAATTACAACAGTTTGCATATGTGCCTCCCACTTTTTAAGGGACCAAAAGTAATGGGACAGATTAACAATCATCCATCAAACTTTCACTTTTTAATACTTGGTTGCAAATCCTTTGCAATCAATTACAGCCTGAAGTCTGGAATGCATAGACATCACCAGACGCTGGGTTTCATCCCTTGTGATGCTCTGCCAGGCCTCTACTGCAACTGTCTTCAGTTCCTGCTTGTTCTTGGGGCATTTTCCCTTCAGTTTTGTCTTCAGCAAGTGAAATGCATGCTCATTCGGATTCAGGTCAGGTGGTTGACTTGACCATTGCATAACATTCCACTTCTTTCCCTTAAAAAACTCTTTGATTGCTTTCGCAGTATGCTTCGGGTCATTGTCCATCTGCACTGTGAAGCGTCGTCCAATGAGTTCTAAAACATTTTGCTGAATATGAGCAGATAATATTGCCCGAAACACTTCAGAATTCATCCTGCTGCTTTTGTCAGCAGTCACATCATCAAGAAATACAAGAGAACCAGTTCCATTGGCAGCCATACATGCCCACGTCATGACACTACCACCACCATGCTTCACTGATGAGGTGGTATGCTTTGGATCATGAGCAGTTCCTTACCTTCTCCATACTCTTATCTTCCCATCACTCTGGTACAAGTTGATCTTGGTCGCATCTGTCCATAGGATGTTTCTCCAGATCTGTGAAGGCTTTTTTAGATGTTGTCTGGCAAACTCTAATCTGGCCTTCCTGTTTTTGAGGCTCACCAATGGTTTACATCTTGCGGTGAACCCTCTATATTCACTCTGGTGAAGTCTTCCCTTGATTGTTGACTTTGACACACATACACCTACCTCCTGGAGAGTGTTCTTGATCTGGCCAACTGTTGTGAAAGGTGTTTTCTTCACCAGGGAAAGAATTCTTTGGTCATCCACCACAGTTGTTTTCCATGGTCTCTGGGGTCTTTTGGTGTTGCTGAGCTCACCGGTGTGTTCTTTCTTTTTAAGGATGTTCCAAACAGTTGATTTGGCCACACCTAATGTTTTTGCTATCTCTCTGATGGGTTTGTTTTGTTTTTTCAGCCTAATGATGGCTTGCTTCACTGATAGTGACAGCTCTTTGGATCTCATATTGAGAGTTGACAGCAACAGATTCCAAATGCAAATAGCACACTTGAAATTAACTCTGGACTTTTTATCTGCTCTTTGTAAATGTGATAATGAGGGAATAACACCCACCTGGCCATGGAACAGCTGAGCAGCCAATTGTCCTATTACTTTTGGTCCCTTAAAAAGTGGGAGGCACATATACAAACTGTTTTATTTCCTACACCGTTCACCTGATTTGGATGTAAATACCCTCAGATTAAAGCTGAAAGTCTGCAGTTAAAGCATATCTTGTTTGTTTCATTTCAAATCCATTGTGGTGGCGTATAGAGCCAAAAAGATTAGAATTGTGTCAATGTCCCAATATTTATGGACCTGACTGTATATCGCATAGAAGTTGATCTATATAAATGGGAAAAAGACCTAAGATAGAGGAGTAAGGATGGAAGTATATAGATAATTGTTTACTTTCTCATTAATTTTTTTTTGTATAATATTGTGTGGTTTGTTGTAAATGAAAAATTTAATAAAAAAATTGAGTTATAAAAAAAAAAAAAAAATGGGCTGCCCTAGGGTCAGGAACTGCTTTTCCACATTTCTCATGTGCAGGGCATTTTTGGGCTGCCCTACATGCAATGCGTGGGTAAATGCGAAAGACATACGGAAATGCGCCAGCCCTGTATGGTGTGAACCTAGCCTTAAAGTGGGAGTAAAGGGTTATTTTTACCTATAGGTAAGCCTATAATAAGGCTTACCTATAAGTACTGTAAATATCTCCTAAATGTGCACCGTTTAGGACAGTGATTGCGAATCTTGGCACCCCAGATGTTTTGGAACTACATTTCCCATGATGCTCATGCACTCTGCAGTGTAGTTGAGCATCATGGGAAATGTAGTTCCAAAACATCTGGGGTGCCAAGATTCGCCATCACTGGTTTAGGAGATATTTACTTGTGAATGGTCCAGTGATGTCACTGGCGCATGCTCTCTGAAGGAACAGCACACCCGTGCCATTTCTTCAGAGCCCTGTGCCGTGAACAGAAGTTTCCACGCGCATGTGCGGGAGTGACGTCATTGCAGCTCATCTAATCAAAGGAATAGCGCTCACCAACTCTAAAGGAAGCCCGGGTGAAGATGGAAGCCCTGTCAGAGGTGACAGTGCACCGTTGGAGGTCTTCATTTTAAGGAAAGTTTCACATAATGTGCTAGTATGCAATGCATACTAGCACATTATGACATTGCCTTGCAGGAGGAATTTTTTTTTTTTTCACGGCGTTTACTACCGCTTTAATGTGCTGATCTAGCCAACAAGTTAAATCACTGTATAGCCAGTACTGTCCAGGAAGCAGCGCAGAGGTGCTACAGTTGTTATAATTAGGAATGCAGATAGACCGCTCCTCTCAGCAAAGCACAAAAGGAGAATTTAGCGCATACAGCTGAATGGATTGCAAGGGGCTGGGTTGTTCAACCCTTCTGATGTTGATGCTTACTTTCCCCGCTATGTGTCTAGGTTAAGATTGTGTCATCAGTCTGCTGCCAGCGAGAGGAAGCATTTCCTCAGTCTCCTCTCCCCCCCAGTGATCAGTCAAAGATGATGCATTTGTATTAAAGGGTAAGTTCACCTTTGTACACTTTTTTTTCTAAATTCCAGCTCCCCTATGCACCAATATAGCATTCATGTACTTTTCCCCTTTCGTCTTTCAGGACAGCCACCATGAGAGATAGTCTCCTCCTCTTCCTTTTAGGAAACACTGCGCCAGCCCATAAATTCTCACTTCCCCCTGCCAGACCTCAGTATTAGTGTTTCCTCCGGTGGGGAGACACTGTGCAAGGAACCAGGCTTTTCAGTCAGGGGACTGTGGCTGTTATTTGTTTTTTTTTTTTTTTTTGAGCCTGTTAATGGGAGCAGAGGCTTCTTATGGGCATGGGGGGGACTTACCCCTCGATTCAGTGGCCACCACTTCCTTGCTGAGCGCAGCTTCAGGCTGTGGGGGTTCCCTATCGCGGTCACAGGGCTGCAGCAGGCTGGCGTCCGCCCTTCCTGTATACTTTACAGGCCGCTCTCTTTTTGGAACTAGGCGGGCCGGACGACGGGCGACGTCATTTCCGGCGGAAGGGCGGGGGCTTGCCTTTGAACTGCGGCTTCCGGTTCCGGGTCGCAGGGCTGATAGGGAAGCCAGGCACAGGCTGGAGACGAGTCTGGGACGCGCACAGGCAGCGTTGGACTCGGTAGTAGCAACCACCTGCAAGTCATGTCGGAAGCGGATGCTCAACCAACGGACACTACCTCCAGCCTTCCTAAGGTAAGAGTGCCTTGGGGAAAAGTACTCTTTACCTAGGATTGTCCCTCCATGTATGGTTCCTGTCATGGGGGGGCAGATACCCTGGGTGGTCAGGGGAGGGAGGCTCAGATCCCCATAGATGAAGGAGGGTCTAGTGCACTCCCAGGGTTGTATCCTTGTTTTTTAAAAAAAAAAAAAAAGTGACAAAAATGTTTGTTTTTCCTTTCTTGTATTTCAGAAAGCTACAGAAAAATCTAAGTCTACCCATAGCTCTAAGAGGAGGTGTGCCTCTTGCAGGGACACATTAGGGGAGGCATGGACAAAGGTCTTGTGTAGGGAGTGCATAGACTCCCTTGTTAAGGAGAGGGACTCTGAACAGGAGTCAGGACTTGCAGCCTCAGTTAAAGAGCTCTCGTCCACCTTTTCTTCATTTAAAGCCTTATTTGAAAGGTTTCAACCTCCCATTAGTCCAGCTCCCCAGGATACAACCCCGCCTCAGGCGCAGGTCTCTGCTCCTGCCCAACCTGCAACTTCAGTTAGGGCAGAGGAAGCTCCAGGGCCTTCCGGAGTGGAACTAAGACAGCCAGATAGTTCCTCCTCCGATTCCCAGGATGGTTCAGAGGGGGAGGACCAGGACGGGGAGTCCAGGAGATCCTCCAGATATAAATTATCCCTAGAGGAGGTAGAGGACCTCTTAGGGGCTATTTATACAACCCTCGGTATTCAGGAGGACAGGAAACCCCTGACCCTTCATGACCAGATGTACAGAGGCTTGGGGGAACAAAAGAGAAAGGTTTTTCCAGTTCATGAAGTACTGGTTGAAACTATCAAAAAGGAGTGGCAGGATCCCGAAAGGAAATCCTTTTTTTCTAGATCCTTAAAGAGGAGATTTCCGTTTTCGGATGATCCTACATCTATCTGGAATAAAAATCCCAAGTTAGATGCTGCTTTCTCCCAGGTTTCCAGACACACTGACCTGGCTTTTGAGGACATGGGGGCCCTGGTGGATGTCATGGATAAGAGAATAGACTCTCTCCTTAAAAAGACGTGGGATTCAACAATTGGTAACTTGAAACCTGAGTTGGCTGTCACAGTAGTGGCTCGCAATCTGGAGCACTGGCTCTCTAAGATTCAAGAGCATATTGAGGCTGGAACGGCAAAAGAAACCATTCTGTCTTCCTTCCCTACGATTCTGCGGGGTATCGCCTACATAGCTGATGCCTCGGCAGAGTCAGTACGTATGACGGCCAGATCAGCGGCTCTGGCCAATTCGGCCAGGAGAGCCCTCTGGCTAAAAACCTGGCCGGGCGATAGCGCCTCTAAAGTCAAATTGTGCGGCATACCATTAACGGGAGACCTTCTCTTCGGCCCAGGCTTAGAGACTGTCTTAGACCGCACAGCAGACAGGAAGAAATCCTTCCCGGTTAAGCGGAAAACCCCTGCACCTACAAAGAAGGGGTTTCGTCCGCAAAAGCGTAAAGAGACTCCAAAGCCGGAAGGGCAAAGGAAGTTCTGGGGTCAGAAAGGCAAGGGCAGAGGAGGGGCGATTTTTCGCCCTCCTGAACAGCCCCGTAAAAGTCAATGACTCCCCAACCATGGTGGGGGGAAGATTGGGGGCCTTCCTCCCACAGTGGGAGGCAATATCCCCCAATCGCTTTATCCTAGGGATTATAAGAAGGGGGTACCATATCGATTTCACGAATCTTCCTCCTCGGAGATTTTTGGTCACGCACCTACCCAGGTGTACGGCAAAAGCCGAGGCTCTGTTGGAAGCATTAAGAGATCTGGTAGATCAGAATGTGGTTCTAAAAGTTCCAAAAGCCGAGGAGGGAGAGGGGTTTTATTCACACATCTTTGTAGTGAAGAAACCCACAGGGAAATTCAGACTGATTCTGAATCTAAAGCCCCTGAACAAGTCAGTGACATACAGGAGATTCCGTATGGAAACAATTTTCACGGTGAGAACACTGTTGCCCCGCAACTGCTTTATGGTATCCCTGGACCTAAAGGACGCGTATCTACACGTTCCCATAGCAGAAGCCTCACAGAGGTTTCTCCGGCTAGCGGTAGATCTAGGTGGAACATCGGTACATCTACAGTTTCAGGCGCTGCCTTTCGGGCTATCCTCCTCGCCCCGCATCTTCACCAAGGTCTTGGCGGAGGTGATGGCCTTTCTTCGGCTCCAGGGAATATCAGTGATAGCATACCTGGACGACCTGCTCCTGTTTGCAGCGTGTCCACTGCAGTTAGTCAGGGATCTAGAGCTTACAAGAAGAGTTCTTACAGGTCTAGGGTGGCTAATGAACTTGGAGAAATCCAGTTTGATTCCCTCCCAGCGCATTACCTACTTGGGCTACCAGTTGGACTCAACACTTCTGAGAGTGTTTCTTCCAAGAGAAAAAATACTAAAGCTGGACAGGGCAGTGGCTGGTCTCCAGTGCAGCAGTCGGGTCTCTATAAGAGTTCTGATGTCGGCCCTGGGTCTGTTGACCGCGACCCTCCCAGCAGTGCAATGGGCAGGTCTGCACTTTCGTCCCTTACAGTCCTTTGTCCTAAGGGTGTGGGATCACAGCCAGAGAAGTCTGGATGCCTTGGTTCAGGTCCCATCCCAAGTAAAGAGATCCCTCTGGTGGTGGAGGAGGGTCTCAAACTTGTCGCAGGGTCGTCTGTGGTTCATCCCAGTCTCTCAGGTGGTAACCACAGACGCAAGCGGCAGAGGTTGGGGGGCGCACCTGGGTTCCCTTGTAGCACAGGACACCTGGGAGGGAAACGAACTCAGAAGGTCGTCCAATTGGAAGGAGCTGAAGGCAATCGGGCTAGCACTCAGGTTCTTCAAAAAGGAGCTACAGGGCCACCATGTACAGGTGCAGTCGGACAACTCGTCCGCCGTAGCTTATGTGAACAAGCAGGGAGGCACAAAGAGCGGAGTACTGCTGGCATTGGCATCAGACATTCTGAGCTGGGCCGAGACTCACACTCTCTCACTCTCAGCAGTCTACCTGAGAGGAGAAAAGAATGTGATAGCAGACTTTCTCAGCCGAACCAGGCTGAGAGAGGGCGACTGGATCCTCAACCAGGAGGTTTTCAATCTCATCTCAGAGAAGTGGGGTCCTCCAGAGGTAGATCTGTTCGCGTCAAGAAACAACGCGAAAACCCCTTGTTTTTTCTCCCTAAACAGAGGGGAGGGAGCACGAGGGGTCGACGCATTGATCCAGGACTGGCATTTCAGAATCTGCTATGCCTTCCCGCCCCCAGCGTTATTACCAGCAGTTCTCAGGAAGTTTCAGATGGAAAACACGTCCCTGATTCTGGTAGCACCACATTGGCCAAAGAGGGCTTGGTTCTCAGTACTCAAGCAGCTAGCGGTCGAACCTCCCTTATTCCTGCCACCTCGAGAGGATCTCCTCTCACAGGGCCCAGTCCTCTGTCCACAGGTTCACCAATGGCAGTTAGCGGCCTGGCTACTGAGGAGGGTATGCTGAGAGCTAGGGGTTTTTCTGAGAGATTAATCTCCACCCTCCTCAATAGCAGGAAGAAGGAAACACGCCAGATATATAAAAAAATCTGGGTACGTTTCAATAAATGGTGTGCAGAAGGCTCCCTTGCGGTACATAGTCCCACAGCTGTGTTGGAATTCCTTCAGTGCGGGGCAGACAAGGGTTTATCCATAAGTACCCTTAAAGGTCAGGTGTCAGCACTTAGTACTTATTTAGAGAAACATCTGGCCACCAACCCCTGGGTGGTCAGATTCTTTAAGGCTCTGTCTAGACAAAGACCGGTTCAAGGTCCTCCCTTTCCCAAGTGGGACCTATCGTTAGTTTTGCAGGGCCTGACGGGAATCCCCTTTGAACCTTTAGAGGAATGTCTACTAAAGGATCTTACGCTAAAAACAGTTTTTTTGGTAGCAGTGACAACTGCCAGGAGAGTCAGCGAGATTGAGGCCTTATCTGTTAGATCTCCTTTTTGCGTTATTTTTCCAGATCGGATCGTCTTTAAGACCGATCCAGCATTTTTACCTAAGGTTGCTTCTGGTTTCCACAGAAGTCAGGAGGTAGTTTTACCCTCATTTTGTCCCAACCCCTCGGGGGAAAGGGAATTAAAATTTCATTCTTTGGATGTAAGGAGATGTATCCTTAGATACCTAGAGCTGACCAAGATGTTTAGAAAGTCAGACTCTTTATTTGTTTTGTTTTCTGGGGCCAGAAAAGGATGCAAAGCGTCTCGACGCACTATTACCAGATGGCTCAGAGTAGCCATTGGCCAGGCCTATACATTGGCAGGGAAAGAAATCCCAATGGGTATAAGAGCACACTCTACTAGAGCTATGGCAGCTTCGCAGGCAGAAAGGGCTGGAGCAACGCCAGAGCAAATATGCAGGGCTGCAACATGGTCCAGCTACTCCACTTTTGTAAAGCACTACAGAGTGGACCTGGTGTCGGCTAGTGAGCAAGCCTTTGGGCGAAAGGTATTGCAAGCGGTAGTCCCACCCTAAACTGGTAAGTGCTCGTTTATCCTCTCATGGTGGCTGTCCTGAAAGACGAAAGGGGAAAATTAGAGTTACGTACCGGTAACGTCTTTTCCAGTAGTCTTTCAGGACAGCCCTAGTTACCCACCCGAAATTTTTGGGGGGGTCTTACAAAAGACCAGAACGCAGCATGATAATGATATGGAATAGTATGTTATTAATGTGTTCTTGTGTCTCCCCAGCTGACCGGAGGTAATCTCGGAATATACTGAGGTCTGGCAGGGGGAAGTGAGAATTTATGGGCTGGCGCAGTGTTTCCTAAGAGGAAGAGGAGGAGACTATCTCTCATGGTGGCTGTCCTGAAAGACTACTGGAAAAGACGTTACCGGTACGTAACTCTAATTTTTTTGCAAAAATATCAAAGCTTTTCATTAAATCTAGAGTCACTTACTTTTCTTGTCCTAATCCACATTTCCAGACGTTTCCATTAGTAATGTCTTCTTCCTGATTAGACTTTAGGTCATGTCACAGGAAGGAGTTGACCAGCTGACCTCAATAGCACACAATCAGATTGCATAGTGTATGGCCATCTTTATACAAGTACATAGGAGGGAGTGGGCAGAAACACTCAGCTGTCAAGCCCCATTCACAACTCTGCATAGCGGGAACTCGCATTCCCACATGGGTTTTTTCTTTTGTTTTGTTTTTTTAACGAGGGGGGGCGTTTTGGAGCATTTTCACTCATCACACTTAGGGCAGCCCATCCACCTGAATGTGCTGCCCTACACACAGCAATCGCCCCAAAGAAGCTTCACAACTTTTTTTTAGAGTGGAGCTTGGTGCATTTTTACTGCGATTTTTGATGCAGCGCATTTGTGAATTGCAAGGGAACACACAGATGTGAATGGAGCCTCATTGTTCTTGTGGTATCGCACCAATTTCACTTTCAGGCCCCATTCACATCTAGCATAGTGGGAGCGCACATTTTGTGTCTCGTTTTTCCTGTGACATGCATAGGGAAGCCAGTTGATTTCAATTGGCTGCACTACATGTGGTTAGTGGGACATTTTGACGTTTTGTGAGTGGTGTGTTTTTTACTGTGCGTTTTGCAGCATTTCGTTTTTTCACATGGCAAAATGTGTGTTTGTTTGGTGTGCCATTAACAATTAATGGCACTGAAAGCACAACTAGTAATTTTAGGTGTAGAAACATGGCCATACACTATGCAATCTGATTGTGTATTTAGTGAGAAGGGTGATCGCTGATTGCATTTCATTTAAAGAACGTGCACCTGGGAGTGGGTGGGTGGATGATGCCAGGTGTCTGCTCACGAGATAAGCTGGTCAACTCCTTCCTGTGACATGACCTAAAGTCTGACCAGGAAGAAAGACATTACTAATGGAAACGTCTGAAAAGTGGATTTAGACAAGAAAGGTAAGTGACTCTAGATTTAATGGAAAGCTTTGATATTTTTGCAAAAAAAAAGCACATGAATGCTATATTGGTGCATGAGTCCAGGAGCTGGAATTTAGAAGAAAAAAAAAAGTGTACAAAGATGAACTTGCCCTTTAAGTTACAAGGTGAGAGGTCACAGTAGAGACGGATCCATGTCAGACAACTATGAATACAAAGCCAAAGATTGCACAGGCAGCAGGATTCACATCATTGTGTCATCAGTAAGCCAATATCTAGGAAGTAGACCCTGGATAATGCTTTAACAAATATGGCTCTGTCCTTCTGGAGATAAGAGCAGATGAAGGCATTGTCCAGGGGAGTACTGTGATCTCTGTAGGAGGTAAGAAGTACATAAAAGTAATTCCACTGTTGGGACCATGTTGCATTGAGGGGGAAACATTAACATGGTAACCTGCATTCAGCCCCACCACCTACTTGAATAATGGTGTCTCCCCTAAGATGTCTGTTTCATTTTGAATTATATACAGCTGTGTGTGGCTCCGCCCCCAGACATTTGCATCATTCATCCAATCCTATCTCCCTCTGCGGCAGGATACTTGTAGTTCTTAGTGAAGCACAAGTGCAGTGACCTCACAGTCCATTGATACTTCCTCCAGCCCCATAACTGAAGGTCCTTACAATTCAGGCTGCAAGCTCCAAAGCAAAAATGTAATAGGGCCCCATTCACACTTGAGCGTCAAAGTCGCACATGTGTAGTCTTGAGGTCTACAAACCTCAAGCCACTTGAAAGTGGGACCAAAGTAGTACAGGAACTACTTTGAAGTCGCACAGAAATAAACGGTACTCATTGGAAATCATGAGGTACGACTTGTCATGCGACTTTGCAGTCCCAAGCCGCAGAACAAGTTGCACAAGTGTGAATGGGGTCTAAATGCTAATTTTTTTTATTTTATTATTATTATTATGGGTGTATGTATTCAATTTTTGCAAAAGATGAGCCTTTAAAATCAGAACATGTACTTGTTTCAAGATCTCAGTCTTGAACTTGTACAGCAATTTTGAAGCTTTGCCATCATGCTCATCGGCACGGTAGAGGACAGCCTGATTGTTTTCCACTTTAACTAGTCTGGAAGTGTTGTACACAAGGCTACGAAATGAAACACTGACAGAGCAGAAATAATGGGGCTACAGCGTCATTAATCCACAGCAAACTACAGATGCTGTCCTCTATCCAATAGTCATTAATGTTGTTCCATCACATTCTACTTGTTTAATTCCCCCTTTTCCCACCATTACTCCTGCTTTCTAATGGTTTAATCTGTCCCATCTCCGATTACAAAAAAGCAACCGATCTCCTAGCTGAAGCTTGCTTGAATTGTTATCTTATAACAAACTACTTGGATAATAAAACTGCATTTAGTCACACCATGTTCTGCTTTTTCAAACTGCTAAAGGCTAATTCCACACAAAGACTGTGTTTAAGGTTTGGGTGGACTCTGGTAGGAGGAAGAAGTCTCCAGCGCCCTTTATCCCTCAAATGTTTCAGCAATGCGATCTCTGGGGTTTCAGACCTTCTTCTAATGTACAGTAGAAGATAGGTCATGGGACAAAAAAAGTTTCAGTGTCATTGTGCGAATAGACACAGGATACTTGCAGATTTTTACACACTGGGTCTGCTCTCCTTCAGTGATGTGAGGTCCAAGCTCCCTGCATACACTCTATCCCCACTGGTGCTATATATCTTCTTTTTTTGGGTCTTTTGTCTTCTTGCTTCGACCATTGAGCAGGCACCAGTGATGTAACTCCTGCACATGTGTTGCAGTGAGTGTACAGATTTAAAAAAATACTGGCAGGTAAGCAAAAGTGTTTTCAAGCAGAAGGTTTTTGGTAGTATCTTCCACCAAAAGACCCTATCTGCTGGCAAATGTTTGTTTTTAGGCTTTATTTCCATTTAAAAAAATATCAGAAAATTTCACATTTACCAACATCAGGTGATTTCCGGTGAACAACCTTGGTTCTGTTCTGGTTCTTTCTTGGCCCTACCTACTGTCTATCCTGAGTTCGATGGGGCTTTGGCTTGAACTTTTTATGCTAAATTTTCTCGTTGTACGAAGGCCCAAGGGCGTATATCTGATACAAATAGTCTAAGGAACTAGGCAGGAGTGCCTGCTTTCCCCACTACTCTTTCTGCTGGCAATAGAGCCCCTAGCTCACCTTATCGGCAACAGCCTGAATGTTAGTTCAACTTAAGCTTTGTAAGTTTGTGGACAGAGTCCTTCTTTTCCTCACCTCATTGGCATAAATGAAGGGCCTTGAATGTTCACTGGTGGCTGCTGAGCTTCAAGCCATGTGTGCTTTATTTCCATTTGCATGGTCCAATTGCCACCTGAAATACTTAGGTATACAACTCACTAGCCATCCTAGAGACATCTATAGCGTGAATTATCAAACTGTGCTCACCTTTTTGACATCTCTTATGTCTTGCTGATCCCCCTTACACATATCCTGGCTAGGCAGGATCTCAGCAGTAAAAGTTACTCTGTTACCAAAGATTCTTTGCCTCTTTAGGGTTTTGCCTATAGCAGTACCATCCCACTTCTTGTGTAATCTACAGTGGCGATTCCCCCATTTCCTCTTTTGGCGCAGCTCAGCCAAGGTTCCTCAGATTGACATTGTTGCTTAGGGTCATTGTCTTGTTGGAAGGTAAACCTTTGGCCCAGTCTGAGGACTCTGGAGAAGGTTTTCGTCCAGGATATCCCTGTACTTGGCCGCATTCATCTTTCCCTCGATTGCAACCAGTCGTCCTGTCCCTGCAGCTGAAAATCAACCCCACAGCATGATGCTGCCACCACCATGCTTCACTGTTGGGACTGTATTGGACAGGTCATGAGCAGTGCCTGATTTTCTCCACTCATACCGCTTAGAATTAAGGCCAAAAAGTTCTATCTTGGTCTCATCAGACCAGAGAATCTTATTTCTCACCATCTTGGAGTCCTTCAGGTGTTTTTTAGCAAACTCCATGCGGCTTTCATGTATCTTGCACTGAGGAGAGGCTCCCATCGGGCCACTCTGCCATAAAGTACGACTGGTGGAGGGCTGCAGAGATGGTTGACTTTCTACAACTTTCTCCCATCTCCAGACTGCATCTCTGGAGCTTAGCCACAGTCTTTGTGTTCTTCTTTACCTCTCTCACTAAGGCTCTTTTCCCCTGATAGCTCAGTTTTCCCTGGACGGCCAGCTCTAGGAAGGGTTCTGGTCGACCCAAACGTCTTCCATTTAAGGATTATGGAGGCCACTGTGCTCTTAGGAACCTTAAGTGCAGCAGAAATTTTTTTGTAACCTTGGCCAGATCTGTGCCTTGCCACAATTCTGTCTCTGAGCTCTTCAGGCAGTTCCTTTGACCTCATGATTCTCATTTGCTCTGACATGCACTGTGAGCTGTAAGGTCTTATATAGACAGGTGTGTGGCTTTCCCAATCAAGTCCAATCAGTAGAATCAAACACAGCTGGACTCTAATGAAGGTGTAGAACCATCTCATGGATGATCAGAAGAAATGGACAGCACCTGAGTTAAATATATGAGTGTCACAGCAAAGAGTCTGAATACTTAGGACCATGTGGTATTTCAGTTTTTCTTTTTTAATAAATCTGCAAAAATGTCAACAATTTTGTGTTTGTCTGTCAATATGGGGTGCTGTGTGTACATTAATGCAGAAAAAAATGAACTTAAATGATTTTAGCAAATGGCTGCAACAAACAAAGAGTGAAAAAAAAAGGGGGGGTCTGAATACTTTCCATCCCCATCCCCACTGTATATTACACATCTTCATTCCTAGGTAGCTTTGGACCAGATGTTCATGTTTGAGCCTTTATGCTCTGCCAAACCCCACAGAAAAGGGAAAATTTCTAGGTTGTACCTTAATTTGCTTTCTAACCCTATAACCCCTAACGCACCTTATGTAAGCCACTGGACATCAGATCTATGCTTGTAATTTGTGACAGAAGAGTAGACTGACGTCTGGCAGGCAACACACAAAGCATCCCAGAATATTTTCGCACTCAAAAGCGTTTATAAAATACTAGCTAGCTGGTGCCTTGTGCCATCAAGCATTGCCAAATATAACTCAACATATCCTCCATCCTGCTTCTGTGGTTGCGGAGGCCTGGGCACTCAACATATTTGGTAGACCTGTTCCCTAAGGCAGTCCTTTTGATCTGATATTTTCCGTATCCTGTCTCAGTTGTTCAGCATCAGCATCCCAGATCGCACTTATAAAGTCTGCTCTCCTGAGCTCACCAAGAAACAATTTAAACTCCTGCTCCAAATTATTACCGCTGTTAAGCAGACAATTGCTTTATTCTAGAAGTCACCCACACTCTGTCTTCTTGCAACTAAACACAGGGTAACCCAGGCAATGATCCATGCGAAGGTTGAAGCGACCTTGCAAGATAGGGTTCATAGACACAATAAAGTCTGGCAGCCATGGGTGGATATTTCCTCCACCCCATTTTCGACAAATCTCTTTTGGAGCCTTGATATTTTGCAGGTTCTTTATGTGATATTGTGTGGACGCTACAGCTTTGCCAACCCATGAGACCCCAGTTCCTATGTTTTCGTGCATAAGATGTGGAAACAAGGCTAAACGATTCTATGCATGAAAACCTAGGAACTGGGGTGCACAAAAATTACAGATGAGTAAAAATTTGAAATATTTGGCTGTAGCAGGAGACAGTTTGTTCCCAAAGGGCTGGAGAATGTTACAATAATGAGTGTCTGCAGCTAACAGCGAAGCATGGTGGAGGTTCCTTGCAAGTTTGGGGCTACATTTCTGCAAATGGAGTTGGAGTTGGAGATTTGGTCTGGATCAATGGTGTCCTCAATGTTGAGAAATGCAGACAGATACTTATCCATCATGCCCTCCATCACGGAGGATGTAACGAAAAAATAAAGTTTTTTTTTTTAACGTAATTAATGTGTTGACGGGGAGGAACCAGGGATAACAAAATAAAATATAAGCAGATTTAACTTCAGATTTAAAGTCCATCACTTTTTTTTTAGATTTGGAGAGAACTGATCAAACCCATGTGAAGCTTTTATTTGTGGTCTGTGCCACCACTGGGGAGCTTTACCTTAACTTAAGTGAAATCTTCCATACAGGATCACAGACAGCGAGAAAAGTGATCCAAAAATTTAAAAAAACAGTCAAGGCTGAACTTGTCTTCAAACCCATTCTCCCTTCCAACCCCAGTCCTGTAGACATGCATTTCATAGCTTCATACCTTGCTGTAGGTACAATGTTTTGGAAGTTTAAAAAAAAAAAAACAGCAAAACTCCTGCACCGTCACTTGGAAAGAATACCACAGAGAAGCTCAGGAAAGAACGCTGTCAGCAGATAAATAAATTAGAAATGACGGGAATACATTTGGCGAACCAGTTCTTGTGACCAATTTGTGTAGAAAGTGTCCATACTGAAATCTATTGATGTCTGCAGATCAATTCTCATTTTGATTGTATTCCGCCAGCAAAAACCCTTTGACCTATTGTTACTTGTACCCACTTCAAACAGGATGCATCATTTATGAATTGCCAAAACACCAGTGTCTCACTGTAATGTACATATCCAGTAACTTCATATACATTATTCACATCCTCAAGTGGCCCTTTGTTCATAATTAAAGCCCAACTGCAATATAGTCGGATTCTTTTTTTAATTAATAGCCTAGAACTTAGTAAAATAAACAAGGCAACGTTTTCTGCAATACAGGCATACCCCACTTTTAAGTACACAATAAGGTTTATTTACTAAAGCTACAAATGCAACATCCGGCTAACTTCTGGATAGAAACCAATGAGCTTCCAGGTTTTATTACCAAAGCTTAATTGAACAAGCTGGGGTTAGAAGCTCATTGGTTTCTATGCAGAAGTGAGCCTGATTTTGCACTTTCCAGCTTTAGTAAATAAACCCCATTGTTTACTTAAAAGTGGGGTATGCCTGTACTCGCCATCTCGTAGGAACTGTGCTCCGCAGATCATTACTTTGTGCCAGTTCATTCCAACCCATTTCTTGTGATCCCAGACTGTCATTGGCATTCTTTCTGGGAGTGCGTCATCATGTCAACCTAATGTCATTACATCAACATAACATCAGTGCTGCTCTTTGCACCACTCTGGACCACCCACTGCCCAGAAAATTGAGAGGTGGAAGAGGACTTTGCTTGACAAGTAACAGGCCAGAACACAGCTGAAAAAAGGTAAGTATATTAAAAATGATTAGATTCGATTTGGGAGGCTTACCTGGATCATGTTACATAAAAAACTTGTTAGTGTCCTGACCTGCGGGGCTAAACAATCCCTATTTGAAAGGGTATGAGTTCGGCATCAGATTGGTGGTCGGATGGGTTTCTGGACAGGTGTGTTCTCATTTTCTACTTGTTCTTTCTTTGTCTTCTTTCTTTCCCTTTTTCTTTGCTTGCTTTCTTATTTCCCTCCTTCTTATATTCTCCTTATTTATTTATTTTCTGATGCATTGTTGGCCCTAAAGTTGGACCTTTATCCTCGTTTTAAGGTCACTGACCAGGTTTTGCATATGACAAATTACCTTAGAAGATAGAATGTTGATATCCTTTTTTTTTTCTGTTTTGTTTTGTTTTGCCTATGATATCTGGATAGAGATACAACTTCACTGTTTGGTATCATAGAGGTTTCACTTGGTCTACCACTTTGATGTGGTTTCTCACATCTACTTATGGACTATCCATGGGTTCATAGCGAAACCCTTTTCTTTCATTATTATTGTCACCAATTTTCTTTATTATATACTACCTATGTTGACAGTTCTATTTTGTCCTAATTTGTGCTACCCAACAATGTCTTGTTGTCAAAATCTTAATAAAAAAAGATTGACACAACAATTAGATTTGGGGTGCTTCATAAAGACTACCTGCTCAATCTGAAGTTGGGCTGTTAAGTTTACCTGTCTTGTGTAGAGTGACTATACCTTGGCCTGTCTACTAAGAATACTATGTAAGCTTTGATAAGAACTGGGCTACAGTATTTTTTTTTAATTTAAACTTTTATTGCATCCATCCACAGAGTCGTACAATAAAGATTAATAACAGTGAACAGTATCCCACTTCACCCCAGTCCCACTAGCAGGCACAACAAAAGAACAGTTGTCTCAATGTAAATCCGGGGAGTGAGATACATTCTATGCCACAGGGGTAACTTATATTCCAGTCATGTTGAAGGACCAAAAAATGTTTTCTATTACATATCAAGAAAGCTTGGGGGATAAACTATTACAGTCAAAGAACTAGAAGAATAGGGGTACAGCAGAGAAGAAAGGAAAAAAAGGGGGACAAGAATAACGTACCTGTGCAAAGTCCCAGCGGAAGTTGAGGTATGAGAAAAAGGAAGGTGGGACTTTAAATTAGGCTATTGTTTTGTGGGGGTGAGATAATTAGAAAATGTATTTGGCAAATTGAGTCTGACAATACATAACAATGATGCACATAGTAGAAAAGGTTTAATATGTATACACTCACATACATGGTGTTGACCTCATGAATACATTACATATACATATCAAAGGGACGGCATATGAAATTAACAAGAGATTTAATATGAATAAAATTAATTATTGCAAATTCATATATGTGCACGTCATCTAAATGGCACTCTGCAGTGTAATCAATGGTAAGAAACACAGTATAATCATTTGGTTGTAGATAATGAGTCTAGGTAGGTTCCAATCAGTAGGCATGAGAATGCATCCTAAAATCCCAACGCGTTTCGTGGATAATACCACTCTTCAGGGGCAGATGCATGCAACTCTATAAAAGACAACAAAACATGAGTAGACCAGTATGATCAAACAATATACCACTCAACGGGGAGGATGTGTACAAGAGAAAAGGGAGAGAGTTACTCATCCCTCTGAATACTTACATCATGATAAGTCTGGAAAATGGGGGACGAGGAATCAGAGGCTGTCCCAATTGTCTGTACTGGGAGCTGTGGAAGCAGCCTGCAGAAGAGGGACCGGGCACACAAAACATCATTCCCAAGGAAAACGAAAGGCAGATATCCAGTTAGTGGTATGAGTGGGCTTCATGTCTAAAAAAAATATATATATATTGGGTGTACTATAAATACTCTATATTGTGGGAAGTAGCTAGATCCCAGTGCCAAAGTGCAGGTGGACAAGTGAACGTGAAGAGAGAAAAAAAATTAGAGATGAAAAAGAAAACAGGAGAAAAAATGGGGAAAAAGAAAGAGAAGAGAGAGAAAAAGAGAGAAAAAAAGAAAAGAAAAAAGGGAAGAAAAGACCATGAGACAGGTATAGATGACAAAAACAAAAGTGAGCATAAACAGGATAAGAAAAAACATGTAATTACCTGTTTAGGATATAAAAAAGTAAGTGCCATGTAGATTATCTAAGTTACTCCATCAGTTGGGTCTCCTTGGTCACAGAGAACCATTGACCTATCAAGAGCAGTTCAGTACTCCTCCACCTCTGGACTACACAGACCCTAGCCACATTGATCACATAGTTAAATAGTAGGGGAGGCTAAAAAAAGACACAAGTCCATCAAGTCCAACCTATGTGTGTGATTATATGTCAGTATTACATTGTATATCCCTGTATGTTGCGGTAGTTCGGGTGTTTATCTAATAGTTTTTTGAAACTATCGGTGCCTCCCGCTGAGACCACCGCCTGTGGAAGGGAATTCCACATCCTTGCCGCTCTTACAGTAAAGAACCCTCTACATAGTTTAAGGTTAAACCTCTTTTCTTCTAATTTTAATGAGTGGCCATGTGTCTTGTTAAACTCCCTTCCACGAAAAAGGTTTATCCCTATTGTGGGGTCACCAGCATGGTAATTGTAAATTGAAATCATATCCCCTCTTAAGCATCTCTTCTCCAGAGAGAATAAGTCCAGTGCTCGCAACCTTTATTCTTAACTAATGTCCTCCAGACCCTTTATTAGTTTTGTTGCCCTTCCTTGTACTCACTCCATTTCCAGTACATCCTTCATGAAGACTGGTGCCCAGAACTGGACAGCATACTCCAGGTGCAGCCAGACCAGAGTCTTGTAGAGTGGGGGAATTATCGCTTTATCCCTGGAGTTAATCCCTTTTTTAATGCATGCCATTATTCTGTTTGCTTTGTTAGCAGCAGATTAGCACTGCATGCCATTGCTGAGCCTATCATCTACTAGGACCCCCAGGTCCTTTTCCATCCTAGATTCTCCCAGAGGTTCTCCCCCAGTGTATAGATTGCATTCATATTTTTGCCACCCAAATGCATTATTTTACATTTTTCTACATTGAACCTCATTTGCAATGTAGTTGCCCATCCCATTAATTTGTTCAGATCTTCTTGCAAGATTTCCACATCCTGCGGAGATGTTATTGCCCTGTTTAGCTTAGTATCATCCGCAAATACAGAGATTGAACTGTTTACCCCATTGTACAGGTCGTTTATGTACTAATTAAATAGGATTGGTCCCAGCACAGAACCCTGTGGGACTCCAATACCCACCCCTGACCATTCCGAGTATTTCCCATTTATCACCACCCTCTGAACTCACCCTTGTAGCCAGTTTTCAATCCATGTACTCACCCTATGGTCCATGCCAACGGACCTTACTTTGTACAGTAAACGTTTATGGGGAACTGTCAAATACTTTTGCAAAATCCAGATACACCACGTCTACGGGCCTTCCTTTATCTAGAGGGCACCTCACCTCCTCCTAGAAAGTTAATAGATTGGTTTGGCAAGAACGATTCTTCATGAATCCATACTGATTAATGCTAATGATACAGTTTTCATTACTAAAATCTTGTATATAGTCCCTTATCATCCCCTCCAAGAGCTTGCATACTATTGATGTCAGATGGACTAGCAGTGAAGTTTAGACATCAGGGCCAAGTTACGTTATTGATATTAAGTTATGGCTATTTATCCTATAAAGTCTATTCACCATCCAGTCTGTGATTGGACATTAAAAGGAGAAGCATCACACCAATGAGCTAATCTCTCTTCCAGTCTGTTCTCATCTCCTTTTAGCAGGCGTCTTGCACTGCAGCACATATAAAATTGGCTCCTTGTGCTGCTTCCCCTTCCCCCAGCTCTGCTGTACAGTACACTGATGTCAAGTCGAATGTATGTACTTACACTGCTTGCATTTAAAAAATGCGTTTAATGATGCATTCATTTGTGTCTTTTATGTCTTTCCGGAGTTCAGATTTAAATTTAATTGGTTGGCACGAATAAGTGGTTTAGTAGGTAGGCAACAGTTACTTTTTTTTAGGGGGTTAATGATAGGGTCTTATTATATTCAGCTCTGTGGATATAAAAACACTCATATACAAACCTCAGTAACAGGCCGAAATCAACAGTTTCCACATCCTGGGAAAATAAGGGTTGGAGAGTTCTGGTTTGGAGCCAGTGACTGCAGTTCAACTTTAGTAAAAAACATTTTTAAATAATAGTAAGAGCAAATATGATTTGAAACCAAAATATGAATTGCAGTGCAGCTAAAACACTGATGGTATACCCATTCGGTGGCCTGTTTTGTAAGTCCGCTCGCTACCTCTTCCCAACTCGTTTCGTCCTATGGAATGACCTCAACCCCTGCAGAACAAAATTCATTGGACAGAGTTAGTGGACTGACAGCACACGCGGTTAGGTATACTGACAGTGTCCGCTGTGTGTTTTTTTTCCTGGCTGCAGTGGATTTTACTGTTGTGGTATTCCCATGAAAATTGTATCTCCTACTACACCATTAGAGCTCTCTCATTTTATATTTTTTCTGTCATATGGGAGAATATTCATGACACTGATTGGGAGCAGTGGAAGGTTCAGCAGCACAGGAGCCCCAGATTTCCTTTATGGATATATGAGTGTTAACCTCTTGTACTAGTGAGGTCCTGAGCGTTCACCTTGATTGTCTGGTGGTGATTGATGATGGTCACACACTCTGATTACTCTGAGCACCGATTTTGTCATATGTTGATCGGCCAGAGTTCAAAACTGAATATTATGAAGACCTCGATTAAGGTGGTGCTTATTTATAGCCCTGCAATTCATATTTTGGTTTTATCAAGGACTTTATATATCGTTCTTTTTGCTAGCTGCTTTTTGTGTATGAGCATAGATTGCTGTTTTTGTTTTATGTTTTAAATATGTTTTGAAATCTTTTGTCTACAGATAGCAAAAAATAGCGATGATTGTTAAAAGTCCCTCTAGTCTTTTTTTCATACCGATAAAGTATAAATGATTGTCCAAAGTTGGAGTCCTTGATGGTACTTTGTAGGTTTGTATTTCATCATGAATTAAGACCCGTGCGAGGTTCTTTGAGTTAATGGTTTGGCTCTGCATCGCGCTGTGATCAGTTCCAGTAGATTGTCCGGGCTTTTAAAACCATAACCCCCACAAGTCATGCTGATGGACTAATCTAGAGGGGTATCAGAGCAATCATTTTAATCAAAATAAAAGAGAAGGAAAACTACAATGGAGAGACACATGACCAGCAGCATGGAAAAATGTACATTTCAAAGCCATTTTCTGTTTAGCATGTTCATTCCACTATTAATATGATTTCTTCAGTGCCATCCTGCTCTCCTGTCTGTGACTAGAAGAGATTATGTTCAATGTGGACACCCACTTCAGATGACTTTCACCAACTGTCATTGGGAAAAATGAAAAATCTACATAGATAATAATACACTGTTGTTAGTTTAAAGAAAACCTTTAATGAGAAAAACTATTGAATCCTGCACATGCCAGATGTCTGGCTGTCATACTGCCCGCTGGTTTCATTAAGCCACTAGCCCAGAACAAGAATGCAGATGACGATTTAAACTGTATCTAAACCCAAGAACAAACATGTACATTATTGCAGCTGACCAGCAATTAGACGCCATGGCTGCATTCATTTTCTTTTATTTTAAACAGTTTTTCTTTATTTTCACCTGGTGTTCCTGCCAGTAGCACACTTCCTGTTCTAGAGTGACAACGCTTATTCACTGTACTGTATCTATGGAGGAGTAGCACTAGTATTTGAGGATAGGGAGTATGTTAGGACTACAGAACACCTTTGGCTAGATCATTTCCATAACATACGAGTGAGGGCTTCTTTAGTTCACAGAAGATAGCTGAAAAGGCTGTCTGTCTATTTAGGAGGTTCAAAATTAGCCAAGCAGCTAGCATTTTCATAATAATAAGGTCAGCAATAGTTGACTGCATGCTTTTCTTAGGAAAGGTTTATTCTATGGCTGAATCCACAAACATTATGGGGTTGATTTACTAAAGGCAAATAGACTGTTCACTTTGCAAAGTGCAGTTGCTCCAGAGATTTTTTCCTTTAATATATTTTTATTGAAAAGAATGGCATTGTACAACAATAATACAGAGAAAAAAGGAAAAAGAAAACAAAAGGGATTAAACAAAACAACAACAACAAACAACCCACTAACCAAAAAAAAAAAGAAAAAAAAAAAAAAAGAAGGGGCAAGATGGGGGGGGGGGGGGGATTAAATATAGCATCAAACAGACAGGATCCCAACAGTTACAGAAAATATAACATCTGGGGAGACTCCAACAACTCCACCCACGGGGCCCAGACCTCCCAAAAGTTACATTTATCATTATTTGCTGTACATACCAGCTCTTCCATCTGCATTATATGGTTCATCTCTACTACCCGTTCTCATATTGCTGGTATTATTTGGGACTTCCAATGTCTTGGAATTAATGCTCTTCCAGACATCAAAAAAATCTGAATATTCCCTTTTTAATTGAATTAATTGACCCAGGAATTAAAGAGAGAAGCGCTACGTCGGGTGTCTCCTGCCAATTTTTACCAGGGACCACATGACTGAGTGTAAATATAGCCGACCAAAATGGTTTTATTTTTGAACAAGACCACCATAGATGTACTAGTGTGCATCTCGATTCACTGCATCTCCAGCATAGGTCAGACATAGCTGGATTAATTTTATTTAGTAAGACCAGACAGCGATACCATCTCATCATAATTACGTTCCTGTGAATAAGACGACAAAGTTATTTTAAAGGTAAGGTAGAGCATCTTGTCCCATTCTTCATGGGACAGATTTTTACCTAATTCTCGCTCCCAGTCTCGGACATTTAAAGGGCGATTTGGAAATGCGTGCGATAATAAAATACTATACGTTTTAGATAATGCATGAGGACATTTTGAATCAGAAAGGCACATCTCCTCAAACTGAGTTAAGTCCCTACAAATACTTAAACTATTCAGCCCTTTATAGACATTATGCAGCTGAAAGTATTGAAGCCATTCACCTGCCTTTGGGCGAGAGCGGAAACTAAGCTCACCCATGGTTTTCAAGCCTCTATCTGTACAAGAATGACAAATAGGTGAGGGATGTAGTGGTTGCCAGCAAAGAAAACTTTTTTCTGGCATTCCCTGTGGAAAACCTGGGTTAGGCTGGATTCACACCTATGCAGTTTTAGTGCTTTTTGCATTTTGCAGATTTGCACTACAGAACGTGTTCCATAGGAAACCATGTTAAATGGGCTGTAGTGCAAATCTGCAAAATGCAAATAGCACTAAAACTGCATAGGTGTGAATCCAGCCTTACCCAATATTGGAGTCAATGGCCTTGGGCGTGAAGATACATTGTATGTTGTGATAAATTTATCCCATACCTATAACAGAAATGAAATCAAAGGCGTTACTTGTGTTGAACGTGGCCAATCAATAGGAAGAAGCCATGGGAGAGAAGTCAGTGGTACAGTAAAGGTTCTAAATCGAACTCAAGTGTAACCCACTGCTTGAGAGATCCATGATTAAACCAATTTAGCACCCTACTAAGTAAAGCCGCCGCATGGTATAATTCTAGGTGTGGCAGGCCTGTGCCACCAGCATCTCTTCTCTTCACTAAGATTTCATATCTAAGTCTAGCTGTGAATCTAGGCCAAATATATTTTAGTAATATAGATCGGGTCAATCTAAAAAAAGAATGTGGAACCCTGATAGGAATTGTTTGAAAAATATAAAGAAATGTAGGAAGGATGTCCATCTTATAGAGTAACATCCTTCCCAGCCATGAGTGTCACATTGGTGACCATTTCTTAAGAAGAGATTGCATAACGTTCACAAGTAGCCGGTAGTTGAGCTCATACAATTTATAAAGTTGTCTAGGTATCTGAATCCCAAAATAATTGATAGAATACTGGGTCCATTGAAACGAAAAATTATCAGCAAGAGAAACTTGAATGTCCTCCGCAAGAGTAATATTTAGACAATGTGATTTTGCTGCATTCATTTTTAAAATGCTTAGAGTATCGAAAAGTTACAATTCTTTTTAAAAGCGAGGGAAATGCAATTATTGGATTAGATATGTAAAGCAAGAGATCATCCGCAAACAAACTTATCTTATATTGCTTACCAACAATTTCAACACCCTGTATTGAGTTGTTAGCACGCAAGGCCATCGCCAAATGCTCCATTGTTAATATATACAGGAGTGGCGAGAGGGGACACCCCTGGCGGGTTCCATTCGATTAATGAACCGAGTCTGAAAGTATTAGAGTCACTCTAATACGAGCTGATGGAGCAGAATACAAGGCCATCATTTTTTGAATTAAGCCTGAATATAAACCTAGTTGTTCTAATGTTGCTTTCAAAAACTCCCAATCTAGGCGATCAAATGCCTTTTCTGCATCTAGCGAAGACACAACGGGCCTTTTTGTAGCTGACAGTGTGAAATAAGAGATAATATTTTAATAGTGTTATCCCTTGCTTCTCGAGTTGGGACAAAGCCTACCTGATCTAAACCAATAATAGAAGGAATAACTGCTTGTAAATAATCTGCTATTAATTTGACATATATTTTAAAGCGGGGGTTCACCCACACCGCCAAAAAAAAAAAAAATATTAAAGGCCAGCAGCTACAAATACTGCAGCTGCTGACTTTTAATACATGGCCACTTACCTGTCCCAGGGTCCAGCGATGTCGGCAGGGGACGCCGAGAACCCTTTCGGTTCTCGGCAGCTGCCGCCGCCATCCTAGGTGAGGGAATCAGGAAGTGAAGCGTTGCGGCTTCACTTCCCGGTTCCCTACTGCGCATGCGCGAGTCGCCCTGCGCGTCCCTAGTGGTCCCCGCTCTCTCCTGGGAGCTGTGTGTTCCCAGCAGACAGCGCGGTCGGGACGGGAAGAGGACAGTCTTAGACAGGTATCTGCACCCCCTCCCCCCTGAAAGGTGCCAAATGTGACACCGGAGGGGGGGAGGGTTCCGAAAAGTGGAAGTTCCATTTTTGTGTGGAACTCCACTTTAAGGTCAAAATTTATTAAAGAAATTGGACGATAACCTGAACATTCAGCAGGATCTTTCTGGTCTTTATGAATGAGAGTAATATGAGCTTCCTGCGCTTGATAAGAAAAAGTACATGAATCTGAAATTGAGTTGAATGTAGTGTCCAAAATTGGTGATAAAACATCCTGGAATTGTTTATAAAACAGTTGAAAAACCAGTAGGGCCTGGGCTCTTACCCAATGGAAGTGCCTTAATTGTTTGTTGAATTTCCAGTGTAGTGAAAGGCATATTCAATAAGTTAGCAGTATCCTGGGGGGGCGTGGCCGAGCGAGGCATGTAGAAGGACGTGCAGCCATTAGCTCAGCCACATATCCTGAGGAATCCGAGTCACTGCACCGCCATCCTGTACCCTACAGCCTCGGGACTGACACTGCTGGGTGCCGCCGATCCTGCTCCTTGTCTGGCTGGTAATATTTTTGTGCCACATCATGGCTAGGCGAGGACCCCTCGAGTCCCACTAGACGCTCCCGTCCAAGATGGCGGCCTCCCGCCCCCATCAGCTAAAGAGACTGCCCAACGCCTCTTCTCTAAGTGGGGAAAAGACCCCCTCCCATCAACCACAGTGCCTAGCGGACATAATCCAGAGAAGGATCTGGGGGACCTGGATGACACCCCTCTGATCCTGGCTGATCCGCCTGCTCTGTCCCCTGTGACTGTAGACCTCACTCAGCCACAGGTATCTGACATGGTGGCATCTAGCCAGCATGTCAGCACCGATCCTGAGCCAACCCTTAGGGATATATTAGCTGCTGGCACTGTCTGTAACTCCTCGATTGCAGATCTTGCAGGAGAGGTGAAAGGTATGAAGATGGAACTGTCTTTCGTGAGGCAAGATATGCAGAAGTTGCGGGAGCGTACATCTGCTGTGGAGGGGCGTATTATCACGCTTGAGGATGACTGGCAGCCATTGCAGAGAGATGTTAAATCTGTTCATTCTGTGGCTTTTTTTACTATGCACTCTTGGGGGTTTTCGATGTTTTGTTGCTGCTATGTATATCCCTCCACCCTTCTCCTCAGACCCTCTGAAGAAACTGGTGCAATTCATGGCATTGCATCCCAGGGGTTCCAGTATTAGCTCTATGGAACTTTAATAATGTTATTGACCCACATCTGGACAGATTGTCCACCCGTCCTGGAGCTAAACAGGTGATGTCCCATGCAACTCCTTTCACTGCCTTGCTCTCAGAGATGGGCCTGCGAGATGTCTAGAGGGGGCATAATAGGGCTGTACAATGCTACTCTTGTTGTTCTGCCTCCCATGGAGGCTTCTCACGAATTGATATGGGTATAGGAAATTATATTCTGCTCCCACATGTTATAGATACTGCATACGAACCTCGCTTCCTTTCGGATCACTCTGCATTCTGGGTACGCGTGACCACTGCAACCTCAACTGTCAGACCATTGTGGAGAGTTGATCCATTTTGGGTAACCCTGTTCTCTGCTTCTGACCCCATCCCTGGAGCAGAGAGAATTCCTCCTTTTTAATAAACCGTCTGCTAGTGGGGCGGTAGTATGGGACTCCACCAAGGCATTTTTGCGGGATCTCCTCATAAGGAAGATCTCTGGTATAAAACATAAGTCTAGAGAATGGGAGGACACGGTCCGGCTTGAATTGCACCGCAGGGAGGTGGCGCTGGTGGCTGATCCCACCCCAGCCAATCACAGTAGCTGGACTGAGGCCCAATTCCTATATAACAAAGTTGTACTGTCGGCAGCTGAGAAAAAGCGTTACTTTCTACAACAAAACTATTTTGAGGAGGGAGAGAATATGGGCCATTTCTTGGTTATGGTCCCTGCTAATAGGCTTTTGGGGGTTGTTGGTCGGCTGGTTCATCGTGACCAGTCTGGATTTATCCCAACGCGGTCCACGGCGGATAACATCCGACGCTTAATCCCTAATTTACAGACTCTGGTGGATAAGCCGGAGGTAGGGCCATTCTATCCTTAGATGCTGCCAAGGCTTTTGACAGCGTCCAGTGGCCCTATCTCTGGGAGATTCTAGCTGGATTTGGCTTTGGGAATGTTTTTATCAACTGGGTGCAGGTTCTCTAGTCTGTTCCTTGAGCCAGGATCAGAATCAATAACTCCCTTTCTTCACCTTTCAGGTTATACCAGGGCACTCATCAGGGATGCTCGTTATCCCCCCTTTTATTTACATTGGCAGTAGAGCTACTTGCCATGTTAATTTTTAACACCCAGGAAATTGTGGGCTTCCGTAGGGGCCAGCTGGAAGACAAATGATCCCTCTATGCTGATGACGCCCTAATATATCCGGGGGATACCGGTGAATTATTGCAAACCCTGATGGCAACTATCATCAAATTCGGTGAATTCTCTGGATTCACAATCAATTGGTCCAAATCTGTAATTATGCCCCTTCATCCACTCGAATCTCCCCTCCCTGCAGAGGCATCCCAAATTGCCATTGTTAGCACCTTTAAATACCTGGGAGTAATGGTATAGCCGGACCCAACCGAATACCTGAAACTTAATCTACTTCCTTGTTAGACAAGCAACGTACTAAATGTCAGGGTTGGTGTAGGCTCCTGCTGTCGGTGGTGGGGCGGGTGAACCTGATCTAGATGACCTGGGCACCGCAGCTCCTGTATATTTTCCATAACTCTCCTATGTGGATTTCCAACAAATGGTTCAGACGGATTGACTCTTAATTTCGAGATCTTATTTGGAAAAAGGGCCGAGCCCGTATCAGCTTGATTACCCTACAATATAACGGGGGAGCCTGACGGTTCCACACTCCAAGATGTACTTTTTAGCATCACAGATGCAACAAATTACAGGATGGGATCTCCTTAACTCTGACGATCCTATAGTCCAGGGATAGGCAATTAGCGGACCTCCAGCAGTTGCAGAACTACAAGTCCCATGAGGCATAGCAAGACTCTGACAGCCATAAGCATGACACCAAGAGGCAGAGGCATGATGGGACTTGTAGTTTTGCAACAGCTGGAGGTCCACTAATTGCCTATCCCTGCTATAGTCCAATTGGTGTCCCGCACTAACCCTATGTTAACAGCTGGCTCCTATCTGGAGATGGGTCTACCGGCTGTCCCTCCGTCCTCTCCGACAACATTATTGCTCCAAGGGTCTGGAAGGCAGTTAGAAGGGCATTAGCTATTGTTGGTCCGTTGGAGTTTACCCCCCTTTGGAACAATCCCAACTATCCGGAACTGCAGGGTTTCTCCCTTTGGACACGACAAGGGATCTGTTTTTTTAAACAATTATATGACGGTAGTGTATTCAAGTAATTTGATCATCTGGGCGGGGAGTTCTTTAACAAGGAAACAATTTTATCAATACCTCCAACTCGGGCACGCGCTACAAACCCAGGCACAGACTGTTAGTTTATCTGTCGCTAAATCTTTACTTCTTCAGGAGGTTTTGCAGGCATCTAACTGTTGGGGTGTAATATCATGAGATATTAGTACTCGACACTAGTTTCCTCAATTCAGAACCCTGCTCTTCTAAATGTAGAACTCAATGGAGACCAATGGGATATGGCCTTATGCCGCGTATACACCCACTGACTTTCGACTGAGTTACTACGGACTTTCGAATGACCGGACTTGCCCACACACGAACAGACTAAAGTCCGTTCGTACATCCGTTGGTTTGAACGTGATGACATACGAAGGGACTAGAATAAGGAAGTTTATAGCCAGTAGCCAATAGGTGCCCTATTGGTTTGTCCGTTGGACTAGTATACAGATGAACTGATTTTTCGACCGGACTCGAGTCCGTCGGAAAGATTTGAAACATGTTCTAAATCTAAAGTCCGTCTGATTTTTCGACAGCAAAGGTCCGATAAAGCCCACACACGATCGAATTATCCGGCGGATTCATTCCGTCGGACCTTTGCTGTCGAAAAGTCCGCTCGTGTGTACACGGCACTAGAATCAATCCCGGTGGTGTCGGCATCTCATAAACTATCGCAATTATTCATACTACATAGGTCCTACCGCACACCCGTTCAATTGTATGATGGGGAAGAAGAGATTCTCCCTTATGCCCAAAGTGTACCATCTATAGGGGAGACTTCATACATATGATCTGGCGCTGTCCAAAGCTTACCAGATATTGGACGGAAATCACGCAGACTATCTCCACTTTGGCCCAAACGCCCATACCATCTACCCCATTAGTGTGCCTCTTAGGAGCGATTGACGCTGAAATGTATCCAAATGGTATTTACATTATGGTTACCAGAAAAAACAGTTTAACCTTATGTGGCAGAACTGGTTGGATAACCCTAACCTTGCTCCTCCACAGTTAGTGATGGATAGATTGCTACAGTTCTAGACCCCTTTATTGTTTCTTGAGTTTCCTCATAAGCTTGGAGCTTCTCCTATATTATATATGACATGTAGATGAAACATCATTTGATGCATTTGCCTACAAACAAGCTTTCGTTCTGTTCGTTTTAAGTTTTACCAGTAAAAATATTATATGACCTTGGTACCAGGTAACTGCATACTCTGCATTTGGGTATATACACTATGTATACGTTTCTGTTGCTACTTTCTATGTACATCTTTTACTGTACTTTACAGTTACCCATTATCCTTGTCAATAAAAGTTTTAATTAAAAAAAAAGTTAGCAGTATCCTGAACTAATCTTGGAAGGGCTGTATTCAAAATGTATTGGGCCATTATTTTGCATCCCTTTGTGTTGGTGGGTACCGTGAGGGGATTAGTAATATTATAAAGTGTCCTATAATATTCTTGAAAGGTCCGAGCAATGTCTTCAGAAGTACGTACTAAGCCCTTTTTAGGGCATCGAAGTTTGGGAATATAAGTACAATTTGGTTTAGTGCGAATTGACCTGGCCAGTGGTCTACCCACCTTATTACCAAATTCATACATAGTTCTATGCATTCGGTCTTTTTGTTTAAAGTATGCCATGTCAATTATATGTAAAAGATCTTTCCGTTTCTTTTCTAATAGCTGAAACACATGAGCCTCAAATGAACTTTTATGGGCAAGCTCAAGCTTATGAGTTTCCTGTAGGAACTGGGATCCTCAGAAATGAGGATCCCCCTTATGTCACACTTCAAAGCCTCCCATTTAAGTGGTTGCGCTGTCATATCCATATATCCATATTTTTTTTTGTTTTGTTTTGCCAGGAGTTCAGTGAGATACTGAAACATTCTAGCCAAATTTCACAATTTCAAGAAAATGAATTGTAGGCAAAGTTTAAGGCCCCTTTCACACGAGAAGCCGGTACAGATCCGCCTGTCTATTTTTCAGGTGGATCCAAGCAGGCCACCCATTGACTCTTATGGGCAGGCGGATGTCAGCAGAGATGTGTCTGCTGACACCCATCTTCCATCTGATCAAGACAGATGTATGGCGATACGTCTGCCATTCGTCTGGCGGATTGGATTAGATGGGATCTGATGAAAACAGACATGCTGTCCGTTTTCGTCCGATCTCCCCATAGAAATCAGCAAGGCTCTGACAAGTCCCTCCTTGCTCGGTGAGCAGAGACGGACCTGTCATTTGCCGGCTCAGCGGAGATCAACGGAGCGATCTCCCACTGAACTAGCGGAGTCTGCTGAGCGGATCCGCCCCGTGTGAAAGGGGCCTTAGATGAAAGTAGCGTGTTTTTGGTTTGTAAAGGTGCAGTCTTTTTAAATGACTCCTGAGGGTTACAGAAACAAATTAGTGGATTTTACAAGGGAAAATAATGTATTTAAAGTAGAACTCCAGCAAAAAGTAACAAGATATGAATAAATAGCCTATCAAAGTATTAATAACAAAACCTGTTTTTACTGCAATATTCACCTTCAATCCAAAGATTTCCCCATACTCTGTCTACACTATATGTTACCCTTTGTCCTGTTTGCAGCTTGATATACAACTAAATGCTCCTGTCCTCCAATTGGTCACACTGTGTAAACAAATCTTGAAACTTTGGGCTCCATTCACACTAGCGCAACTCCAAAGATGCAGGATTTTCAGTGTGACTTTGGTGTGACTTTGATCCAACTTTACACTCTCTGGATCACAGTCCCATCAAAGTAGTGCAGGCACCTTTTTTTAATAGAAGTTCCAGCTTCTATTAAAAAAAAAAAAAAAAAAGTTAGCATCTACAAATACTGCGATGTCAGCACCCAAAGCCGACCCGTCCATCGGCTCGGGGTGCAGGCGCCGGCATCCTTACTAAAGGAAACAGGAAGTGAAGCCTTGCAGCTTCACAGCCTGTTTCCTATTGCCCATGTGCGAGTCACGCTGAGCTTTCTGAATGGTTCCGCTGTCTTCCGGGACCCGTGTGTGTCTCCCAGAAGGCAGCGGGGGGAAAGAGGAGGGGCCGTATATGATGTAGGTTGCTGTGGCGCCCTTACACAGAAGTGAGAGCGAGTACCTGTTTTTGACAGGTATCTGCTCCCCCCTCCCCCTGAAAGGTGCCAAATGTGGCACTGGAGGGGGAAAGGAAGCAGATAAGCGGAGCTTCCACTTTTGGGTGGAACTCCGCTTTAAAAGGTTGCACAGATTTGAATGGGTGACTTGTCATGCGACTTTGATGTCCAAAATCGCATGGCAAGTCGCACAAGCATGAAAGGAGCCTTGAGATAAAGAACAGGTTGGCAGAAACTGGGAACAGAATACAATTAAAAAAATCATTAAGAGCACTTGGGATGTACAAATACATAGTGACTGTGTGACGGACTGCCTGACACACCACCTGGGTGTCTCCGCCAAACGGTGCCCCTTCCCTCCAAACCCTTCCAGCAGACTGATAGCTAATACCAGCCCTTTACCCCAAGCATTGTACACAGACAAGATGTTGAGGTAAAAACCAAAGGAATAACTTTATTGAACAGAAGTACAGGTTTTTATACACTTCAAAAATAGGGGCAGTCCCCACATGAGCAATAAAAACAAATATTACTACACAAGACAATAAACGAAACAGATCCTTTACTTACCTAAGAGAAGCAAGCATATCAACTTGGCCCTCTGGGCTCCAGCAGTATGGACACCAGAGAGGCCGGCTCCATATACCCTTCACACAGCCGCGTGCGGACAAAAAAGTGCTACTGCGCATGCGCAGAGGTCCGAGTACCCACACCCGACTACAAGACCCATAAGGCTCAGCGGGATATTGCGGCGTGAAGGGCAGAGTGAAGGGCGTGCCAACGGGGAGAGGAAAGTGTTCCACACAATGGTATCCACCGCTGAACGCCTCAGCCACCCAAACAAAACCCTAAGGGCTGTAGCATTGGATAGAAGATGCCAGGGTGGGGCATCTAGGGATTGGATGCAATAATCCGTGCACCAGGGCATGAGCGCCGGATGAGAAGACCAAACAGGAAATCAGGGCAGCAGAACAGGGCACCGCTGGGCAAATGCCCGCAGGTTCTCTGGACGTCCATGCAATCACGCATGGCATGCCCTGGCTCCAAATGCAAACAGACAGGAAGGGGCAAATCGAGACAGCTAAGGAAGCAAGGGAGGATGCACCTGAACAGATGGCAGTAGCCATAGGGGTGCATGACAGAGTGAATAAACAATATGAACACAACAACAATTGATCGATTATTTCTGTACAAAGACATTGCAAATACAATCACAAATGACACAAGCAACAATGACTGAAATTCAAAATCATAACCTATACTACCTATGTGTAAAGTAATTTACTAAAATGCTGGCCATTTGTGGGAGTTTAGGGAGGGCTAGAACAAGGCCAAGGGCACTGATTATAAAAAAGGTTTAAAGCTTAGCTGGGTACATAGTTGCTTTTAAATTGTAAATCCAACGAGCTTCCAATTGCAATAGAGCTTTATCTATGCTGCCACCCCATACATGTGTTGGAACATGTTCCAGGGCCCGCAAATATATAACTCCTACAGTTTGGCATGTAACCCTGTGTCTGATCGAGTGGGTTTGGCCATTTGGAAGAATGATGTCTTGACCATTCTGGATGAACTGGCAGACAGCACATCCTCCACAGGCGTAAGTACCTGTCTCCACAGGGTTGGTAAAATTCCTTGTAGTGTGATGGCTTCTGACAAATCGATCCTGTAATGAGGGTGTCCGTTTATAAGTAATTTCAGGATACTGCTTTATAAATTTACTAATAGTAGGGTCAGCTGAGAGAAGTGGCCAAAATTTCCCAATAATTCCTCTTATTTGATTGTTGTCTAGAGTACTGTGTGATAATTCTCTCTAGTTCTGATGAACTTTTGGATTTAGTAGAGAAGATTAAGGAGTTTCTATCTTGCTTATTAACTTTGTTAAATATCTTTTTGAGACAAGAGTGACTATAACCTCTTTCTTATAATTAAGTTTTCTTGCATAGCAAGACCACTTACTGTTATCTCACATATATATTATTAGTGGGAATGCTTTAGCAGTCCCACTATTGTTATTCGATTTTATTTATTTTTAATTTTAATTTTATTCCGTACGTTTTTTGGCTCTGCGTAACTTCTGCATACTTTCAGCTATTAAAACCATTCAACTATTAAAATGTTCGTCTCTTTTAGCTGATGTGTGCTCTTTTTCAACTTTTTTTTTACCATTTATACTTTTTAAAATATTAAGCTTTTTAACACTTTTTTTTTAACATTGAAGTCAATGGGAGCATGCTTCAGATCCTTAAAATCTTCTTCTTTCAGCTCCTTCATACATTCACCTAGAGACACCAAACAAACTTTAAAATGTTCACAAAATATTCAGCTATCTGGCTATATCTTTTCAGTTTGATATCTTTTACAGTTTTTGAGAAAAAGCTTTTTGTTTTAGAGGTCATTTCAGGAAATTTTAGCCATTAATCAGAGTGTACTGTGTTTGTTTTGTTGCCATGGTTACCAAAGCTTCTGTTATACACAGGGGGGGAGGTGGCTGGAGCATCTCAGCTCTGATTACAGAGCCCGGGGGAGGGGAAAGACACACCATGTACTGATTTATAATAGAGGAATATGATGGGGCAGTTTTGATGGGGCAATTCTGATAGGGCAGTTTTGATGGGGCAATTCTGATGGGGCAGTTTTGATGGTGGCAATATGATGGGGCAGTTTTGATGGCAATATGATGGGGGCAGTTTTGCTGGGGGCCGTTTTAGCAATTCAGCATTCCCACGCATTTTCCCCAGGAAATGCATTTTCTAGTTCTTATTATTATAGCCAAATTTACCACCCTAACTCCTCCCACAATTTTTACACTACATAGACAAGTAATATACCAAAACGTGCGGATTGTTCCCGAATGGTGTGCTATTACTTTGTGGAACTTTTTTCGCCCAATGGTTCACGAAATATCGTCGTTTTTGCGGCGAAATTGGTCCCATAGGAATGAATGGCGAAATGTTCAAAACTAGAGTGGGAGGTGACAAAAGCTGACAACCCCATGATCATACCACCCTAACTCCTCCCACAGCTTTTAAACTACATAGACAGTAATATACCGAAGGTGCGGATTGTTCCCGACTGGTGTGCTATTACTTTGTGGAACGTTTCGCCGAATTTTTCATGAAATATCGTAGTTTTTGCGGATAATTGGTCAATGTCATTTAATTGGTGTGCTATTACCTTGTAAAGCTGAAAAATACCAGTGTGAATCCGGAATCAATGTCATTTAATTGGTGTGCTATTACTTTGTGGAACATTTCACCGCATGGTTCACGAAATATCATAGTTTTTGCGGTGAAATTGGTCCCATAGGAATGAATGGCGAAATGTTCAAAACTAGAGTGGGAGGTGGCAAAAGCTGACAACCCCATGATCAGCCAAAACATTATGACCGCCCCATAAAAAAAATTCATTTTTGAAAAAAAAATATATATTTTTGAAAAAAAAAATCATTTTTGAAAAAAAAATCAATTCATTTTTGAAAAAAAAAAAAAATTCATTTTTGAAAAAAAAAAAGATCATTTTTGAAAAAAAAAAATTATTTTTGAAAAAAAAAAATCATTTTTGAAAAAAAAATCATAATTTTTGAAAAAAAAAAAAAATAACTTTTGAAAAAAATGTTCAGCTCTTTCAGCTAATGATGCGACTTCAACTTTTTTATTACTATTTATACTTTTTAAAATATTTTTAACACTTTTCACAGTTACACAAGCCACTCCGCCCAGTTACTCCGCCCACTCCAGTTGTAGAGGCAAGAACACTTTTCACAATTTCCCCAGAAATTGTAGCTTTTCTAGTCTTAAATAGAGCTCTTGGGCTGCTTTCAAAAAATCTGAATCATTGCTAAAATTTCTTTTAAGGCACAGATATTGACTGTAAGGTATATTCCATAGTAAGGGCTGGGGATGAGCACTGGTCGCATGCAAGACTGTATTGCCAGCAGAGGGCTTTCTGTAAAGAGAAGAGCCTTCTGACCCATCTGGGTTAATGAAAATTTGTACATCTAAAAAATGTATCTTCTGCTGGTCACACTTCATAGTAAATTTAAGGTTAAAGTCATTACATGAGATAATCTGCATAAATCGCATCAACTGATCATGGGTACCTGTCCAAAATAACAAGACATCATCAATATAACGATGCCAGGAAACAATATACCTAAGATAATTGGAAATGTCCTCATGCACAAATAGTTCCCTCTCCCACCTCACCCATAGGTACAGTTTGGCAAACGATGGGGCACAATGTGTTCCCATTGCAACCCCCTGCACCTGGGGGTAGTGGGAGGGCCCAAACATGAAGACATTTCATGTAAGAATAAATTTCAGTAGTTTCAAAACAGAATCATTATATTTCTGGGCTGGTTGTCCTCTTTCTCACAGGTGATTTGATGCTGGCGGTCAGGTGGGGGTTTGCTGGTGTTTGCTCAGGTAAGCAAGGGAAGGTTATGACAGAGTGAACATTACTTTTTTTAAATCATATTAACAATTATATTAAAGCATATTACATGTTAATTCCATGTGACTATTATACACTTTTTTTCTTCTTTGTGTTAGTCCGTTAACCATTAGTGTCCCCTGAGGAAGCCATTACTAGTGAAACATGTCAGGAAAAGACACTGCAGTACCAGCTTTTACTTATTGTACCCAAACTTACTATATGATGGACATGTGTATTTTATCATTATCATCAATTACCTTGTTTTTATTATGTATCAATTAAAGTTTGTGCGTTCTATTACCTTGATGGATTCCGTTTTTGGCACCATTATAATCCCACTAGTTATTCATTTCACTGCTACCAATATAGGGATGAGGTGCATTATCATATTGTTGCCTAGCCGCTATTTCAAGAAACAATTGCTGTTTTTTCCAATAAAATGCCATGAGCCTCAGTGCATCTGGTGCCTGCAGCCTCTTTCAGTCACTACCTATGTACTTGCACTCACTGAAGCATCTGCATCCTATCATTACTCTGGACCAGTTACTAATGGCGGCTGCAGTAGACCATGCATGCGCAATGTTTGTTAGCATGGCCGCTTGAGGCTGGGTTCACAGATGTGCAAATTGGATGTAGATTTCTCCGCATCCAATTTGCATGACATGTAACTGTGACCGGCTCTCAATGAAGCTGGTTCATACAGGTCCGGGAAAGCCATGGAGCGGATTGCAAAAGGGCCGGGTGGGTGTTTGGGTCCGGTTCAGGTGCGAATTCAGGCAAAAATTTGGACCTGAATTGCACCTGAACAATTTGACAGGCACCCGGACCCCAGCACATACCCTCGGCCGCACATATGTGAACCCAGCCTGAAGGGTTTCATCAGGGATACAAGGGGCAGATGACAACACAGGAGCACAGTTGTCACACAGGGACAGAGCGTTGTCACCCTATAACAGTAAGTGCCTTAAGATTTAGGCAGGATCACTGTCTTTTTTTTTAGAAAAAGCTGTAGATTAAAATTAAAATTACTTTTAAATTTACAATAACATTAGAGCTTACTGTATACTTCGATAACTGTTTATATCCACATTATTGACTTTCTTGATTGTCTCTGGGCCTGAACATTACAACAGAGTCTCTTTATGATGTAAAAAGTAAGGTTGTACATTCTGAATTTACCTGGTGGTGGTAAATTGATAAATGTAGAACACTCTAATATTTATAATCATATTCACACAATGACATTGAACATTCCTGTGACTTATCATGTGATAAATAATGTACCACAGCAGAGGCACATGGGGTAATCTAAATATATTAACATCATATTTATATGTAAGACACAATGGGGAGGATTTACTAAAGGCAAATAGACTGTGCACTTTGCAAGTGCATTTGCACTCATTTTCCCCATAGCTTAGTAAACTTGGCAAAGCTCTACTGATTTCCATCATCCAATCACATGCAAGAAAAAATACTTTTTTTTTTTTTCCTTTCACCTGATTGGGTATTCTTTGCAAAGTGAAGCTTTACTACATTGCATTTACTAAGGAAAATGTACTTCCTTTTGCCTTTAGTAAATCCACCCCAATGTCATTTCACACAAAGCTCATTGATGAAGTTCTCTTTAAGTACTCAAGCTGCAAAAAAAAAGTGTTTGATAGTATTACCACCTAGGGGCGGAATGGACTCTCTTCTCAGGAATAAAACCTAATTGAACAGGTGCTGCTATTGACAATATACATATGTTTTTGCTTTATTGCCCACATGCTCCATGTTTCTTCTGGTAAGAGATAGTTCTAAAATGTCCCCAGGCAACCGGCAGTTTTCTATATAATCTGTTCGAGGTGATCACTATTTGCATTCCGGAGGAGATGTCCCTAATGCTATTGTGGTGCAGATTTTACCGTAACCCTTCTATATATATTCTACATTATTCATCTTCCATGTGTTTGTCCGGCATCAAGTGTAAACAAACCATTCATCATACACGGCTAGGCCCCTCCATGTGCTGCAAACACCGTCTACATTTTTCATGAAGATACGTTGCATATTATAAAAAGATTAGGATGCCGGAGAGGCTTGATGGATTTTAGACAGCCTTGTTATGCTAATAACAGGAGGTGCTTGGTTAGTAATATTGTAAAGGTGCTGAAGCAGGCATGTTTGTACGTTCATAAAACTGGAGCCCTGCCTTTGCAGTGGAAGTGGCCCCATAATTGGGACTATACACTCACCGGCCACTATATTAAGTACACCTTGCTAGTTAAGGTTCAGTGTTACCAACCGTCAGTATTTTTATTGGCAGCCGGTAAAAAACAGGCAATTTTCTCCTGCCAGTAAATGCCAGTAAAAAGAAAAGGTTGCCAGTAAAAAATATGGCCGTGACGCTCGGCCCGGAGCCAGCTGAGACCATACAAGTGCCTGCTACAGTGTGTTCAGGGGGCTCTGGTGGAGGCGGTGCCTGAGCATGTCCTGTGATGTCATGGTGCAAAGGAGCCAAGCAAAGCGGCCAGAGCCTCATGTGTGGGTCTGCGGGATGGGAGCAAGGCAGGCCGGGAGCAGGACCATCGGTGATGTTTGGACTGGAGGGACCACCTGGCTTGGAGAGAGACTGTGACTCAGGAGGGGACATGTCATGTCTGTAATCTGTGCTGCTGCACACTGCTATCAGTATCACCATGAGAGTCAATTTCATGTGTGTGCCGCCCATTCTAATTTCTTGCCCTCCTGAGTCCTGTCCCTGAGCTACTTATTTACTTATTATTAACTACTTACTTACTACTTATGTCGAAAATAAAATAAGAAATATGTTTTTTGCCTTATTATCGACCTTAAATCACATTGCTAATTACATATTGTACTTGTTTGTAGCCTAAATAGTGAAATTTGTACTGTAATGCCCCGTACACACGGTCGGATTTTCCGATGGAAAATGTCCGATCGGAGCGTGTTGTCGGAAATTCCGACCGTGTGTGGGCTCCATTGGACATTTTCCATCGGATTTTCCGACACACAAAGTTTGAGAGCAGGCTATAAAATTTTTCCGACAACAAAATCCGTTGTCGGAAATTCCGATCATGTGTATACAAATCCGACGCACAAAGTGCCACGCATGCTCAGAATAAATAAAGAGATGAAAGCTATTGGCCACTGGCCCGTTTATAGTCACGACGTACGTGTTTTACGTCAAAGCGTTGAGAACAATCGGATTTTCCGTCAACTTTGTGTGACCGTGTGTATGCAAGACAAGTTTGAGCCAACATCCGTCGGAAAAAATCCTAGGATTTTGTTGTCGGAATGTCTGAACAAAGTCCGACCATGTGTACGGGGCATAAAACTGTAATTTTGTAACTTTTGGAAATGCCAATAAATTTTGGGTGTCGTGTCAGTAAATTTTAATCTGTTAGGTTGGCAACACTGACCTGGTTGGACCCCCTTTTGCCTTCAGAACTACCTTAATTCTTAGTGGCATAGATTGACCAAGGTGTTTGAAACATTCCTCAGAGATTTTGGTCCATAGTGACATGATAGCATCACACAGTTGCTGCAGATTTGTCGGCTGCACATCCATGATGGGAATCTCCTGTTCCACCACATTCCAAAGGTGCTCTATTGGATGAGATGTGATGACTGTGGAGGCCATTGAGTACAGTGACCTCATTGTCCTGTTCAAGAAACCAGTGGTGAGATGATTTGAGCTTTGTGACATGGTGCATTATCCTGCTGGAAGGAGCCATCAGAAGATGGGTACACTGTAGTCATAAAGGGATGGACATGGTCAGCAACAATACTCAGGTAGGTCGTGGCGTTTAAACGATGCTCAGTTAATATTAAGGGACCCAAAGCGTGCCAAAAAATATCCCCCACACCATTACACCACCACCACCAGCCTGAACCATTAATACAAGGCAGGATGGATCCATGCTTTCATGTTGTTTACGCCAAATTCTGACCCTACCATCTGAATGTCGCAGCTGAAATCAGGACTCGTCAGACCAGGCAACGTTTTTCCAATCTTCTATTGTCCAATTTTGGTGAGCCTGTGCAAATTGTAGCCCCAGTTTCCTGTTCTTAGCTGACAGGAGTGGCACCCAGTGTGGTCTTCTGCTGCTGTAGCCAATCTGCTTCAAGTTTCTTTGTGTTGTGCATTCAGAGTTGGTATTCTGCATACCTTGGTTGTAATGAGTGGTTATTTGAGTTACTGTTGCCTTTCTATCATCTCGAACCAGTCTGTCCATTCTCCTCTGACATCAACAAGGCATTTTCCTCCACACAACTGCCACTCACTGGATATTTTCTCTTTTTCGGACCATTCTCTCTAATCCCGAGAGATGGTTGTGCATGAAAATCCCAGTAGATCAGCAGTTTTTGAAATACTCAGACCAGCCCATCTGGCACCAACAACCATGCCACGTTCAAAGTCACTTAAGTCCCTTTTCTTCCCCATTCTGATGCTCGGTTTGAATTTCAGCAAGTCGTCTTCACCATGTCGAGATGCCTAAATGCATTGAGTTGCTGCCATGTGATTGGTTGATTAGCAATTTGTGTTACAAAGCAATTGAACAGGTGTATCTAATAAAGTGGCCAGTGAGTGTATATAAAGAGTCATATGACAAACTATTTCTACACCTGCTTCACATGTGAATATCTGGGCCTAGAGTGTATGTCATCCTAAATTTATTTTTAGTACGTCGTACCTCACTGTATACATTTTTCTTTAGCAAATCTATTTTTTTTGTGAATTTTGTGAAAAAGCTTGTAGATCCTGCCAGCAAAAACACTCTCTGTTGCAGGCCGACAAAGCTGAGCTACTGCCTCACACTTATGTCACGTACACACGGTCGGACTTTTCGTCTACAAAAGTCCGACAGCCTGTCCGACAGACTTTCAACGGACTTTTGTTGGACTTTTGGCGGACTTTTGGCGGACTTGCGGCGGACTTGCAGCAGACTTTCTTACGAACGACTTGCCTACATACGATCACACAAAAGTCCGACGGATTCGTACGTGATGACGTACACCGGACTAAAATAAAGAAGTTGATAGCCAGTAGCCAATAGCTGCCCTAGCGTGGGTTTTTGTCCGTCGGACTAGCATACAGACGAGCGGATTTCTGGGTCCGGCGTAGTTACGACGTAAAGATTTGAAGCATGTTTCAAATCTAAAGTCCGTCAGATTTGCGGCTGGAAAAGTCCGCTAAAAGTCCGCTAAAAGTTCAGGGAAGCCCACACACGATCGGATTGTCAGCCAGCTTTAGTCTGTCGGCGTCCGTCGGACTTTTGTAGACGAAAAGTCTGACCGTGTGTACGCGGCATTAGAAACAGTCACTGCCAGGAAAACTCCATTAATTGATCACTGGGCTTCCTGTCTGATGGACTTGATAAGCAACCCAATGGCCACTTGGAGGTCCATTCACACCAGCTTATGCACTAAAACGGGTGTCCCTGGTGTGGGGACAGTAAATATTTACACCAGGAGAATTATTGCTCTCACTCTGGCGTGTGAGGCGATAGGTGACATGTGTAGCACGATCGCCATTCGTAGCAATGATTCAGATTTTTTGAAAGCAGCCTAAGAGCTCTATTTAAGATTATGAAAAAGAAGTTATAGTCACTCTTGTCTCAAAAAGATATCTAACAAAGTTAAAAAGCAAGATAGAAACTCCTTAATCTTCTCTACTAAATCCAAAAGTTCATCAGCACCAGAGAGAATTATCACACAGTACTGACAACAATCAAATAAGAGGAATTATTGGGAAATTGCCACTTCTCTCAGCTGACCCTACTATTAGTAAATTTATAAAGCAGTATCCTGAAACGGACACCCTCATTAAAGGATCGATTTGTCGGCTCATCTGTCCTCCAGTGAATCTAATGCAGTGCAGAGCGCACAGCATTAGATTCTTCCCCAGTCATACAGGCTGGGGAAAGTGGAAGGAAAGGGGGGTATAAAACGTCACCCCTGTGTCAGCAAGAAGAGGGGATGGAGAGCGGATGGATGCTCACTAGGCTCCCGCCCCTATGCCCGGATGCACCTGCCATATTTTTACATACAGTAGGTATATAGTTAGTCAGGTTAAAAAAAGATAATTGAAAAAACCCCCACGTAATATACAATGCCAGTCCCAAGCATGGCGATGGGCAAGCAGAGCTCGTGATGCATGGCAGTTGTGTGCGCGCGGGGAGGAGGGTGTTTGGAAGTGATCGGGTGACTGCACAGCCACAGGATTGCTTCCATTTGACAGTCGGCAGTCAGCTTATCAGAATTACACACACTCCCAGTGTAAAACCGTCCACCATCAGGTCTGTATGTATGGACCTGGCAGTAAAAGGGTTAAGAGGAATTACCGTACCTTCCTGTGGGAAGACCTCCTCTCCCTTCTATTTGTGTCCGAAGACAGGAAGTGAAGGAAATCTCTCTAAAGGAACACAGACAGCAAAGAAATCCATAAAGAAGGGTGTTCAGCTTATGGTTATGCCATGAAATACATGTTGAGAACTATCCAGCACACCAGATACTACCTCAACAAGTCAATGAAGGCCTAGATACAAAAAGTTGAGGTAAAAATAATATAATTTGATGCAAAAAAAAAAAAAAAACATAAGTTCACCAAAAAAAATGAGTGCAAAAACAGCACAGTCCCATTCTAAACTTTGGAGCAGAGTTCCACCCTAAATTTGAGTTAGAAAAATCATAGTTCTGCCATGAAATTTACTGCAAAAGCATAGTTCCTCCATACAATGTAATGCTAAAATGTATTCTTTCATTCTAAAATTTTGTTTTTAAAAATCACCTTTGAGCAAACTTTGAGAAAAAAGTTCTGCCATATTATTTAGAGCATAAAAAAACATGGTTCCACCCTAAAACTTTGTGCAAAATGCATAGTTCTGCCCAGGGCTTTTTTTCAGCGGGAACGCAGGGGAACACAGTTCCGGCACCTCTTGGACTAACTGTATGTAATGGCAAGGTGTGCTGGGGGGTGCTGCAGGGTACTGATGCTCACTGCTGGGGATCTATTTTTGCAAGGGGGGTCTATTGTTGCTGGGGAGGTCTATTGTTGCTGGTGGGGGACCTATTGTTGCTGGGGGGGTCTTATGTTGCTGGGGGGGGTCTTATGTTGCTGAAAGAGATCTACTGTTGGGGGAGGGGTCTATTGTTGATGGCAGCCAGACAGACTATTAATGCTGGCTGTGCAGAGATCTGTTGATGCTGCTGGAAGTCTATTGTTGCTGGCAGGGACATTTTGTTGTGGTTGGTCCATTGTTGTTAGGGGGATCTATTGTTGCTAGCTGCAGGGGATCTATTTTACTGCTTTTCTTGATATCATTACCAAATTCCATACAAATTACTTAGCACCTCAAAATGATACTTGGTTCTATATTGTCTAAAAGGGACGGTACTGGGAGGTGCGTAAGGGCGGAGAAAAGGGGTGACTCAGAAAAGGGGAGTTCCTGCACCCATTGTCTGAGGGAAAAAAAGCCCTGGTTCTGCCATAAAATTCTGAGAAAAAAAGCATAGTTCTTCCATAAACTTTTTTTGCAAAATGCATAGTTTCGCCATAAAATGTATACGAAAGTATAGTTTCCTTAACTGTGAAGAAAAAACATAGTTCCGCCATAAAATTTAGTGCAAAAAAGAATAATTCCATGATAAAATTTAGTGCAATAAAAGAACTACCAGTATGCTTTTTTTACACTTCATTCTATTCCAGGTAACTGGAATTTTGTATCTATGACCTCTGGAAAACCTTCAAGTAGTATCTGGTGTGCTGTCAATTTCTCAAAAATAAACAATCCTAATGGGTTTAAACTTTAACCGTTTCCTACTCTATACAAAACTATATATTAAAAAAAAAAAAAAAAAGTTCCCCTAAAGATCACTACAGATTCAACAAAGTTTCTTTGAGATCCGGTGCCACCCTCATGAAAGTCTAGCTTTAGCAGCGGTTAGGATATCAGTCACAGAGGAATTTCTGTTTTCCATGGCTAACTCATGGATGTGTATGGTGGTGGGAAGGAGAGTTTAAGCACAACCATGAGTGGCACTGCAAAGAGGGAAACTGAGCCAGAGTATGTCATAAAGGAAATAAAAATACCTCCATATGTATAGATAATTACTGTATATATTGTTTTAATGTTTTTAAAACATATAGGGCCTATCTGTTGATGGGCTTTGGGCTTGTGTCAATGGCACCAGTCTGACATCAGTTTGAGATGCTTCTGTGATCTATCATTGACAGGTGCAATTGACCTGAAATTGACTTCTGACCTGCATTTGACCTGCAGTGTTGCATTCCTATAGACATCAATCTGATTTTTTTATGGTTATTCAAAACACATTGGTAATGCTATTCTATTTAAAGAAGCAAAATGCTAAAGATATGCAAACATTTTATAATATAATGTATTATTAGTATACAGTATATTCTATATAGGGATTACAGTTTGGTTTGATCTTTGGGATTAATATTGGCTTCAAAGGTTCCCTGAATCTTATTTTAAAATGTGAATAACTATACAGAGTATGCACAAGCAAAAAGCATATGTGTTTGCTTTGTCTCTTTTATGTTACTTTGCATTAAAGCAGGGATCTCCAAACTTTTTTTAAACAAAAGGGCCAGTTTATTGTCCTTTAGACTTTAGGAGGGCCGGATTTGGCCAGTGAGAGTAGAAAAGGCCTCGGGCTTGGTGGTCAGTGAAGGTAAACAAATTACATAGCGCCTGTGGTCAGTAGGAGTAGGAAAAGTGCCCTATCAATGGTGTCAGTGGAAAGAATAGTGCACCATTGTAAGTGTCAGTGAGAGGGACAGTGCATTATTGTTGGTGTCAGTGGAAGGAATTGTGCCCAGTTGCTGGTGTCAGTGGACGGAATGGTGCCCAATCGTTGGTGTCAGTGTAAGGAATAGTGGTCCATTGATGGTGTCTGTAGAAGTAAGGAGGAATAATGTCAGTAGGAGATAATGCCATGTATCAATGAGTGAAGTAGTGCCCCAAGGGCCAGAAAAAGACAAGCATCTGGCCAGTGGGCTGCAGTTTGGAGACCACTGCAGTAAACAAGAATTCTGTACATACAAACCACTTACTCTGTATGTCTTGTATTATTTTCCTACAGTTGTATTACAGATATTTATACAACACTCTACCTAACCTTCCTAGCAAATGAGCTATGACAAGGGCCTGTATTCCCATAAGTATACACTAAATAGTCACGTAGCTTGATTTACAGCAGCTTAACGTTCTCTGTTGGCAACCAGGCTTTTCAAGTAATTGCAGAGATATGGCTTTCTCATGGTGTAGATTTAGCTTCATCCCCAGGTGAAGTTCTTACTTTGGTCTTGTGAATTCCCCTCTGGCATAGACCTTCCTTCCTTCTACCCAGATTTTCTTCTTTTTATGGAGCCTCTTACTTCCACACAGGTCTTCTTTCAGACTCCCCCTTGTGTTTAGCACATGGCTGTGTTATCTCAATTCTTGCCTCCCCCCATTTCTTTCCAACATCACTTCCTGTTTAACCAGTCTTTATGAACCAGTTAAACAAGTTACTTAGCATTTGCTTTGCAGAAGCCCAGCTTCTGAATTCTAGATGTTAGCTATAATGTATTATTCCATATATTTTTGCTATTAAAAAAATCACTAAAATAGTCAGGCAACACAGTATGCCAATACACAGCCTTTCACATAGTATATGCATATGTTCTTTTTAAACATGATATAAGCTGGCCATACATTAGTAGATTTTTGAACGACAATTGGATGAAAAATTACAGTGCATTCAATGATGTAAACCAAATTCACAGTAAGAAATGAATTCATTCGAGAAAAATGTTCCATTCTACTCCTTTAAATTTCCTTGTCACTGTGGTTGAAAACAAACATTGTTTTTACCCCACTAACAACTAGAAAATTGAACAAAGAATCTTAAAACAAAAAATTTCTACTAGTGTATGGCCAGCTTTGGTGAACGTTCCGAATCTACTATGTGCCATCTTATTATATCTCAGTATGTCCGATAACATGAATACCTTTTAAATGTACTATATATGATATTATTATTTCTACGTGTGTATCTCCATATCTATAATACTTCTTCTTCTGTAAAACAGGGAACATCATATGAAGCTAAAGTATTTGGTCTGCTTCCTTTTACAACATATCACATATGTATTGAGGCCGCCAACAGCGCTGGTAGTGTGTCCAGTGGATTGACATCTGTACAGACCTGGGAAGCTCCACCAAGTGGATTGAATAACTTCACTGTAGAGAAGAAAGAAAGTGGCCGGGCGTTGCTGCTACAGTGGTCAGCACCTGAGAGAACCAACGGCATACTGCTGGTATGTCACTGTGTATGCCATAGAAATAACATTTTAAAATTGCCAGCATTGACATCTTCTTTGTTCAAGAAAAAGCAGCACACAGACCTCTACAAAGGACTGTTATATATTTCGGGGTGGGGGACCATTGGAGGAGTTTATGTGCCGTGTTTTTTTTTGTTTTTTTATAAAAAGAAACTGGCAATGAATTTAATTTGTTGGCAATTTAAACTGTACTTTTTTTTTCTTTGTAAATATAACTTTTGCTGTAGCACATCCTATAGTAACAATGAAAAAAAAATTGCGTAGAGCCCCCTAAAATACATACCAAACCCTTTGAGTCCGCTAATGATTTTAAGGGAGTACAAAAAAAAAACGCAAAAAAAATGTGTAAGGTCCCCAGGAAATCCATACCAGACATTTAATCAGACCTTTAATCTGAGCATAAAGCCTGGTTGGCCAGTTAAGTGGGCCCCGAACCAAGTCCACATGCCATCAATGTAGACAAGGGCCTCTTCCCCACAATCCTTGCCCAATGGCTGTGGTAGTTTGCAGACAGAGGGCTTATTGGAATCTGGAAGCCCCCTTTGAAAATAAGGGGGGCCCTAGATGCTCCCCCCCCCATTAATTAGTATGGGGTATATAGTATGCCTACTCATTTACAAAAAAATGTTGTAACCTACAAATAAAGACATCCAATAATTTGACAAGTCCTTATTTTAAAAAATAAAAATCCAAAAGAAAAGTCCCTCATTGCAAATCCATCATCAATCACAATACCCACCACCTGCCAACTCGAGGAATTTTTATGTAACTTCAACAGCTTATATTTCTGAAATTTGCCAAGTGGTTTCCACAAGAGGCACTGAAATTTGTTAAAATATTATTAGTATGCCTTATTTATTCTATGCTTATTTTGGTTTGAGTAGGAACCTGATATTTTCAGTTTAAAGCTTTACTCCAGGCATATAGAAAATACACAGTGTGAGGGGCTTAGCTCAACAGCGGGGGGGGGGGGGGCCCTCTAGATGAGTTCACTACACAAAAATTAGGCACAGTAAACAGCGTTGAAGGTGAAAAAGACAAAAGGGCGGTATATTTTCACTATATACAAGGGAAAAATAGCAGCAAAATAAAAAGAAACATGAAAATAAATCCTTGCCAACTTGGCCACTTACACGCAGGTTCCCTAGCTATCAACTAGGTGCAGCCTTGTGCTGCCCCCAGCACCTATCTCCCTGTTTATGAGGATTGCGTTGTCTCACCACACAGGCAGGTATCACGCTCCCCAGTCTACACAGACACAAAACTGGTTCCAGGATGGAGCACCTCTCTAAGCAGGCTGGGAACTTTTGTAGAGGCCCTAATGAGCCAATTTGCTTCAGCGAGGCTTATTGCCTCACCACTGAAGTACTCTCGGCACTTCCCCCTAGTGGAACAAATCAGCATAGAGCCTGAATTTAGGACACACATACCTGCCATCCTTGATGCAACCAGGCGATTTTTACCAGCCTGCTGTCACAACAGATTAATGCAGCTCTGTAATTAATAATACATCCCTATTTTTTAAGCAAGCAGTTCAAGTACCTGAATGTGAATTGGTATTAGCTTTTTGCAGTTCATGTACAGCAGAGCTCAGAAGGCAGGAAGGCAATGATCCAAACAGGTGTGTTGTAGTGCAGGGAGCATTCTAATTTAATGAATGGCTGAAAAATTAGCTGGTGGTGTTGGGAAGTAAGGATGAGCTAAGTTTTAGCCCAAGCCCATGGTGAACTGTCACATAATAGCAGACCAACCAGCTGAGTTCAACCAAACCTTAGCTCAACTCTAGTAGGGAGAAGACCTGTAAGTGAACCTGCATCAGAGAAAGATCAGCATCCCACTCCCTGCAATGCTGGATTGTGCTGTGTGGCACAGCTGTGTAATCCTGGTACTGGATAGACAAGAATACAGTACATATTTTATCTGTTTATTTAGCTGTTTTTCTGGTGTTCAGCCTAGGGTTGCAATCAAAACTATTTTATCACTTACATGTCTTTCATTTTTGTCCAGATGTACAACATCTATAGTGACGATAACCTGGAATACAGTGGCCTGACTCAGCAGTTTTTATTTCGTCGCCTTGAACCTTTCACGGTCTATTGTTTGGTACTTGAAGCTTGTACGTCCGCTGGCTGCACCCGAACATTTCCTCAACGTATCCAAACAGAAGAAGCTTCTCCGTCCTCTTTGCTTCCCCCTTATATCCTATCCCTTAATGCCAGCCACATCACACTCTCTTGGTCTAATCCATCCCAACCAAATGGGCAAATGATTCGCTATGAAGTAATTAAAAGGTGCACTCAAGAGAACTCTCCAGGCAACAAGAAAAAAATTAACGAAAATGTTGTTTTTAAAGAAACGAACACAGAACAGAAGGTGTTTACATTTACAGATGTTGGTCTACACCCATGGACACATTATGAGTATAAAATTCGTGGGTGGAACTCTGTTGGGTACACAGATAGCCCATGGATGGTGGCTCAGACTAGTCAAGCGGCTCCTGGTCATCTTAATCCTCCAAAGGTATCTCACATTGATAATCCCAATCAAATCATTATCCAGTGGACAAAACCAAGAGATGAAAATGGCAATGTTGTTTATTTCAGATTGCAAAAAAACAACCTTCCATTACCTTTTAGCTTTGATAGTGCAACGTTTAATTATACAGACGAAGATGTTTTGCCTTATACTGAGTACACATATTCCATAACAGCCTGCACATTAGGTGGCTGCACCACCAGTAACCCTACTCCTATAAAAACTCTAGAAGGGCCACCAAAATTTGTAAAACCACCTATTGTTGAGCCTCTCAGCTCCAGTGAGGTCAATGTGATTTGGGATCCACCATCCGTGCCCAATGGAGAAATTACAAAGTACATCATTCAAATAGATAATGAGACATATTTTGCTGGAAAGAGATTGTCCAAGAACATATCCAACTTATTACCTTTTACGTTATATAACATCAACTTGGTGGCCTGTACTAGCGGAGGCTGCACAACTAGCTCACAGACTCACTTCCGAACAATGGAAGCTCCGCCATCACACATCAAACCTCCAATTTTTACAGTCACAAGTGCCCAATCTATTAAACTATCATGGCAAAGCCCAGACAAGCCCAATGGTGAAATCAGAAATTATGAACTATATAGAAATGGCCAACTGATTTATGCTGGCTTGGATACTCATTATCATGACTTTGGCCTCCAACCTGGGACAGAATTTACATACATCATCCAAGCAACTAATAGCAAAGGGAGTTGCTTAAGTAGTCCTTCCAGAATTAGAACTCACCCATCTTCACCCTCTGGGATGGAGCCACCTCAACTACAAGCTGTAAGTGCCCATGAGATTCTGGGCACTTGGCAAGCACCTCTGAAGACCAATGGGGAAATACTCAACTATACTCTCTTTGTTCATCACCCAGCTGAAATGAAGGTCACACAGTACCATTTTAACAGTTCATTTGTTTCTCGGACTGAACATTCTTTTGTAATAAAGAATCTGAACCCATATACTCAGTAAGTTTAAATGCCTTAACTTTTCTTGTATACGATCTTACAGTTTCTGAATTTCTGGTTTATGATTTTTTTTTTAATCTCTGTCCTTTTCCCATGCCTCTAAGAGAATTCTTAACCCACCCCTTTCTGCCTGTTAAATAGTCATTATTAGTCCAGAGTCTATCTTCAGTTGTTCAAAGTGTATAGCTGGTAAGTTTTTTCTCTGCAGTTTTTAGCGATCCTGTCACAGATGTATTCTCAGCAACAACAGTATTACTAGTGTGACATGACCCTAGTTGAGGGAAAATCTCTTTAATGGAGCCCTGGACAGGAGTAGAAATTTGTCAGAGGTTCAAACCCTTCCCCACCCTATTCAAAATTTTGAAAAAGTTATTACATAAAGCACAGTTTATGGGCCCACCTATGTTTTTGCTGTGTAGTCTAATGAACTAAGTGAGGTTCCCTCCCCTCTTTCTATATATAAAATCTGTGTTTAAAAAAAATGTAAAGCTCAAGTTTACTTGGCCTATAGTTTGCATTAGCCGTGGCTGCACAGATGCCTCCTGTGAAGGCAATGTCATTATTGCCTTCATAGAAATCTTGTACCTAAACTGCGAGGTCTCATGAGATCTTGCAGTATTGTCATACTGTACATGTGCGTGATCGCTTCATCTCCTTTATGCAATGTACAACACTACATGCATTTGTTGCAAAAAAAAACCTTCCCCTGAGGTCTTGCAATTTTGTATGCAATGGATGCATGTAGTTTTGCATGGCACACGCAGGAGGTAAAGGTCATGATGTCATGCGCTTCATTTTGTGCATGTACAGTATCATACTGATTTTTAAATGTAAACAAAAAGTGCCAGAATTTGCCTGGTCTAAAAGTGGTTAAAATCTAGGGATGCTGATAGAAACCATGCTAATAGTTTTGTTAATCTTATCCAATCTGCATGGATGGCTTTTCTTTAAAGTCAAATGCTAGACACAAATTTATGCAGCCCACTGTTCATTAAAGTGTTACTAAACCCAGGACCCTGCATTCACTAAATCTGGTCTTCCACAGTACACAGAACATGGAAAATCAATTATTTTAGTAAAAATAAACTGCTAAATACCTTTTCTCATCAGCAGTATATAGCAGTCATGTGTATCAGTGTCTGGCCAAGCACTGGGTAAAGCTTGTAGGAGGAGTTTTTATTCTCCTTTGACTGTCCTATGAGGCTGCATGAGACCTGACCCTCTGTGTGGACAGTGCTGATTGGCTCTGTGCTGATCACATGCACCCTCCCAAAAAAAAAAAAAAAAACTCTCTAGCAATACACACCAAACTGAGCATGTGCAGAGTGACTCCTAGAGCTCTGTACTATCAGCAGATGGATTGGGGACTGTGGAAGAAGAGCAGGATCAAACAGCCTTTTTACACAATGCGCAGAATTATAAAATCTGAATTAGGGGATTGGCGCTGTTCACTAGTATGAGATAAAGAGATCCACTATAAACAAACTGCTACTCCAAGGAAAACATTTTACCCCAATTATAAATGAATGAAAAATGTAGCACAGTGTAAATGCTGTTAGAAAAATAAAAATAAGTGCTAGGAATGGTCACCAAAATGTGCAGACTACCCAAAGTAAAAAAGAATATAATACATAAAAGATATGTAAAAAATGGAACTCCAAACAATGAGTGATCGGTCAAGTGTGTGTAGAAAGTGGTTGTCAGAGTCCACTGAGAATGAATGATGTTTATGCAATAAAAAGTGCGATAAAAAATATAAGTGAGTTATACCTAAGAGTGGGGGCAAAGCAGAATTAACCCTTTAGGTTCCACAGTGAGTATAACAAGCATGCTTTGCTGCATATACAGACTGATTTTACTGTTGTGGGTTTAGTAACACTTTAAGTACCTCATAAAAAGTGTTTTCTTGGGGGGGGGTTTGCACACAGTGTAAGAATTTGAAATTCACCTGGAATTTTTAATTTATTTTTTGCAATCCCCTATAAAAGAAAGCTTAGACAGGGAGAGAAAGAAGCAGCACTAGGAGCCAAAAAGTTCTGCAATGATACATGAGTGAAATGCTTATAGGCGGAGAGAGCAGAGTAACAGAGATTGTCAGTTTGTTGCTTCTTATTTCATAGTCTAGTCAGAGTCTGGGGGAGGAACAAGGCCTTGTAAACTGCATCACCGAAAAATATGTATATTTAGCTGTTTTCTTGAAGTTCAGCTCTGAAAAAATTATGATAACATTTCACTGGTGTAAGTTATTTTTGTTTTTTTTGTTTTTTACTATTACATAGTATCCATTCTCTTTCTTATTTTTTAAGGTATGAAGCAAAAGTTGAAGCTTGTACTGTACTAGGATGTGCTGTAAGTGAATGGGCAACTAGCCATACACAAGAGGCTGCTCCAAGTTCCCAGCCCTCCCCTCTAATAGATGTCCAGAACCATGGCCACGCTCCATTTTTGGCTTGGAATGGACCACAGTATCCAAATGGGAAAATCCTTTTCTATGAAGTTTATCGCCGGAAATTGAATGATTTACAAGAGGTGACTCCCACAGAACTGGTCTACAATGGCTCTTCCTTGTCCTTTCAGGACATGATATTGCTGCCGTTCACAGAATATGAGTATAAGGTATGAAAATGTTACTGTGGGCACTTATTGAGAACGGAAAATCTATACACAGTAGGTTGAGAGACTTTTAATAGGATTTTGTATTCAGACAACTGAGTTTCCATTTGTGTTCTCAGAATTTTTTCACTAATCAGAAACATAAATAATATATTATATACTGTAGTCAAATGTTTATGGACATCTGACCATTACCCTTATTTTATGACCAAAAATCTATTAAAATCCCTCTAAATTATGGAGTTCGGGTTTTTTCCAGTGAAGGATTCTATTAATGCTGCAACATATAACGTAATTTTAGACAATTGTGTGCTTCCAACCTTGTGGCACCAGTTTGGAAGGCTGTTATGGTACAAAATTGCTGGATGCCATTGGAGAGAGGGTCTCCCTTGCAGCTTGGTTCCAGACTTCTCTGGAGGTGAGACAGGAGGAGTCAGGCCCAAAGTCGCACAGCTCGCCAGTGTTGCTTGTAGAAAAAGCTCAGGAACACCACTGATGTGCTGCGGGGCTACTGCAGGCAGGTGGCACCTGTGAAATGTAGCAGGTAACCAGGGTCACTGAGACAGAAGGTAGTCGGTACAAGCCAAGGTTCGGTGCCAGGTGGAAAGCAGAGGAGACAAGGTTAGGTGGGGGCCGAGGTCAAGACAGGTAGCAGGCTGAGGAGATCCGTTTAACAAGCTGAGGTCAAGGTCAGGAGGCAGGCAGTAGACAGGTTTGGAACAAGACGGGTCGGTAATTGAGAATCACAGGAAACACAGGAATGTCGGTAACAGCTGATGATCAAACAGCACTTCAGCCAAGGGCTGACTTCCTTATAAAGGCCCATGTGATTTGCTGATGGAGTTGATGGGTCCTAGAGCCCTTCTCGTGCTCTGACAGATGCCGGGTCCTAGAGACCTCCTGCTATTGGTACCCTAGCAGCTGTTCTCTGTTCCAGTATCCAGCACAAAGTCAACTCCATAAAGACATGATTGATGAGTTTGGTGTGGAGGAACTCAAGTGACCTGCACAGAGCTCTGACCTCAACCCTATCTTTGGGAAGAATTGGAACTACAATTGTGAGTCAGGTCTTCTCTTCCAAAATCAGTACCTGACCTCACAAATGGCTAAATTGGCACAAATCTCCCCAGACACACTCCACAATCTTATAGAAAGCCTTTAAGGAGAATGGAGACTGTTCTAGATGCAGAGGGGTGAAGCGGAAGGGGTAACTCAAAATGAATGCCCATGGTTTTAAAATGGGTGTCCAACAAGCAACATCACTGCAAGCTCAGATAGTCCCATGCCCTTGAAGACCATGCTTAAAAATTGAGTGTGACAGTCAACCTCCTTTCAGAAGCTGTTGTCAGTCAAGCACTGCTGGGTGATGCAGGGGGCACGGTCTTGGGCTGGCAGTTGGGATCCTAACAGGTATGTTGCATATCAGCATGGCTGCTTTGAGTGTTCCTGTAGAGTTGACCATACACTGGCAGAAAATTGTTGATCGAGAAAAGTTTTCCAACATGTCTCTTCAACAAGTCGATCAAATGCATTGGCCAAATTTTGATCAGTATATGGCTAGCTTAAGTGTGGACGCAAAGGTGACAATGCTAACATTGCATTGGGATCTGGCGGTTAGCATTGTCACGCTATCACAGAAAGCTCTTAGAGCAGTGGTTCTCAACTCCAGTCCTCAGGACCCACCAACAGGCCAGGTTTGCAAGATAGCTGAAATACATCACAGGTGATATCACTTGCTGCTCAGTGATTGCAGTATTCTAGTCTGCAACTACCCAAGGTAATACTTAAAATCTGGCCTGTTGGTGGGTCCCGAGGACTGGAGTTGAGAACCACTGTCTTAGAGAGATCAAACTGAAATGGACAAATTTCGATCAGTGTATGGCCAGCTTGGGTGTGCATAAACAGTAAGGTTGCCACCCTATAAAAGAAAGCCCATAGAAAGAGCACAGACAGACAAGATCAAATGGCAATAACTACGCCATTGTTAAGAACAAGGAAACAAGTATTTAGAATTAAAAAAATGTACAAGGGTAATTTTTGGGTTTGAATACACTTTAAATAATATGTATATTAATGTGAGAACTGTCTATGTTCTTTTTTCATGAAATAAAGGGCTAGTTTTGCATTCAACGATTTATAGTACTAATTCACCAAAACATCTACAGTGGGTCCGTCCATTGGCAGCGTTTAGCTGACCTGTTTAGGAGCGGTTGGCCAGAGTGCCACAGGGCAGCCATTTATTCACTGCGGATGAATTGATATGATTTCCTTGATTGTGTATTTTTATTTATGAGACATAATTTATGAGCGGTGAAAAAGCAAACTAAGATGAGTAATGACTGGAGGGAGTCGGGGACATAAATCAGGCGTAGCTGAGCATGCCGGTGATTTTGATCGAATCTATTGAATCGGCTATTGCCCTTAGCTATTAAAGATATTGGAAAGACCTTTTAATATCTCCTTATCGCTCTCGTGGGAAAACCATAACTATTTCATTACGGACCCATAGGAAACAGATTATTAAATGACTTGCCTTCAGTGTTTTGTTTTGTGCTGTTATTAATGGCTTTGTGGAGTGTTTTCTCACTCTGCGTGTTACGGACGTGTTTTACAATGATAAAAGGGGCTGTTTAGAAAGAAGTGAAGTTATTCAGGTTTGCAAGTTCTCATAATTTCATCTAAAGGGCTATTTTAGGTAACGGCGAAAAGCTAATTCTATTTAGCAAACACAGGAACTGTGTAAAGTCAGAAGTAGACCTTAAAGTGGACCTTTCGGTATCATTACAAGTCTGCATAAATATATTCCTAAAAGGTCGCGATACACAGCAATGGTATAATTTTAAAAAATGTATCGTTAAAGCCAGTGGCGGCTGGTGCTTTTTATTTATTTTATTTTTTTTGGGGGGGAGGCACAAACAATCCACCCCCCCCAATCCCTACCAGCACACAGCACTGCACTCCATCCTCAGCATACATCGCTCCAGCCTCTGCAGGCACACACAGAGCTCACATCACCATGTGATTACATCATCGCTGTTGGCGGAACGGACTGTGAAGCTGCACGGAGGGGATCTAGGGAGTTGTATCACACAGGACTGGGTGGGAAGCTGTATCACATTAAGTTTATTAAAGTCAGATCATCCCCCCCCCCCCCCCGGTCGGATCACCTGCACCCTCTACCCCTGCCGTCGGTCAGTCACCAGCCCCGCACTTGCCTTATCTAGCTCGCGGGCAGCGCTTCCTCAGGGCAGGGTCTTCACCGTGCGTCTCCTCCTCGGCTTCACGGCGGCTTCCCCTGTGTCTCCTCCTCCTTGGCGGCCTATACGATCACTTCTCCTCTCGGCCAATCGGGTCTCAGGACCCACTTCCTGATTGGCCTGGGAGGAGAATCAGGAAGACAATGGTGAATATATTCATTCACTATTGTCACATGACTGGGTGGGCTCGGGGCGCAGTGCTCCCTGAGACCACCCTTTTTTGAAGCCAATTAGGGCCTCAGGCTCTAATCATGTGCTTCTAAGGAAAAAAAAAAAACAAACCCCATCAGAATCCATGCGTCCGGTGTCCTGCATGTAGATTAGAGACCGGGTGCATGGACGGGCCGCCTCTGGTTAAAACTGTCATTGAGCTCCAGTCCAGTGACTGTGCCTAGGCTCAGCTGATGTCATTAGTTTGCTGCAGACAGGATAGAGTATTTCTTCAGTCTCCTCTTCCCCAGTGATCGCTCAGACTGTACTTTGTAGTAACTCTCCAGTTGTGTGGCTGCAGCAGACATTTGTAAACACAGCAAAGAACTGCAAAGGCATCAAGACTTACATGACTACATCATCTCTGAGACAGCAACTCAGTTCAGGAAGTAGATGGTGAGCTTGGATGATGCCTGACTAAAGACGTCTTCCTTCTGGAGAGAAAAGCAGATGGAAACCTTGTCAGGGGGACTGCTGTGATCTTTCTGAGAGGTAATAAATACCTGTAAGACCTCTAATTGCAACATGCATGCACTTAACATGAAAAAAATTGTAGGAAAATATTGTTTTGTGCATGGTGAGCTTTAGACCCCATGTGAGGTTTTTAATGTTGCCTGTGACTGGTTTATATTCAAATAAAGTAGAAAGCTAACATAAAACCCTAAAAGACTAATACAGAGCATATAAAACAAAAAGAGCAGGGGTGATACGATAGCCTAAGTTCTCACGTTCGGGTTCTGTATGCTGGTTAGGCTCCACAAAAAAGAGGAAAAACCCAAGCTTGCCATTACCTTTTAAAAGCAACAACCCACACAAACACCCACTGCCCGCCTGTGTAGTCCTTTGTCCAATGAGACACCATAAGAGGCTGTTCTTCCTAATCACCAGGAAGTATATTCTTCCTCCGAACATCTTCCAGGAGGTATGTTGCGGTCTACACCAGGTGGCAGCATTAGTCCACGAACCACTGCTTTGACCCAGGTCATCTTCCAGTAACACCTGGCCTTGGATGTTGCTGTAATTCAGGAAATCAGTCATTTTAATTCACACCTGCCCTGGAGGTCTTAGCTGATGCTCTTCTATGCCCCATACATCACATCAGGAGGCCTATGTGAGAACATCTTTTAGGAGATGAATTCCCACTTTATGACTCCTTGGTACAAACACCCTGCTGGGTATAGTTGCTGTACTGGCATTCCAAGATGACGTCCAACATAGGCCAAATGACTTTATTAACCAGGCAGTAAAAATCCATGAATGTCTGATATAAAAAATATGTTGACTTCCAACAGGTAATAAATACCTCCGTAAGACTTAAACATTAGTTAACATGCATGCACGTAACATGAAAAAAAATTGTAAGCTGATATTGCTATGTATATGGTGAGCTTTAGACCCTGTGTGAGGTTTTTATTGCTGTCTGTGACCCCGCTTGGTAGATTTGTCCTTTCTGTTTGTCTACACACATAATGTAAGCGGAGATTTTGAGTTGTCATTAAAGGAGAAGTCCAGCCAAAGCTCGTTTGGCTGGGCTTCTCCTGTGAATCACAGGAGTGCAATTTGTTTTTGCACTCCTGTGACCCATTTTTAGCAGAGAGAGGACTGAAGTCCGCTCTTTGCTGATGTCACAGAAATCAGTCCAGGCACCGCGTCATCCTGACCACGGAGTTTGGATCCCCGAGGTGCCTGGACTAATACCCTTCTCAGGCTCTCAGCAAGCCACCGAGAGCCTGAGATGGCCGCTCCCGCCCCTCCACAGCTCAGCGCTCCAGTGAGCGAGGAGGAGCAGAGTGGAGATCTGCTGATTGACAGTCAGCAGCTCTCTGCTCGGGGAGCTGTGAGAACCAAGGCATCGGCGATGTTCGATCGCTTGGTTACCAGTGCAGAGATGTCGGGGGACAGATGCAGCATCCACCTAGGCAAGTTTAAACCTGCAAAAAAAACACAACCCATACTTCTCTTTTAAAAGAAGAATAGAGGAGAAATCTTCCAGTGAGGACAAATGTTCTGGTGACAAATGCCTACAATGGGAGTTCCCTTGACTGTGGTGAAGTTCCCCCCACTTCCTGGTGCATCTCCTTTAGGAAGTAAAGGGAGATTTTTTTAGCAGGGCAACAAAATAGCCTGATCGGCATTTAAAGTGGAAGTAAACCCACCCATAAAACCAGTTTAATCTACGGCATGTGTTGGAAATGTAACATTCCCATTGGCCGGTGTCATAACTGATCACATGTGCAGCATCATGGCAGTTGTAGATTAAACAGAGGCAAAGATAGCTGCTTCCTTGGCTGAAAACGATAGGGGGTTTACTTACACTTTAAGACCCATTTATCTATTTGCGTTGTGTTAATGCATAAGCATTATATGGCACATTAATGTGCGTTGTGTTGTGGTAACCTATTGAAAATAAATGGGTTGCCAATGTACCCTTGGACTACATTCATACCGGCGATTTGCAAATTGTAGGGGCAGGAATCAGATTTTTGGTGTGGCTGCCAGCCTGGTTCACTATAATACCAAGTTGGCGGCAGCTGTTTGCACCTTACTGCACAACCAGCAAATACCTGCAGTGAATTTGTGTGAGTCCAGCAGCGATCACCGCAGGTAGTTGCTGGCTGTGCAATTGGCAATGAATAGCTGCGGTTGCCAATGATCTGTTATTATAGTGAACAGGGCCGGTGGCCGCATCTAGCTGCTCAGAGCTGCAGCAGAAAACTCTAATGCCTTGGTGTGAATGTCACCCTAACGTGTCAACACACATGGTAAATTGTGTACATGAATACCATGCATTGCCAGAGAACATTGGTGCAGGTGCTTCATTATTTTGCACACACAGTCAAACATTTAAATCAGTGGTCTCCAAACTGAGACTTTTTGCTTGCTATTATCCAGCCCTGTTCCTCCTACTGCTAGGCTTTATACATTCTACTCACACCAACAATGGGGTAAAATTGCTCTAAATAATACCAAAAATGGAGTCCAATTTGTTACACTGACAACAATGGGACACTATTCCATCCACTGACACCAATGATGGGTCACTATTCCTACCACTGACACCAACAATGGGACACTATTCCTCCCATTGACACCAAAGACAGGGCAGTAATCCTCTCATTGATACCAATGATGGGGCACTATTCCTCCCATTGATACCTAAGATGGAGCACTATTCCTCCCATTGACACCAATGATGGGGCCCTATTCTTCCTACTGACACCAATGATGAGGCATTATTCCACCCACTGACACCAATGATGGGGATACTATTTCACCCACTGACACCAATGATGGGACATTATTCCACCCATTGACACCAAAGATGGAGCACTATTCCGCCTACTGACACCAATTATGGGGCACTATTCTTCCTACTGACACCAATTATGGGGCACTATTCTTCCTACTGACACCAATAATGGGCCACAATTCTTCCTACTGACACTAATAATGAGGCACAATTCCACCCACTGACACCAATGATGGGGTGCTATTCCTACCACTGAAACCAAAGATGGGGCACTATTCCTCCCATTGACACCAAAGACGGGGCAGTAATCTTCCTATTGATTCCAATGATGGGGCACTATTCCTCTTACTGACACCAATGATGGAGCACTGTTCTTCCTACTGACACCAATGATGGGGCACTATTCCTCCTACTGACACCAACAATGGAGAACAATTCTTCCTACTGACACCAATGATGGGGCACTATTCCTCCTACTGATGCTAATGATGGTGTGCTATTCTACCCACTGACACCAGTGATGGGACACTATTCTACCCACTGGCACCAATGTTGGGGCACTATTCCACCTCCTACTGACCACAGGGATTGTTTACTCCCACTGATGCCAGGGCATTTACTGCTCTCACTGGCCACAGTCTGGCCCCTCTAAAGTCTGAAGGACAGTGCAACATCACATAGAATTGTCTTTTACCATTTGTTAATTTGGCACATGGAAAAAGCCACAATATTTACACCACAGAACTGACATAATTGTTAATCCCTCCCCAGGGGAAATAATTACATATTTGTGTGCGACTATTATTTTCCATATGTCACAAATCTTAATCATGTAAATGTGTAAATGTGGCATCGATTCACAATCTCTAACAAAAGAAAATAAAAGTTTAAAGTAAAATTACATTTTTTTTCTTGTGGTAAAAACTAGAGAACACGAAAGCTTAGTAAGGAATACATCTGAGAAAATCGCTTAGGCAGTCTTTTTGTATTGCTCTTTAGATCTATCATTCTGATTGATCACTGTGTAATTGGCCATTATTGAGCCTAATTTAACCCCATAATCTCCCCCATCCATCTACACTGTCTATTGCTACTGACGTCCCGCAAATAACTTACACATGCAAATGGGGACCCCGTCCGACCTTTTATGATATTCGTGTTTAATTATACAAATGATATTTGATAAATAAGATTACACCTTCTTCCATATGTTTATTCACTCCTTGATGAAGGCGAAATTTAATTTTCATGCAGATTCATGGAAAATCTGCCTAATAAGTGCTGAGTTCTTAGTTCGTTTAGGCTGCAAATTAGTTTGTTTTGATTGTAGACTGAATGCGGAAGATTCCACTTATGAATCGTCTAATGGACTTATAAAAGAAGTAATTCCAAAAGTAAAAGCTAACATTTACTGTATACATCTATGGCTACATTGATTTTTAAAGCTGAACTCGCTAAATACACAAATGATATACATATAGTATAAGGAAGCTATTTTATCTGTCCACCCAATCCTGAGATTTACTCAGCCCTACTAGACAGCACAGCTAGGTTTCTGATCTAAATTTTCTCTACCACAGTTACGCAATAAAGCCTTGTGATTGGACAGTGAAGGAGCAGCAGCAGACTGATGAAGTCATCGCATTCTTCTCAGCATTCTCCTTGTTAGCAAATGTACTATACATTGTAGCAAAGCCTGATTGGCACAGACTTCCTCAACCCCCCCCCCTCACCACCGCCACCACCACCACCACCACCACCAGTCCTCATCTTGCTGTACAGGAATGATAGGGATTATGAAGACAGATTAAGATACTTATAATAACTGCATTTAAAAATACATAGAATGATTTTTAATGAATAGCTAACTGTATTCACTAACATTTTGCAACTCTGCCTATATTTCAGCAACAAGGCTGCATTCACACTATAGCAGCAAAGGAACACCTGTAAATTGGTTGCTGTGCCATTCATTGATAATATCACCCCAAACTCATCAATCAAACATGCAAATGTTCATGCAAAAAAAAAAAAAAACTCAACATGCTGTTAAAGGGGTTGTAAAGGTTCGCGTTTTTTCACCTTAATGCATCCTATGCATTAAGGTGAAAAAACATCCGACAGCCCCCCCCCCCCCCATTTTACATACCTGAGCCCCTGCTGCGCTCGCCCCCAATGTCCTCTTCGCCGCTCAGCCTGGCCATTGATTGGCTAGAGTGGACGGATTGAAAGCAGCGCAGCCATTGGCTCACGCTGCTGTCAATCACATCCAATGACGCGGCGCGCTGGGGGGGCAGGGCCGAGTGATACAGTGAGCAGCTATAGCCGCCGGCTGTATCACGGGAGCGCGCCCGCAAGAATTAAACACCATGCGAGAGAGCTCGCATGAAGATGGTTATTTCTTGCGGGGAGGAGCTGAGACAGCCGCCGAGGGGCCCCAAAAGACCAGGTTAGGGGCCACTCTGTGCAAAACGAGCTGCACAGTGGAGGTAAGTATAACATGTTTGTTATTTTAAAAAAAAATTCCTTTACAACCCCTTTAAACTCTTGGGGGGTTATTTACTAAAGGCAAATCCACACTACAAGTGCAAACTACACTTGAAATTGCACTGAAAGTGCACTTGGAAGTGCAGTCGCTGTAGATCCGAGGAGGACATGCAAGGACAATAAAAAACAGCATTTTAGCTTGCACATGATTGGATAATAAAATCAGCGGAGCTTCCCCTCATTTCAGATCTACCCCTCAGTGACTGCACTTCCAAGTGCACTTACAGTGCAATTCCAAGTGCACTTTGCTCTTGTAGTTTGCACCTGTAGTGCAAAGTGGATTTGCCTTTCATAAATAACCCCCTTGGTGTTGGCAAAGCTTAATGCTCAAAAAAGAACATGGCCTATTTCGCCACATTTGTTGCCATCTGCATTTTGCCACAGCTGCTGTGCACGATGCCTTGGGTACACAATGGGCTGACCACCATGAGAACCATTCCTCATACTGGGTCTTCCTACTGGTTGTCCCATAATCCACTCCTATGCAGCAATTGAAGGCCAACCATTTTGACGTCTGCCCAGTTTTGATCAGTCCAGCACCATCTAGTGATGTGATGCCGTTGTGACTCATAAAGGATCTTACCTTTGCTGCCTTGCTTGGTGAACTCTACAGTTGTGACTTTTTTTGTGGAATTTTGTCCCCCCGTCTCTGCATTGGGGAAGACATCTGAAAGGTGACAGTGGATATCCTGCTTTTAACATGGAGCAGAATTCTCCTTTTCTTTTTTCATCAATGTCTCACAGATGGGTCCTGATTCATATCTAGACACCTCTGAAGAAGAGACTTAAAATCCTATCTCGAAACACATCAGACACCTACTTTTTGGTTCATTTGGGTTTCCTATCTGAACTTGTATTATTGTGAGATGTTTTATGTGTAGCCGTCATTCATATACTGCTACTTTTTTAATGAAGGCCTCTTGAGCCCCTTAGGGAAAGAGAGCCTTGACTGATGGGGGCATGGCCAGGTGCAGGACAAGGTGGCTGAGTGGTCACCAAGGATTGGTTGTGCTATGGGGGATGGGCTGGGCTTGAGCTCAGGAAAGTATTGCCCCAGGGAATTCTGGGTCTTTTGAGGAACATGGCTGGAAGGGCTGGGAAGAACCGACGGCCCACGGCCCTCTACCATGGACACCGAGCTCCTGTTGGCCAGGGTCCAGCTACTTACATACCTGCCTGCCCTCCCCGCTCCCCCAAAGCCATTGCTGAGCATGTGCCGACCCTTCCCCTCCTAGAAGGCCCAGAGCATCGCCCTGACTCCGCCGTGGTTTCACTCGGCGGGCTTCCCCCCTGCCAGTGACTGCTGCGGCCTGGGTTTTTGCCCACTATCCACGCTCCCAGAGCCCTAGAGCCACACTACAGTCCACCCGGCCTCCTCCAGCTGCCTCTTTCTCTGGTTGTCTCACTGTGCCCAGCAGGGCAGGAGCTGCAGCGCTCCCTGCCCCTGTCCCATGCACGCGGGTTCCCACCGCTGCTGTACCTGGGTCCGTTCCCCCGGCACACGGGAGGGTGGGGGCTGGGGGGGTTCAACGGAGATCCTCCCGTGTGTCCTCATCCAGGCCAGCCCGTCCCCTAGCTCACCGTTTAAGAGTCTCTGCAGGGTCCCCTCCGGCCGGTTCCTCGGCTCTTCTAGTATCTGCGCTGCTGCCCCCAGTGGCTCCTTCTCTCCCTGCCCCCAGCAGGGCAGGGGATTTGAATGTGCCAGTGCACTCTGCCCAACCTGTGCTGTCTGCTTCGCATCTCCCTGCACCCGGCCGAGTGGGAGATCACAATACATCCCATGTTGCCCACACATCGCTTCTGTCTCCTGACTGCCCAGGTCTCCCTGCACTCGGCTGGGCGGGAGACGTCCACTCCACACCTGCCACCCACCCCTTCCAGCTGACTCCTGTGTATCAGCATCTCTCTGCGTCCGGCTGGGCAGGAGATGGTCAATCTGCTCTGACCGCCCCAGATTGGATAGAGAGTGTCTGTGAACAGCAATTTTCAAGTCTTGCCACAGATTCCTAATTGGATTCAGGTCCGGACTTTGAATGGGCCATTCTAACACATGAATATGCTTTGATCTAAACCATTCCAGCTCTGGCTGTATGTTTAGGGTCATTGTCCTGCTGGAAGGTGAACCTCTGCCCCAGTCTCAAGTCTTTTGCAGACCCTTATGCCGCGTACACACAATCAGACTTCTCATCGGAAAAAGATATGATGGCTTTTCCGACCAGATTGCGCTCAAGCTTGCCTTGCATACACACGGTCACACAAAAGTTCGCTGAACTTTCGACCGTCAAGAACGCGGTGACGTACAATACTACGACGAGCCAAGAAAATGAAGTTCAATGCTTCCGAGCATGCGTCGAATTGTTTCCGAGAATGCGTAGGAATTTTGCGCGTCGGAATTGCTACAGACGATCACATTTTCGGATAGGAACTTTTTCTGACCGAAAAATTGAGAACATGCTCTCAATCTTTTGTTGGCTGGAATTCGGCCAGCAAAAGTCTGATGGAGCATACACACGGTCGCATTTTCCGACGAAAAGCTCTTATCAGTCTTTTGCTGGCTGAATTTCCGATCGTGTGTGTGTGGCATTACAGGTTTTCTTCTAAGATTGACCTGTGTTTGGCTCCATCCATCTTCCCATCAACTCTGTCCAGCTTCCCTGTCCCTGCTGAAGTAAAGCATCCCCACAACATGATGCTGCCACCGCCATGTTTCATGGTAGGGATGGTGTGTTCAGTGTGATGTGCTGTGTTAGTTTTTTGCCACACATGGCGTTGTACTTTTAGGCCAAAAAGTTAAATTTTGGTCTTATCTGACCAGAGCACCTTCTTCCACATGGCTTCTCGCAAACTGAAAACGGCACTTCCTATGACTTTCTTGCAATAATGACTTTCTTCTTGCCACTCTTCCATAAAGGCCACTCTTCCTCCTTGCCCGGCCTGTCCGTTTAGGTGGACGGCCATGTCTTGGTAGGGTTGCAGTTGTGCCATACTCTTTCCATTTTTGGGTAATGGATTGAACAGTGCTCTGGAAGATGTATAAAGCTTGGGATGTTTTTTTTATAACCTAACCCTGCTTTAAACTTCTTCATAACTTTATTCCTGACCTGTCTGGTGTGTTCCTTGGCATTCATGATGCTGTTTGTTTGTTTGTGTATCGGAGTAAAGGGGGCTGAATAAAAATGCACGCCACACCTTTCAGATATTTATTTGTAAAAAAAAAAAATGAAAACCATTTATCATTGTCCTTCCACTTCACAATTACAGTGCCTTACAAAAGTATCCACCCACTTGGCTTTTTACCTATTTTTTTACCTTACAGCCTTTAGTTCAATGTTTTTTAATCTGAATTATATGTGATGGATCAGAACACAATAGTCTAAGTTGGTTAAGTAAAATTAGAAAAATATATACATAAAACTATTTTTCAGAAATAAAAAAATGATAATTGGCCTGTGCGTATGTATTCTCCCCCTTTGTTATGAAGCCCATAAAAGCTCAGGTGCAACCAATTACCTTCAGAAGTCACATAATTAGTGAAATGATGTCCACTTATGTGCAATCTAAGTGTCACATGATCTGTCATTACATATACACACCTTTTTGGGCCCCAGAGCCTGCAACACCTAAGCAAGAGGCACCACTAACCAAGCACTGCCATGAAGACCAAGGAACTCTCCAAACAAGTAAGGGACAATGTTGTTGAGAAGTACAAGTCAGGGTTAGGTTATAAAAAAAATCTATCAAAAAGAGTAGTGCAGCGCTGGATTAATAACAAAGTGAATAAATATGTGGTTATACACATATAAATTATTTTGACCAAAAACGTGTAGTTAAACCATTAAATTTGACCTATAATAATAAAAAAACCAACAAGTGATAATGGCTAGGTAAAAAGCTATACCATACAAGAAAACAAACAGTAAACAAGATATATAAAGAAAAAAAAGGCTCAGAAGAAGAGCCCCTACCTGTCACCTGCAGAAAACCAGCTAAGCCTACAAGCAGAACTGTTGCTCCTGGTTAGGAAGCTGCTGCTGCCCCAAAAGACCTTCAGAAGGGGCTCCCCGCTTATCAGTGCTGTTAGCAACCCAAGACAGGGGACTGCATCTGGGAGAGGCCTGAACCCAGACGGAAGCTGCACAAGGCAGAGGCAAGGCACGTACTGACACTATCCATCAGGATTGGAAGCGCCCCTGGGAGCATTCCCTCTGCATTGGTGCCCTGGCTACTGCTGATCAGCTGCCTGAGAAGGAGACCAGCAGGACAACCCATGGAATCTATTGTGGGACATCCCCAGGAGTTCATCCTCCACTACTAAGCCTGTTTTGACCCCCCTGAGTAAGGGCGGTCGCAGGCTCTCTGGTAAGCCTCCAATTTTTATCATCTGGTGGCGGGCTGTACTAGCGGTGGATCACACAACTTCGAACTCTGCATTGGCCTATCTGTGGACTTGTTTCTTCAATTCATCACATATATGAACTTTGCTTTACACATTTGTATTTGTGTTTAATCACCTACACGCCTTGTATGGTATAGCTTTTTACCTAGCCATTATCACTTGTTGGTTTTTTTATTATTATAGGTCAAATTTAATGGTTTAACTACACTTTTTTGGTCAAAATCATTTATATGTGTATAACCACATATTTATTCACTTTGTTATTAATCCAGCGCTGCACTACTCTTTTTGATAAATTTTTCTATGTGCCCTCGTATTGGGGTTATAGTGCTTAGCCGCAGGATTCCCTTCACGGTTTTTTTCACTTATTAATATTATCATTTTCTATTTAGCATCTAGCGCAAAACTCTTTCTCTTTTACTTATAAAAAAATATCCAAATCTTTGATCCCTAGGAACACCATCAAATCTATTATAACCAAATTGAAAGAACATGGCACAACAGCAAACTTGCCAAGAGACGGCCGCACACCAGAACTCATGGACCAGGCAAGGAGGGCATTAATTAGAGAGTTAGCACAGAGACCTAAGGTAACCCTGGAGGATCTACAGAGTTCCACAGCAGAGACTGGAGTATCTATACAGAGGACGAAAATAAGCCATACCCTCCATAGAGTTGGGCTTTATGGCAGAGTGGCCAGAAGAAAGCCATTCTTTTCAGCAAAAAACAAAATGGCACATTTTGAGTTTGCGAAAAGGCATGTGGGAGACTCCCAAAATGTATGGAGGAAAGTGCTCTGGTCTGATGAGACTAAAATTGAACTTTTTGGCCATCAAAGAAAACGCTATGTCTGGCGCAAACCCAACACATCACATCACCCAAAGAACACCATCCCCACAGTGAAACATGGTGGTGGCAGCGTCATGCTGTGGAGATGTTTTTCAGCAGTCGGGACTGGGAAACTGAGGGAAAGATGGGTGGTGCTAAATACAGGGATATTCTTGAGTAAAACCTGTACCACTGTGTGCGATCTGAGGCTAGGATGGAGGTTCACCTTCCAGCAGGACAATGACCACAAACACACTGCTAAAGCAACACTTGAGTGGTTTAAGGGGAAACATGTAAATGTGTTTGAATGGCCTAGTCAAAGCCCAGTAGGTGAAACCTTGTAAGTTGCCACACTTAACCTAAATAAACACAAAAGATATAATCAGCTGCTCGCACTTCCCACACTTCCCGAGACTGTGATAATACAATATATATATAACACACTGTGCAGAGCTAATATGTATATAAAAAAACAATACTAATGTAAATATATAAATCCAATAAACTATATATAGCAAAGATATCTACAACATAACACTATGTTTTAAAAGGAATATATAAATCAAAAGTGCTCGTGCTCCATGATATCCTGTGGTCAGACTTAAAGATTGCTGATCACAAGCACAAACCATCCAACTTGAAGGAGCTGGAGCAGTTTTGCCAGGAGGAATGGGCAAAAATCCCAGTGGTAAGATGTGGCAAGCTCATAGAGACTTATCCAAAGCGACGTGGAGCTTGATAGCCGCAAAAGGTGGCTCTACAAAGTGTTGACTTTAGGGGGGTGAATAGTTATGCACATTGACTTTTTCTGTTATTTTGTCCTATTTGTTGTTTGCTTCACAATAAAAAAAAAAAAAAAATCTTCAAAGTTGTGAGCATGTTCTGTAAATTAAATGATGCAAATCCTCAAACAATCCATGTTGTGAGGCAACAAAACACGAAAAATGCCAAGGGGGGGGGTAAATACTTTTGCAAGGTACTGTATGTGCCACTTTGTGTTGGTCTAGCACATAAAATCCCAATAAAATACATTTACGTTTTTGGAGGTAACATGACAAATTTCAAGGGGTATGAATACTTTTTCAAGGAACTGTATACCAGTGGTTCTGGATGTGCATTTGGCTGTTGGGGCATAAATTATTTGCATGGCTCCACCCACTTTTCTGAAATGAGGAATAATCGTCTTATTTTTGGGATATGTGATGGAATAAGACATGGGAATACCTTCTGTTTAAGAAGGCTTTACTGTGCTATTACATGTAATTGTAGCGGTCTCCCCGACTTCCGAGCCAGGGAGAACTGACATTCCTCCTCGGGGTGCAGGCTACTAGACATAGTGGGTGTGGTGCAAGGTGGAAATATTGGGAGCCAGTCAATTTTTGTAAAAATGAACAAAGAGTTTATTTCTCTTAACGGGAACTGTGGGAGAGAGGGTTAGGGCGCCCTTAGGCAAATGCAATAGCAATTAGGCAAACTCCACAGACCAGAAATAGAACTAGGCAGACAGCAATACAGATAACAGGCCTTTAAGCTGAATGCAGCAATCCATATCTTGTAGCAACTACTGTCTCCTATAGTGACAACTTCCCTTACAGTATCCCCCTGTGGATAATTCCAGTTTAACTCACAGTATCCCACTGTAGATCCTCAAGCGCAGCTCGCCATCTCTCACTAGACTTCTTGGACTCTCAGCTACCTGCTGGATCCCTCGAGCTTCACCCACAGCTAACCGCTGTAATTATCTTCAAGCTTTACTTCCAACTACCTGCCGTACACCTTCAAGCTTTACTCACAGCTACCCGCTGTATTCCTGGATGAGTCTCCACTTGTCATGGTTATGCAATAGAGTTTTCTGTCAGCTTACCTGTCTCCATGTGTTCATCTCTAAAGACCAGCTGCCTCTCACCTGACTGGTTTTATAACCTCTCCTCTATCAGGGAACCCTATATTAACCTGTGCACTGCAAGCCAGCAGTGCTGATCAACCATTGTGTGTTAGCTTTCGTGTGTACTTGCTGTGTTTCCTACGTCTGATTCAAGTTACCGACTTTGGCCTGTTCTTAACTATTCCTGTCTGCTCGTGACCCTGACCTTTGGCGTGTCCCCGACCATCCCTGTTTGCCTGTGACCCTGAACCTTGGCGTGAACTCTGTTGTCCTTGTCTGCTTGTGGCCCCGACCTTGGCTTGTCCCTTACTTTCCTTGTTGTTCCAGCCTGCTGCCTCCTTCCTCTTCTCCTGTAGTCTACCATGAGCGTGAGTTGTGAGACCCTGGGGGCCACGACCTGGAGCCAGACTGCAGCACAGTCCATCCTCACCACCAGAGGCTCTGGTGAACACCTGCTGGCTCTTAGACTCCGCGCTCTGGGGAATCTATGCTCTAGCTCCCAGTGGGATCTGTGTTAGTGATCCAGTAGACCTGCTTCCTGAACCTCCCAGGGTTCAATCCGCAGCAGTCAGTCCTAGGGTCCACTACCTAGCGGTGCACTTCTGACTCCTACAGAGTGCATCTGTCACCTAGCCTCAAGGTGACCTGACACCACTGAAGCTTACTTCACTGTCCCCGGTTAGTGAAGCGTCTGCTCTTGTACTCCTTCATCCCTTCCAAACTTGACTCTGGTAACAGGAGTGGTCGTCCCTCCGGAAACTGCTTCTCCTTTACCCCTGGCAACGAACAGGCTCCCCTCAGGCTGAGCCTCTAACACACATGGCTCTGTCCCAGGCTTCGGGCTTAACCTTTGCTGCTCCTCCTTTGCAAAACCTTGAATTACTGGTTAGGCCTCATGTAGACCTAACAGCCAGTAGGACTCCTCTATAGGACTCAGGCTTCAGGCCTTGCAGCCAGGAGCTGTCTGGCACACATCCACCCATGCCGCAGCCCCAGGCGAGAAGAACCCCGATCACCTGACTCCTCCTGAATAAATAACCTATCCCAGAAAGCAAAGTGGCCAAACAAACTCCTGCTAATTGGCTGAGACAACTTATCTACCCATAGCCTGAACTCACTGTAATACATCATCCTAATGCTAAAGGAAACAGTGCCACCTATTGACAGAAGACAGAGACTACAAATTATACTCAGACAGAAATCAGTGGATCAAAGACTACTAATTAGCCAAGGCTGGTATGCTAATTGGTAGTCTGGTATGCTCTTGGAGGGGGAACCCATGCCAGTTTTTTTTTAAAGTGCGTCTAGTTCCCTCTAAAGATTCATACAAGGCAGTGCCTGGTATTGTCAAGGATTAAAGTCTGATCCCTGTTCATTGAAGTCGGACTTCAAGTCGCAGGGCAAAGTCGGATCCACAATCGTACAACTGTCATGTCCTACAAGTGTGGAAGGGGCCTCACACTTGTACAACTCCAAAGTTGCGCCGACTTTGGAGTGCAACTTTGACGCAACTTTGGATGGGTGCAACTTGGATTTGACCAGTGATACTGGACAACTGTTGCACACAAGGTGCATTGTAAAACATTCAGGTACGACTTGTATGCAACTTTTGAGGGTTAACATTGACGTATATGGCCCTCAAGTTGGATGAAAGTCAGACTAAAGTAGTGCATGAACTACTTTGAAGTTGCTGCAACTTCAAGTCATGCATATATGAATGGTTATGATTAGAAAACATGGGGAACGACTTGTCATGCAAATTTGATGTTCAAGTCGCACACCTGTGAATGGAGCCTTACCTGAACATTCATGTTAATGTAAAAAGCTGGTCATGTAGACATCTGAACATGAATGGAGCATGCCTGTACCTACAAACTGTCTACTAATGTGTTTACACAGCAAACACAAAATTCAGACAGAATTCAGGCAGGCAGAAAATCCTTGAAGAATCACTGCAGGAAAAAAAGAGAGAGGTCTCAATCTTCCTGGCAATGTGGCAGTATAGTATGGTTGGATGCTGTTTACTTTTTGAAAAAGGCTTCTAATTCCTATATGCAATCATTAAGATTACACTTCTTTTATACAGGGTCTTTAAGTATTCATACTGCTTGACATTTTCCACATTTTGTTATGTTGCAACCAAAAATGTAAATGTATTTTATGTGATAGACAGGGATATGCAATTAGCGGACCTCCAGCTGTTGCAGAACTACAAGTCCCATGAGGCATAGCAAGACTCTGACAGCCACAAGCATGACACCCAGAGGCAGAGGCATGATGGGACTTGTAGTTTTGCAACAGCTGGAGGTCCGCTAATTGCATATCCCTGTGATAGACCAACACAAAGTGGCACAAATAAACATGTGAAAAGCGTGGTGTGCATTTGAATTCAGCCCCTTTACTCTGATACCCCTAACTAGAATCTAGTGGAACCAATTGCCTTCAGAAGTCATCTAATTAGTAAATAGAGTCCACCTGTGTGTGATTTAATCTCAGTATAAATACAGCTGTTCTTTGTATTTGAGAATATGTCCATAGGTCAACTATTAGACCCCATACACACACTATTAGATTTTTTGCAGATTTTTGTCTTCAGATTTACCAAAACCATATAATATGAGGTCAAACATTAAGAGTTTCAATTTGTATACAATAAGGCAGGCCCTTGCACTACATGGTTTTGGTAAATCTGAAGACAAAAATCTGCAGAAAATCTAATAGTGTGTATGGGGCCATAGGCTGGCCATACATGGTCAAATTTCGAAAGAATTTTCTTTTGAAAATCAGAAAATTCGTGCATTTTGTTATCCAATGGTGCCACCATTGATTTCGAAATTCGGCCAACCAAGCCTTCAATTTCACCTCATGTTGCTACAGAAAAGAATTTTCATGGCTGGGAATCTTCTTTTCTTTCCGGGAACTTTCTTTTCTTACACATGCGCATTTCTTTTTCAATTACATTTCTCGCACGATTTTCCTATCATTCCTATCAAGAAGGTGCTCTGGTCAGATGAGACCAAAATTTAACTTTTTGGCCTTAAAGCAAAATGCTATGTGTATTAGAAAACTAACAATGCACATCACCCTGAACACACCGTCCCCACCGTGAAACATGGTGGTGGCAGCATCATTTTGTGGGGATGCTTCTCTTTAGCAGGGACAGGGAAGCTGGTCAGAGTTGATGGGAAGATGGATGGAGCCAAATACAGGGCAATCTTACAAGAAAATCTGTAATGCCGCGTACACACGGGCGGAATGTCCGACACAAAAAGTCCGATGGAAGCTTTTCATCGTCTATTCCGATATTGTGTAGGCCTCATCAGACTTCTTTTTTCGAAAATTCTGACGGACCTAGAAATGGAACATGTTCTAAATATTTCCGAAGGAACCAATTTTCCTATCGGAAAAACGACGCATGCTGTGAAGCAAGTACGAGACGGAAGCTATTGGCTACTGGCTATTGAACTTCCTTTTTCTAGTCCTGTCGTAAGTGTTGTACGTCACCGCGTTCTGGACGGTCGGACTTTGGTCGGACTTTGGGTTGACCATGTGTAGGCAAGACCGCTTGAATGGAATTCCGTCGAAGTTCCGTCGGAGAAACCTTCGGCGTTTATTCCCGACAGCAAAACCGGTCATGTGTACACAGCAAAGACTTGAGACTAGGGCGGAGGTTCACCTTCCAGTAGGACAACGACCCTAAACATACAGCCAGAGCTACAATGGAATGGTTTAGATCAAAACATATTCATGTGTTAGAATGGTCCAGTCAAAGTCCAGACCTAAATCTAATTGAGAATCTGTGGCAGGACTTGAAAATTGCTGTTGACCTAGGGGGGCTGAATACAAATGCATGCCACACTTTTCACATATTTATTTGTAAAACATTTTGAAAACCATTTGTCATTTTCCTTCCACTTCACAATTATGTGCCTTTTTGTGTTGTTCTATCACATAAAATCCCAATAAAAACATTTACGTTTTTAGTTGTAATGTGACAAAATGTACAAAATTTCAAGGGGTAGGAATGCTTTTTTAAAGGCACTGTAATCTATATTGGGAAGAAGGGCTGTTAATCTTAAAATAAAAGAATGTTCCCATCTCTTCCTGTGTAAGTAGGAAAGTTGTTGGTTTTAACGCAGTAGACATAGAGCCGTCTTCTGTGCGGTGGGCTTTACTGATCACCCACGGTATAAATCAATTATTGAACCTGCAGCGAGGAAACCAAAGATGTGCTCAATTCTGAAATTTGCCACCTAAATTGATCGCTCACCTTGAGAAAGTATAGTTAAATTATTGCAGAGCGACAAGGAGCTCAATACACAGATGCGTTAGCAGAATTGCTGGGAGCTATTTTTAAATGAAAGATAGACAGACAAAAAAACAGACAAATCTTTAAAAGAGAAGTAAAGGATTTTTTTTTTTTTCCTCAATCATACTTGCCTAGGTGGATGCAGCATCGGTGTGATCCTGCATCTGTCCCCCGGGGCCTCTATACTGAGAGCTCCATGAGCAGAGAGCTGCAGACTGTCAGTCACAGCTCTCTGTTCTTCTCGCTCCTCGCTCATTGGAGTTTGGTGCCAGGCACCTGGCGGATCCAGACTCCGTGGTCAGGATGACGCGGTGCCTGGACTGACATTGGTGACGACAGCAGAGAGCAGATTTCAGTCCGCTCTCTGCCAAAAGCGGGTCACAGGAGTGCAAAACGAAATGCACTGCTGTGATCCATAAGAGAAGTACAGCCAAACGGGCTTTGGCTGGACTTCTCCTTTAAAGCTGAATAGTGAGTACAAAAAAAGACCCTTACAGTGGGGCTCTCCGGTACTACAAGGGTTAAAAACTTGGTTTTGTCTAGGAGGAGCAGAAAAGGCAGCTGTACTTACCTCATCCCTCGCTCTCCCAGCAGCCAGTTGTCTCCTCTTCTCTTCTGATATCCCGGTTTATGGGTGGGGGCCCTCTGCGTTTTCACATATAATGCAGGACTGCTGGTCCTGCATTGTACATGATGACATCAGAGATCCTGTAACAGATGGAGTAGCCAAGAGAAGCAGCTTTTAGAGGACTGACCATGCAGCTGGATAGAAGCCTGCAGGAGCAAGGATTAGGGTAGGTATTCTTTTATATTCCCCTAAACAAAAATAAGTACTGTATTTTACCTTTCCTGTATGGGGATAGCCCCACTGTAAGGGTCACTTTTTTATTCACGGGTTCCTCTTTAAAGCAAACCTGAACTGACCTAAAATAAGTGCAGGGGGCTTACCTATGTTCCTTGCGTCCTTGTGGAGACCCCTTGGAGCCCCAGATATACAACTGGTCTAATGCGATATTGGGCCCTGCTCCCTACTGGCACTAAATACGGTCTACTGACGTTCTGGAAAATGAATGATGGTGGTGGGGCTTAGCACTGGGAGAGGGTGGGGTTCATCTTGACTTGAACAGAAGTCGAGGCGTCATGTTGAGCCTGGGCTTTGGATTCACGGACCTCAATAAGGACACAGACTAACACAGGTCTGTGCACTTTATCACTGGTGTTATGTTGAGATGTACATAATTATTATAAGTTATAAATATATTCATGATGAAAACACTTGAGATACACTGTAGATGCTGTCGAAACATTTGTAGAGACAATAGGCAGGCATTCATTTATAAAGTGTGGGTTTCCTAAATTTGTTATACTGGCTCTATTGGTAAGCTGTTTTCTGATTTCCTTGTATCTTCCGTTCATTATTGCAGGTGCAGGCAGTAAATTCTGCAGGAAAAACCTCCAGCCCCTGGACCCGCTGTCGAACCAACCCAGCTGCCCCAGAAGGATTATCCAGCCCTATATTCCATGCAGTGTCTGCTACATCTGCTGTGGCAAATATAACCCCTCCAACTAAAGCCAACGGTATAGTGACCTTGTACCGGCTGTTCTCCAGAAATGATAAAGGCATGGACACAGTGGTAAGTGCTTATCATTCCATGTACCTACTTAAAACACAAATGTAGCCTGTTACCTGGGGGAAAGTGCAGAAAGTCTGAACTGCATGCTAAATAGCAGTAGACCCTTAGAACAAGCTACTAGTAGATGTAGTGGGAACTAAAGCTGGCCATACACCTATAGATTATCTGCAGATTTTCTATGGTTAGATAGAAAATGTGCAACAGATCTCTCCATGTTCGCTAAACTGTGTGGATGGAGGAATCTCCCACTTTTTCCATCTAACCATAGAAAATCTGCAGATAATCTATAGGTGTATGGCCAGCTTTAGAGTCAGTGGCATAGCGTGGGGGGGTGGCAGCTAGTGCGATCGGGCACAGCGTTTAGAGGGGCGCAGACAGGGTTGCCGCCACCATAAGGCAGCCCAGACAGCCGCCTTAGGGCGGCAGCATGGGAGGGGGGGCAATAAAATCCAAATCCCAAGCCAGTTGCTGGCGATTTTAGATTTTTTAAATACCTGTCCCCCCAGCAGGCAAACTAAAACCTCCACCCTGTGCCTGGTAGGAGAGAGGGCACAGCGTGAAAGTTTTAGTTTACCTTCTGTTAAGTTGCTGTCACCAAAAAATCAGGGAGAACGGATGTAGAGGAGGGCGGAGCCATGGGCAGATCCTGATCCCGAGTGCGTGCAGGCAGTGAGGGCCACGCTAGTCAGGCCAGAAGTGCCAGCGGAGGAGGAGGTCAGGGTGGAGGAGCCTGCTGCAGATATTTTCCTGCCTGCGTGGGACACAACTAACCCTCCTGTCTCTGGTGCTGTAGGACCTGTGAGATGTGGGAGGATTGTGTGTGTGATCGGGAGGGGGGATCTGGGGGTGTGATTAGGGTGGAGGGATCTGGGGGGATCTGGAGGTCTGATCAGAGTGGAGGGATGAAGGGATCTGGGGGTGTGATCAGAGTGGAGGTATACGGCGGGGGCCTTTGGGGTGTCAGAGTGGAGAAATCTGGTGGGGGACCTAGGGGTGTGATCAAAGTGGAGGGATCTGGTGGGGGTATCTGGTGGTGTGATCAGAGTGGAGGAATCTGGGGGGATCTGGAGGTGTGATCAAAGTGAAGGGATAGGGGGGAGATCTTGAGGTGTGATCAGAGTGGAGGGATGGGGGATCTGGGTGTGTGATCAGAGGGGAGGGATCTGGTGGAGCGATCTGGAGGTGTGGTCAGAGTGGAGGAATCTGGGGGGATCTGGAGGTGTAATCAGATTGGAAGGATGGGGAGGGGCATCTGGAGGTGTGATCAGAGTGGAGAGATGGGGGGAGCTAAAGGTGTGGTCAGAGTGGAGGGATCTGGGGAGATCTGGGGGGATCTGGGGGTGTGATCAGAGTGGGGGGTCGGGGATCTGGGGGTGTGATCAGAGTGGAGGGATCTGGTGGGGGACCTTGGGGTGTGATCAAAGTGGAGGGATCTGGTGGGGTATCTGGAGGTGTGATTAGAGTGGAGGAATCTAGAAGGATCTGGAGGTGTGATCAGAGTGAAGGGATGAGGGGGGGAGGCTGGTGGTGTGATCAGAGCAGAGGAATCTGGGGGGATCTGAAGGGGTGATCAGGTGGGGAACCTTGGGGTGTGATCAGAGTGGAGGGATCTGGTGGGGAACCTTGGGGTGTGATCAGAGTGCAGGGATCTGGTGGGGGTATCTGGAGGTGTGATCAGAGTGGAGGGATCTGGTGGGGGTATCTGGAGGTGTGATCAGAGTGGAGGGATCTGGTGGCGGTATCTGGAGGTGTGATCAGAGTGGAGGGATCTGGTGGGGGTATCTGGAGGTGTGATCAGAGTGGAGGGATCTGGTGGGGGTATCTGGAGGTGTGATCAGAGTGGAGGGATCTGGTGGCGGTATCTGGAGGTGTGATCAGAGTGGAGGGATCTGGTGGGGGTATCTGGAGGTGTGATCAGAGTGGAGGGATCTGGTGGGGGTATCTGGAGGTGTGATCAGAGTGGAGGGATCTGGTGGGGGTATCTGGAGGTGTGATCAGAGTGGAGGGTTGGGGGGGATCTGGAGGTGTGATTAGAGTAGAGGGATGGGAAGGAGATCTGGGGGTGTGATCAGTGTGGAGAGAATCTGGGGATGTGATCAGAGTGGGGGGGTACTGGGGGTGTGATCAGGGGGGGTGTGATCAGGGTGAGGGTATCTAAAAGTCCACGGGTTAGGGGGCGCAGATTACTTGCTTTGCCCCGGTCGCCGACAACCCACTGCCAAGAGTAACAGAGGCAGATCGGACCCCCAACAGTTCTCGTCTACACGCTCATTGATTATAGGGTGGTCAATTTGAAGGAATGGGAAGGGGGATGGGGAGCAAGTATAGGCTGTTGAGCAGCAAAGCCAGGTATAGATCATAGATATAGGACTACAAGATTGTACGGTGTCACCTTTTCCTTCCTATGCATTTCAACAAAGGAAGACTTTCTTAGGAGATCCACTTGTGGGTTATTTACATTTATCTTCTTATATTTATTTTTTAATCATTTGCTGAAAGATTTGTTAAATATATTTACAGTATAAAGCTGAAAACTTATTTTTTAGTAGATGTATGGTTAATAAATGAAAGCTGAATACTAGGCAAAGAGCTAAGTACACAGATAAAATAATCTTAGGACTCATTCACACATGCTTTGATCTCTGAACAGCAATCCACATTTGGATAGCTCTTTAGAGAACATTTGCTAGCCGGTGAGAAGGTGTTGTCTCCTGAATGCTTGCTTTAACCCCTTGAACCCAATACTAGCGTGCCACAACTGGAGAGAGGCAGAGCTGGACTGGGACAAAAATTTGGCCCTGGAATTCATCCAGACCGGCCCACATTATTTTGCAAACACGCACGAAAACAGTATATAAACTATACGCAATTGCGCAAAAAAGTAAGAAAAACATTTCACTGTAAGTATAAACTTTTTTTTCAGGGTCCCCAGAGAGCCCCCCACTTACATCAGGGTCCCCAGAGAGCCCCTCCTTACATCAGAGTCCCCAGAGAGCCCTCCCCTTACATCAGAGTCCCCAGAGAGTCTCAGCCTTGCATCAGGGTCCCTAGAGAGCCCCCCACTTACATCAGGGTCCCCAGAGAGCCCCTCCTTACATCAGAGTCCCCAGAGAGCCCCCCCCCCTTACATCAGGGTCCCCAGAGAGCCTCCCCTTACATCAGGGTCGCCAGAGAGCCCCTCCTTACATCAGAGTCGCCAGAGAGCCCCCCCGTACATCAGAGTCCCCAGAGAGTCTCAGCCTTGCATCAAGGTCCCCAGAGAGCCCCCCCACTTACATCAGGGTCCCCAGAGAGCCTGCCTTACATCAGGGTCCCCAGAGAGCCTCCCCTTACATCAGGGTCGCCAGAGAGCCCCTCCTTACATCAGAGTCCCCACAGAGTCTCAGCCTTGCATCAAGGTCCCTAGAGAGCCCCCCACTTACATCAGGGTCCCCAGAGAGCCTGCCTTACATCAGGGTCCCCAGAGAGCCTCCTCCTTACATCAGGGTCCCCAGAGAGCCCTCCCTTACATCAGGGTCCCCAGAGAGCCCTCCCTTACATCAGGGTCCCCAGAGAGCCCCTCCTTACATTAGGGTCCCCAGAGAGCCTCCCCCTTACATCAGAGTCACCAGAGAGCCCCCCCAACTCCCCAACTTACATCAGGGTCCCCAGAGAGCCCCCCCTCCACATACATCAGGGTCCCCAGAGAGCCCCTCCTTACATCAGGGTCACCAGAGAGAGGGCAGGCAGTGAGAGATGATGTAATCTTTCTGCTGCCCGCGGCTGCACAGTGAGGGCGGAACAGCGGTGATGCAGGGCGGGCGGTGAGATATGATGTCATCTTGCCGCTCTCTCTCTCACCCAACCGCCTCTCCAGTGCTGCCCACCGCATGGCTGCAGAGAGGCCACAGTTTGGTAGTGGACCGTGGCCCTGTGGTTGGGGACCCCTGGGACTCGGGGCTATAGCCCCAAAAGCCACCCCCTAGCAACACCACTGACTGTCACTGAAACCGACCCACTGAGCCATCGGCCCAATGGTGTAGTCCCGATGGCCAGTACATGCCTGGGGAGGGGTGCTTGTAGAGTGGCCCCATTCACTTAAATAGGCCATATTCAGTAGGAGCTACAGAGGGTATAATTCTTTCCACGCCTGCTAGCTCTGGAAGGATTATCTGTGCGGCTTCTCCTTCTTCCACTGTGAGCTCTGCTGTAGTTACTGCAAGAGGCTATTTAGGTACTAAAATAAAAATAATTTAATTTTGTATTAATAAATATAAATCTGCATCTATGTGTGTTTTTTATCTGCCTGGAGTTCATCTTTACACAAATGGACAGGCTACAATTGCTGCATGTTCTTTATCTGCCCCCAATATTTTATGATTATATATGCTTACAGCTCTCTGAAGGAACATCAAACGTGCAAGTGATGTATGGCCTGAAGCCCTTCAGCAACTACTCGGTTGGTGTTGAGGCCTGCACCTGTCTGGCTTGTTGTAGTAAAGGACCCATCGCTCAACTCACCACTCATTCAGCTCCGCCTTCTCATCAACGCCCTCCGCTCATAACACACAAAGCTTCAAGGGCAGTGTCACTGCGGTGGAGCCAGCCGCGGTCTCCAAATGGCATTATTCAACAGTAAGTGTTTAATTTCTGTGACATTTAGAAATATCTTATAATTAATTAACTAAATGTCATATTTCGATCAAGCTCCTTATGAATGAACCGCTGGCAATGCGTTTTTAATCACTTCCTGCTGTTTGCCCACGAGAGGTATGACAGGATCTGTACATTCTAAAGGCAGGTTTGGTCATGAACATTTGTCTTCGTTTGGAGTCATTTAATTCCAAGTTCATTTTTCGGTGAAATAGACAGCAAGTCGCGTCCCCCAAAGAATGACTTTCCTTTACTTTTAGCATACATGTCAAATATTTACACTTTGTAAAAAAATTACAATAAAGTTAAAGCGACACTAAGCAATATCTTTGTTCTCCAAAAAATAATCCACACACATCCACTACTTAAAGCGGAGTTCCAACCATTTTTTCATGATCCTTGATTTTAATCTGTGCAGCCCGCACTTCCTGTCCCGACTGCCTAGGCGATTTCATCATTTTTTTTTTTTAACATAAAGTTTATTGAAGTTTCAAAACAAACATATTAAAGCAGTGGTACAATCTCATCGACATACATAGGACACCCATATGAAACATATTCCGAGCAGTAGTAGTATGACACCTTGCTATCTAAGCACCCAGAAGGAAAACTACCATCAGGAGCATACTAGAGTAGAGTCAGGCGTGCAAAGGAGAAGGGGAGGACAGCACTATATTCCCAGGGGGAGGGCGGGAAAGGAAGGAAAGTTCCACTTCCACAGTATTAAGAATGACCGTCTTTGAACACTTTGCGTATTCCTACATATCATAGACCATCTATAATGCTGCATTCCGAACCCTACTCCATAGGCAGCCGCCGCTCACGAACCCATGAAAGGCGATTTCATCATTAGGCAATTCCCGAGGACTCCTGGGATAGCGGCGTTATATACAGTAGGGGACGGAAAGTATTCAGACCCCCTTAAATTTTTCACTTTTTGTTATATTGCAGCCATTTGCTAAAATCATTTAAGTTCATTTTTTTCCTCATTAATGTACACACAGCACCCCATATTGACAAAAAAAACACAGAATTGTTGACATTTTTGCAGATTTATTAAAAAAGAAAAACTGAAATATCACATGGTCCTAAGTATTCAGACCCTTTGCTCGGTATTTAGTAGAAGCACCTTTTTTATCTAATACAGCCATGAGTCTTTTTGGGAAAGATGTAACAACTTTTTCACACCTGGATTTGGGGATCCTCTGCCATTCCTCCTTGCAGATCCTCTCCAGTTCTGTCAGGTTGGATGGTAAACATTGGTGGACAGCCATTTTTAGGTCTCTCCAGAGATGCTCAATTGGGTTTAAGTCAGGGCTCTGGCTGGGCCATTCAAGAACAGTCACGGAGTTGTTGTGAAGCCACTACTTCATTATTTTAGCTGTGTGCTTAGGGTCATTGTCTTGTTGGAAGGTAAACTTTCGGCCCAGTCTGAGGTCCTGAGCACTCTGGAGAAGGTTTTCATCCAGGATATCCCTGTACTTGGCCGCATTCATCTTTCCCTCAATTGCAACCAGTCGTCCTGTCCCTGCAGCTGAAAAACACCCCCACAGCATGATGCTGCCACCACCATGCTTCACTGTTGGGACTGTTTTGGACAGGTGATGAGCAGTGCCTGGTTTTCTCCACACATACCACTTAGAATTAAGGCCAAAAAGTTCTATCTTGGTCTCATCAGACCAGAGAATCTTATTTCTCACCATCTTGGAGTCCTTCAGGTGTTTTTTTTAGCTAACTCCATGCGGGCTTTCATGTGTCTAAGGAGCACTAAGGAGAGGCTTCTGTCGGGCCACTCTGCCATAAAGCCCAGACTGGTGGAGGGCTGCAGTGATGGTTGACTTTCTACAACTTTCTCCCATCTCCCGACTGCATCTCTGGAGCTCAGCCACAGTGATCTTTGGGTTCTTCTTTACCTCTCTCACCAAGGCTCTTCTCCCCTGATAGCTCAGTTTGGCGGGACAGCCAGCTCTGGTCGTCCCAAATGTCTTCCATTTAAGGATTATGGAGGCCACTGTGCTCTTAGGAACCTTAAGTGCAGCAGAATTTTTTTGTAACCTTGGCCAAATCTGTCCCTTGCCACAATTCTGTCTCTGAGCTCATCAGGCAGTTCCTTTGACTTCATGATTCTCATTTGCTCTGGCATGCACTGTGAGCTGTAAGGTCTTATATAGACAGGTGTGTGGCTTTCCTAATCAAGTCCAATCAGTATAATCAAACACAGCTGGACTCAAATGTAGGTGTAGAACCATCTCAAGGATGATCAGAAGAAATGGACAGCACCTGAGTTAAATAAATGAGTGTCACAGCAAAGGGTCTGAATACTTAGGACCATGTGATATTTCAGTTTTTCTTTTTTTAAAAATCTGCAAAAATGTCAACAATTCTGTGTTTTTCTGTCAATATGGGGTGCTGTGTGTACATTAATGAGGGAAAAAAATGAACTTAAATGATTTTAGCAAATGGCTGCAATATAACAAAAAGTGAAAAATGTAAGGGGGTCTGAATACTTTCCGTACCCACTGTATACCAGGAGTCCTAGGAACAGCTAACAGTGAAATCTTGCGGCATTTCGAGACAGGAAGTTCTGTGTTGTTTGCATTGGTGTGCACAACCTATTGCATTAGGGTGTGCACCCCAGAGCACAAACACAAATGAGTGTATATCAGCAGAGCAGTGGACGGCAGGGGCGTTGCTAGGGGGTGGCTATTGGGGCTACAGCCCCGAATCTGGGGCCCATAGCCCCCAGTCTATTGCCGCAGGGTCCCTGCCTAGCCAGCGGGTCGTGGCTGCTGCGGCGGGCTGGCTGCATGAGAGAGGCGGAGGAGAGAGAAGCGAGCAGGCAGACGAGCAGAGATGACATCTCTCTCCGCCCGCTCTACATCAGCGCTCTTCACAGGCGGGCCTCTTGAATTTGGGAGCGAAGTGTGGCGAGCAGCAGAGTGATGACATCATCTCTCCCTGCCTTCCACACATCAGCGCTCTTCCGCCCTCACAGCGAGGTGGAGTGGAGGTCACGTGCTTCCTGTCATTGATGGAGCTCCACTTTGCAGCCAGATAGCTTAACCACTTAAAGACCAAGCCTCTTTTTCAGTCTCTGTTTACAGTTTAAGTTAAAAACACTTTTTTTGCTAGAAAATGACTTAGAACCCCCAAACATTATACATTTTTTTCTAACACCCTAGAGAATAAAATGGCGGTCATTACAATACTTTATGTCACACCGTATTTGCGCAGCGGTCTTACAAGCGCAATTTTTTGGGAAAAAATACACTCGACTTAAAAAATAAGACAACAGTAAAGTCCAATTTTTTTTTATATCGTGAAAGATAATGTTATGCCAATTAAAATGGATACCCAACATGTCACGCTTCAAAATTGCGCCTGCTTATGGAATGGCGTCAAACTTTTCCCCTAAAAATCCCCATAGGCGACGTTCTACAGGTTGCATGTTTTGAGTTACAGAGGAGGTCTAGGGCTAGAATTATTGCTCTCGCTCTAATGATCGTGGCGATACCTCACATGTGTGGTTTGACCACCATTTTCATATGCGGGCGCTACTCACGTATGCTTCCGCTTCTGCACGCAAGCTCGTCGGGACGGGGCGCTTTAAACATTTTTTTTTCTTATTTATTTTACTTGATTTCATTTATTTTTACACTGTTTTAAAAAAAAAAATATTGGGTCACTTTTATTCCTATTACATTCCACTTTTATTCCTATTACAAGGAAGGTAAACATCCCTTGTAATAGAAAAAAGCATGACAGGTCCTCTTAAATATGAGATCTGGGGTCAAAAAGTCCTCAGATCTCATATTTGGACTTAAATGCAATAAAACAAAAAAAAAGTTTTGTCATTTGAAAAAATGACAACAAAAAATGTGTCTTTAAGATGTATGGGCGGAAGTAACGTTTTGACGTCGCTTCAACCTTCCTATGGTATGGAGACGGGTGGGGGCCATCTTTCCCTCACTCGTCTCCATACCCAGCTACGGACAGGTCCCGATCGCCTCCGCCACTGCCGACGGCTACGGTAAGCGGTGGAGGGCGCAGGAGAGCGGCCAGAGGGGGGGTGGCCCCTCTCCTTCCGCCAATGACGGTCATCTCATGGCGAATCCGTCGCAGAGACCACCATTATCGTTAACAGGACGACTCATTGAAAAGATAGATACCACGGTTATGGCAGCAGCTGCTGCCGTTACCGAGATATCCATCTTTAAAGTGCCGACGTATATGTACAGGAGCCAGTCGGCAAGTGGTATTGTACAATTATATTGTCATTTTTTAAAATTTTCTTTAATTGCCAAGGAGGCTGGAGCTCTGCTTTAATGGATTTAATGACTCTGAAATATTGTGTTTCTGGAAATTAACGTGGTCTCTGTCTTGCAACATCCTTTGTGAGTTCCTGAACCTCTCCTTTTTCCATTTCACTTCCATTTGTTTCGAATGAGCAGTGCATGTTAGTTGCAGTCATATACACTGTTCTATGCACACTACACATCCCATAGTCCATCTTGGGAGCAAGAGAGGGTGGCTATGTTCCTCCGTACATTTGGACCACGGAGAATTAAAGTAGCCACCCTTTAACAGACTGTTCCATCACAGCAGAGATTAGGAGGATGAGAGCAATAGAAGGGACTAAAAAGGTAAAGTGATACTAAACACACATTGTTTGTTTTACATAGTCCCTTCTATTTCTGTATGTGGATGATGGCACTGTAATTATTTTAATAAAAAGCTGTCACATGACCCAGCTCTTTCCCAGCCTGTCTTCAGGGAAACATAAGCAGGAGGAGCTTTCTGTCCTCTGTTGCTGGTCACATGTTTAAAATAAAAAAAAAAGCCTTTGGAATACAAAGAAAAGAATAATAATCCATATCAATAAACTGTTTAAAATTGTCATACAAATATATATTAATGCGGATTTCTGCCAGTCACAGGCTGTGTCACGCCTCTCCAGCCTGTGTCTTAGAATAGGAGGGAGGTGAAGCCTCCATCAATTTACATGTAAAATATATATCCCACTCCTAGTTAGTGGGCATGGAGGAGGAGGGAGGGAGTGGACTGTCATTTACCACTGTGTATACACCTTCATGTGTTGACTCTATAGTCACATGGACTGCTCACATGTGATAGGGAGGAAATGCTCAGCATAGAAACTCACTGAAAACTGAGCATGTGCAGAGCTGCCAACACTGCTCTGCAAAACCCCTAGCTGAATTGGGGACATGGACAGAAGGGGGAGATGGAGAGCAGCAGGGTCAGCCAGGTTTTTGCAGAATACAGAAAATGAATCTCATATTGACTGAGTGAGTATGAACAGCATTAATTACACAATTTATTGAAAGTTTTTTGTGATGTGGGTTTAGTGACACTTAGTGACTTGAACAGTATTTTGTTTTTAAACCAGAGTTTAGTGTCACTTTAAGACACAAACAATATGTGTACATGTATGCTGATATGCTAAAAAAAAGTGAATTATATAGATATTTGTGTCTTATTACTATTTGGATTGCTCACACCAAACACCCTCTCATGAATGTTTATACACTGTATAGCAAAGACAAAGCTGGTGCTGCACGCCTATTATAACAATTCACTAGTGATACTGTCTCTTTAAATAATAAACATTAACCAAAACTGAAAATGTTGTCAGATATCGTGACATAAAATTAGAAAAATTTGAAACTTGTGTGCAAAAAATATAAAAATTCAAGTCCTTCTATTATGTTGCAAAAACACCAGCTGCTTTTAAATTTGTTATGGACTCCATCCAAATAAAAACAAGTTCTAAAGTCCTTGTTATATAACCATCAGCTGAGTATGAATTTATAGTTGTGATCTTCCACAGATTACCATTGCTTTGTGTAACACATCAACACCATGCAGTTGTGACTTTCCTCCATCAGATGTGCCCTCACCTGGGGGATATGACCAATGAATGGTCACTATGCGCCTTTTTCCCACTGCTGGAGATATAGTTGTTCCAATGGTATGGGCACCTCCAGGCACCTATCTCCTCTCCTCCACTTCACCTCCTCTCAATCAAGCCACCATAAAAAGAAACTATACATAGTGCTCAAGCTTTTTAAAACCATTCAATCTTCAAAACCAAACAATTCTTCAGGTTCACAACACGCCGTGACGTCAGCTGGTCCCTCCACTACGCTTTATGCCACAGGTCATGTTGGTTCCGTAGGCGGATTTTTGGTTTTGGTTAATGTTTATGATTTAAAGAGACAGTATCACTAGTGAATTGTTATAATAAGAGCGTGGCACCAGTTTTGTATTTTCTTTAAGACACAATAACTAATTCCTTGCTATCTGAGCATTTACTGTTTGCTAGATTATGAAACTATATAAATGAAGTAATATACTTACACTAAGTATATATTATATTTTCAGTAAGTATATGGTTTGGGTTACCTGGATCTGGTGAACCCAGCGCTGGGGTTGGGTGATTTACCATTCAGGCACCCACTCATGCAATATGTGAATGGAGAATGGAGTCTTCAGTCCAAATTTATTGTGCCTGTAGTCTCCCAATATGTAAATACGGCCCTGGAGCTGGTGCTTAGTGGTACATAGCTCAGACACCCAACACAGTACCATGGTAGTGGGGGAGAGCCTTCAGTCCATGTTAGGGTTTAAGTGGACTTACACCGGATACGCTGTCTTTATTTCCATGTGACATGTTTGGGAAAATAAAGTGTCAGTGATGAGATAGATGCCCTTCAATGATGGTTGGTAAACCATGTACACAGATGTGTCACTCTGCATCTGAATCCTAATATTATGATATAAAGGCTCCTATGGGCTCTTGCCTATGTCAACAAGTTAGAGGGGGCAGCATTAATCCACAGAATTAACTATTTCTTAAAAAATATGTCTTTGTTTTGTTTCCCTCTTCTGACCACCTCTAGAAATGTTTTTCTAATTTGGCAAGAAAACTAAAGAGGGAGGAAGTGCAGGAATGTTGAAAGATTTCAGAAGTGTGAGGACCTGGATCACCTGCTGTGGCATTCTGCTTCCCAGAGTGTAGCTTTTAGTTTTGGTGACCACCAGTAGGTGTCTTCCAGCAGCCAGCAGATCCCAGTAATCAGTTTCCACCTGATGCTTGCTGTTGGGAGGGTATTTAGGTCCTTCCCTACTAGTGCCTCTGGCTCTAGTATTTTGCTGCTGCCAGATTCATGTTTACAATTGATCCTGATCTTGCTTTTGCCCTGTACCCTGCTGCCTTTTACCTGCTCCCATGTGCTCCTGATCCCACTTTTTCTTCCCCCTTCCCATCTGCTCTCTGCACCTCCAGTTTTCCCCTGCTTTTTTGTGTTCCCCATTTTTGTATGTATTGTATATAGTTAGTTGAAGTTAAGCTTTCTGTTTGTTAGGTTGATAAGTTAGGTATTCTGTCACTGATGGTTTTTGGTTCGCTTATATTTTTATGTTTGCAGTTTGCTGTGTGCTGGTGTTTGGATGGATTTTGTTTCACTGTAAATATATCTTACTTAAACCATACACAGTCTGGTCCCAGTCTCCTGACTGTAGCCATGTGGATCTGGCCATCCCTGTTGCTGTCAAGAAGACTCTTTAGGGCTTGTTCACACTAGCAGTACTCTGTGAAGAGTGATCCATATTCAGATCAGTCTTCGGAGAGCATTTGACAGGTGGTGAGAAGGCGTTGTTTTGCCTCCTTGCTGCCTGCTTTAACCCCTTGATCTCCGCACTAGCGCACCACAATCACGTGCATTGCATGTGATTGCGGGGCACTTGCAGTGCAGACCCATTCACTTGGGTTGCATTCAGTGGGTGCTACACTCACTGAATGTGACAGGGGGTATAATTATTGCTGTAGCTGCAAAGCATTGTGGCTGCGGCATGTGCACACCCCTAGCTGCCTGGGTAGTGGTTGGGGAGCAGTAAAACTGCAACTCAACCATGGGGTTTTGCCGGTCCCCCAACTGCTAGTGTGAGCATGCCTAGAACAGTTCCAGAAAATGAAAAGCAGTCTCCCTTTCTTTTGTTTGTTAGTCTAAACCAGTGGTCTCCAAACTGTGGCCCTTTGCTCGCCTTTATCTTGGGGTACTTTTCCTCCCACTAATGTAAGACATTATTCCTTCCACTGACAATGTGGCATAATTCCTAATGGTGACATCCATAACCGAGCATTATTTCTCCCATTGACACCAATGATCGGGCACTATTCCTCAAGCTGACACCAACGATGGGGCCTACTATTCCCCTGACACTAACAGTGGGGATCTATTCTGCCCACTGACACCAATGATGGGGCACTATTTCTCCCACTAACGCCAGCCAATGGGTCACTATTCCTCCCAATGATACCAGTGATGAGTCACTATTCCTCCCACTGACACCAATGAAGGGGCCTTATTCCTCTCACTGATACAAATGGTGGGGCATTATTTCTCCCACTGACACCAAAGATGTTTTTAATTCCCACTGATGCCAGGACAATTTCCACTCCCAATGGCCACATTCTAGCCCCTCTAAAGTCTAAAGGACAGTAAATTGGCCCTTTGTTTAGAAAGTTTGGAAACCCCTGGTGTAAACCTGCATATAAAGCAGATCTCTTACTGCCTCTAGTTGCTCATTTTAGTAGTGTTTTTGCCAAAATAATTACATGGAGGTGGAGCTAATCCAAAACGCTCCACCATTATGGTGTGTCTGAAGCAACATGATGTCTAAATACAACTCTGACTACTCGAGGACAAGAACCAACACACATAGATTTATTGTTTGGGCTAGTTAGTGGACTATGATCTCTAAAGGACCCCTTTATTAGACATTGATTGTGGATCTTCATATAACAAGCTGTGCCAAATCGAGTCAGATTTTTGTGCATCACCAGGATGATTTTTATGTATTCCCTTACCATTCGTAAGGATCTCCTGAAAACTCAGCTTACATAAAAAGAAAGGTGGAGAGGACATATTTTTTCATGTTTTAACTTCTTGTTTTTAACAAAGTTCATTGAATTTTGAAATATTTGTATTTATTTATTGTTGATAGGTATGAAGTCCATCTTCAGATGATCTGTCCCCCAACCACTGGCATGGTTGGAAATATGTGTATCCATGGCCCACTGGAAGTTATATACTCCGGAACAGAGGAAGCCTGCAATATTACACACCTCCAACCCTTCACCACCTACAGTTTCCGTGTTGTCTGCTACAATTCAGAAGGAAGTGCCACCTCTGAATGGATCAACTGCACAACTTTAAAAGAACGTACGTCAGGGGCAAGTGGCTTACAACTCACTGCCAATGTAAAAGGGATTTATAGTTTCAGTGAAAGCGAAACTAAACCCACCGATGTAACGGTTTCCTAAAAAGAAAGCTCAAGTTGAAAATGGTCAATACGATATTAAATCCTTAAATAGGTTGTAAACCCTTGTTTTTTTTTTTAAATAACAAACATGTCATACTTACCTCCACTGTGCAGTTCGTTTTGCACAAAGTGGCCCCAATCCACCTCTTCTAGGGGCCCCCGGCGGTGCTATCAGCTCCTCCCCGCACCAGGAAACTCACTAGGAGAAATGCTCTCCCTGGGGGTTACAGTGCGGGCGCACTCCCGAATCCGGCTTTTGCGTCCATGGATACAGAATGCCGGACTTGGCCCCACCCTCCGGCGCCCACGTCATTGGATCTGATTGACAGCAGCGGGAGCCAATGGCTGCGCTGCTATCAATCTATCCATTTAAGAGCTGATACAACGGGCAAAGAGGTAGAGCATGTCTCCACCGTGGGAATGAATGGGCTCAGGTGAGTAAAACGAGGGGACTGGGGGGCTGGTCAGTGTCAGAAGTTTTCCTATGCATTAAGGTGAAAAAACATGAGGGTTTACAACCCCTTTAAAGTGGAACTAAACCCATTGATTTAACCTTTTCCCAAAATGATTACATTAAAGGTACACCAAGAATAATAATTGTCACAGTTATTTGTGCTCTAAACTGAACTGTCAAGCCATCAAATGGTTGGTGTCATAATTGATCACATGTACAGCACCAGGGCAACAGCAGATCAAAGGCTAAGATGGCATTTCCCTTGGCTATAAAGGATAGAAGGGTTTAGTTCTGCTTTCTTTGATCCAGCTTACCAATGTTTTCTGCAGTGTTTTATTTACATTCTGCCAACTAGTGCATACGCAGAGTATGCTACATGCAAGGCATGCCTTTGATGATAAATATCACAGTTGTCATTGTGCTTATGTCAGTTCTCAACCACTTTGAAGCCCTTAGAGGGCTAATGCCATAGCTGATCATATGTGCATGACCATTGCAACTGCAGACCTAAATGGAGTCTAAGATGGAAGGGACATTGCCCCATATCAGAAATGTTAGCAAATAAATCTTTCATTTTAGAACATCCAAGGCCATCTAGCAGGAATAGCGATGTAGATTTTGGTTTTATTTATTTAAAAAATAGGAGGTTTTTTTCCCGTTTTATCTGAAAACATTCCAGGTGCATCAAAACAAAAGGGGTGCAGTCTCTACTGAGTAAAAAAGCCTATCACCCATCAACATGCTGTCGAGAAAGATCTTTGCTGTCTGAGTGAAAGCAATGATCTCTCTGCAGAGGTCCAACACAGCCCACCCTTCTGAGTTTTGAGTTGAGCATGAGTTTTGCTGATTCAAGAGCTATAGGTCAGACCAAGCAGGGGCCCTAAGAAAAGGCATTGCATTAACACAGGGGTGTAAATGCAACACATGGGCCTTAAACCGCAACAAAAAAAACCTCCAAAAAATTGTCCCCTGCAGGATAATAGCATAATGTGCTAGAATGCATTGCATCCTAGCACATTATGAGAAACTTACCTTAGAATGAAGCCTTCCAACGGTGCGCAGTCATCACTGACAGGGCTTCCATCTTCATCCGCTCTTAATTACAGCTTTGCAGGCTTTGGCTGTTTGAATAACCAAGCCATAATGACATCACTCCCAGGCATGCACGCGGGAGTCATGGCCACCGCACAGCTCTCTCAATGGGCAGCACACCATCCATTGAGAACGCAATGCGCATGCACTGGTGACGTCACCAGCTGCTACTACAGTAAATATCTCCTAAACGCTGTATGTGTAGAAGATATTTACTGTACCTACAGGTAAGCCTTATTTTAGGCTTACCTGTAGGTACAAGTAAACAAGGGGGGCTTTACTACCACTTTAAAGCAGTATTAAACTCCCATTGTGTCTTATTTCAACCCCCCCTACCTGTATTGCCTGGTTGCTTAGGTTACATAGCCCGGTTCCCGTGTTGCTATCTTGACCCTGTTCTGTTGGCTGCCCCATTGAGGGTTAGGGAGCCAGTTCTGAATACCATGTCAGGCCTGCCTTCTGGTCGCTCTGAGTCCCTGGTCCAGTACATGGGAGATGTCATGTGAGTATTCCAGGAGGCTGCAGGACCAGAAACTTGTCATTCTATTCTAGGCTAGAATGGCGGCAAAACCAGAACAAAAATTGAAAAAAAGAAAATAAATATATATACTGTGTATACAGAAAAAAACATGTTTGCAATTGTGGAGGGGTGGGAGGTTTGAGAGGAACAAACTCAATTTTTGGAGCTAAGTTCCACTTTAAGGTATACCTAGTAATTGTGTATGTTGCATGCAATGCCAATATTGTGACTGTATTTTGAACATTTGGTTTTCCCAGGCCAAAGGTTAGTTATGAGGGAGTTTACTAACTGGTTTCCATTCCCACCCTAAGTGGACAGAATTATAAACTGAAGAATAGTGCATTCTATGCAGTTCTGATTGTCATGCATCTTTAAGATACTTCATGGAATTGATGCAGTCACCATCTCTAATGTGTTTATAGTTGATGAGAGACTAAGGACCATGTCCTTGGCATGAGCGCAAAGTGGTTTTCTTTTGGATTTAGTATGAATGAACTGCTTCCCCATAATAAACAAGTGTTGGGAAGTATTGATTGATGAGTCAGCAAAATGAATTATTATTCACAAATTGCTTTTTAGGAGGCGTTTTAACAATCAGGAAACATGCTAATGGCCGCAGAAAAAAAGGAGACAAATTAGCGGCTGACATGGCTGCATAATTCACTTGCCAAGACGACCACTTTAAAGAAAAATTTATTTACTTCATAAAGTCCTTTTTGCTCCATCCTCATAAATACTCAATTTGTCCAATCCTGTTTATCTTGGAAAGTGGAGCAAGTCATACTAATTAGGATGGATAATTTATTGATATTTACTTAAAGGGAATTGTGTTAATTTTTTGTTGAGAAGGCAAGAAACAGTCCCTTCTACCTCAGCAATACTCAGGATTAGTGTTCCAACAAACATTGTTGCAGATCCTTGCCTGCAGATGTACTGGAGATACTGAGGCAGGCCACGCTGGTGGACTTGCTGATAAGGAAGGAAAGGACTGCTTGATATAGTTTTATGTAACTGTGTTGTAATTAGAGGCTCTGCACCATTTGGTGTAAGCGAAGGTAGAACAATTATTTAATAGCACAAATCAGGCAGGCCAGCCAGTTCAACCTTTGCTTATAACAGTCTTGTAGCACATAGACTAATAAAGGAGCAATTCCCCTAAGCAAAGTTACCCTTTAGTGAATCGCTAATGCCAGTTAGGAACCACTGTAATTCTGTGGTGCTCCTGGGCTCAGGCCAGACATTCAAACATTTACATATTCATAAAAAGCTATAAATAAGCTTTAAATCAAGCCCTCACTAACCATTGTAACTGCAAGCACTGAGGATTAATTCATCATTCAATTCCAGAAGTGCTTAAAGTGGTATTAAATCCTCAGATCACAATGAAATAAACAATCCCCAGTAAACTATTTGTTAAAATACTTACCCCAGTACTTGCAGTTTAAAACTTTCAGTGCTGCTGTCTCCTGGGACAGTGATCACGGCATCAACCTACCATAACTAGGACAAAGGCAAGGATGAAAAAATAAAAAAGGTGCATACTCAGTTAAATCACTGAAAGTGCTCAACAACTGAAGGTTTAATATTAACGCATGTCCTTCACTCAGCAGCTCAGCTCACCTTGCGCTGACTTCAGGCAAAAACTGAGCAGCTCAAGTGCCCCCTCTTGGCAGTGATTCAACAGCCTAGATTCCCCTTCCAGTAGTGACCCACTAGCTCAGGTCACTTAGCTCCCCCTCCAGGCAGTGACTCAGAAGCTCAGCCTACCATGCTCCACCCTTCCAGCAGATACTCAGCAGCTCAGCTCCCCTGCTCACCCTTCCCAGGTTCACACCTTTGCAGGTTGCACTTGATGCATATTCCAGGTCCAATTTGCGTTTTTCAATACACGTTTTTGATCTATTAAAGTCAATGGAACAAAAAACACAACTTGCTGGTCCTTGGCCCTTTCCACAAAATGCACTGATGTGAACATGACCCATAGGAAACCATATTAAATGGACTGTAGTGTGTTTCTGCAAAACTGAAAACACACTAAAAAATACATAGGTGTGAACCAGGCCTGACTAAGCATCTTTAAAGCCTTTTAATTCCTAAAGTACACTATGAGTCCTGGAAGTGAGAACAGGGGGAGCTGCTGAGAGAGGGGTTTTCACAACTTTAGTGGCTACAGCTTCCAAAGTCAGTGAGGGCTTGTTTACTGCTTGTTATTGATATGTAAATACTTTAATGTCCATAGACTGGCCATGGGTTTTATTAGGTCTGAAAACCTTTAGGTTAATTATTCCTGCTGACCTCCACATCACTATTGTATCACTATTGTATTGCATTGTAATGGGTGATGGTCAGCAGGAAGAACCGGTGAGAGCTGTAGAGAACCCAGAAAATCGACACTCCCAGAAGTTTCAGTGAAGATTTCCGCAGAAGATTTTTCAGGATCGTAGCAGTGCTCATTGGTGCCAGCAGCCCAAAAGCTATGTCCTGTCTTCTTTACAGGTATGGTTTGCTTTAAATTTTGCATAGGAACAAGTTTGCTTTCATAATTAACAGTTTTATATTTTCTTCTTTATAAACTCATTCAACTTTTTTTTTAAACAAACTTTTGAGGCAGATAGAACCGCTTGCTGTGGAAGTGGTTCTATTTTCACAGCACTTACAGTAAGAGTCCTTTCCACATGTGGAAGATAATCATTAAATTTAGAATCTTGTGTGTTTTCGGGTTTAATTACTTCTAATTGATGATCCATTTGAATTATTTTGTTGTTTTAGAGCCGGAATACAAAGCCATTTTTAATGTGTTGAGTAATATAACAACAATATTTGTGGACTGGCGGCTCAGTTTTCACCTTCATGGACAGCTGAAGGAATTTGTACTAACGGAGAGAGGAGAGCGTCTGTACAGTGGACTAGACACCAGTGTCCACATTCCGAAGACCTCAGACAAAAGTGAGTGTTTAATGTGTACTCTGCTGGGGCTTCCTTCCAGGCTCTCATACTTCTTCATCTTGCCTCTTGCTTCATCTCTGAGGATGCAGTCAGCAAAGTTAAAAATCTTGACATGCATGTATTGAGTTCCTTGTCATTGTCATGCAGGTTTTGGTTTATTTCCACCAAAAAACAATCAATCAAGCTCACCATAGTGTGTTATTATAGGCAGCAATGGGAAGATTACCTGTCATGCAGTATGATAATGTCATGAATATGAGAAGGACATCTAAAGAAGCTACAAAATGAAGTCTAGAGTAGGGACAAAATGGAGCCCTAAAGTTCAGATCCAGGAAAATGTAAAATGATCCACTGCAGTGGGGCTACGCCTGCACTTAGTTGCTCATTTCCTCTAGGCGAGAGCTATGGATCCTGGTTTGGTCTTGATGATGTCCGGACCCCACTAGAGTGTGGTGGAGAAGAAGCTGTGGGGAACAGAGGACCGAGTAAGTAAATATTCTTTTTTGTTCCCTTGGACCAAAATGAGCAATTAACCCTTGCAGTGCAGGCACAGACCTATGCAAAGGACAATTTTTTGGTTGTCCAGAGTTGGGTTTTAACCTCTTGATGCCAGCCTCATTCATATATGCAGCCACTCGGCAGGTAGGCCTGAACACCGAGCAGCCGCATATATGCGGCCCTGTCTAAACCACTTACCGCGATGAGAGTGCGATTCCTGCGCACTCCCAGCGCGGTAGCCGGCAGGGATCAGCAAGCTCCCAATACATACTTACGATCAGGAGCTTTCCGATCATGTGACCGCTGTGACAGTCAAGAACAGCGGTCACATGACCCAAATGCCCACTTCAGCCTCCCGGCTTTTAGAACTCTTAAAGGGCCAGGAGGCAGTCGGCGCAAAGGGGTTAAATGTGTACATGATAGATGGAGCTTAAAGGGTCAGTTGACTCCAAATTAATAATACAGCTAGAGTTGGAGCATTATGGACTTTTTTTTTTACATTATCATGCTTCAATCAGTTTTTATTGAAGATGTACAATAAATTAAGTGTTGTTAGAGGTTTATACAGTTTTTGAAATAAATGGGAATTGTGCGCTGATATTTTGTTCACAGAGTGACATTGGGCTCCATTCACAGAACCAGATCACATGGGGTTATTTAAATTGGATGTGGTAAATAAGGAACCGGCAGCCACTGGCATCCTTAACAACCAGTAAATAACCTGATTGTTAAGGAGATGGCGGGTGGCCGCGCGTCCTTAACAACTGATGAGTCATCAGCTGTCAGCTGGACTCTCAACTGACAGCTGAAATTAAGCAGGGCCAGGGCCAATGACAGCAATAGGCAGGTCAGGCAGCTGCCTAGGGCGCCAGGGTAGGAGGGGGGCAAAATCCAGATCCCCAGCCACTCGCTGGAGATTCAGATTTTTAAAATACCTGTCCCTCCAGCACCAACTAAAACTTCCACCCTGTGCCCCATAGAAGAGAGGACAAAGCATGGAAGCTTTTGTTTGCCTGCAGGGATCGGGGTGTGAAGCGCAGGAAGGGATCCCGGGACGCAGAGCCTGGTCACCGGGATCCCGGGATGCAGAGCCTGGTCACCAGGATGCAGAGGAGCCCTTGCCATGAACAGCTCTCCCAGAGGGGGTGTTCCCAGTACTGTGGCCGGACACTGGGCTCTCTGCTCCGTTGTCTCCCTCCTGTCTTCAGGTAAGGTGTGTGTGTGCGGGGACAGATCTGTCCCTGATCTACTGAGAGGATCCTGGACTGCTCAGGAGAGCACCGAGTACACAGAGCGCTCTGCTGAAAGTTCATGGAGAGTGATCGGTGCTCTGAAACATGTAGAAGTGGAGTGTTCTGCAATGTATAACTGATCAGTGTTTAGTGCTCTGCAATGTATAGATGATCTGTGTTCTGCAACATGCAGAGGTGCAGTGTTCTGTAGGGTGTAGATGATTGGTGTTCAACAAGTAGAGGTTGAACGTTCTGCAATGCGTACACGATCAGTGTTCTGCAGGGTATAGATGACCAGCCTACCCTACCCTAGCCTGTCTATATACTACCCTAGCCTGTCTATATACTACCCAAGCCTGTCTATATACTACCATAGCCTGTCCATTTACTACCCTAGCATGTCCATTTACTACCCTAGCATGTCCATATACAAACCTAGCCTGTCTATATACTACCCTAGCCTGTCTATATACTACCCAAGCCTGTCTATATACTACCATAGCCTGTCCATTTACTACCCTAGCATGTCCATATACAAACCTAGCCTGTCTATATACTACCCTAGCCTGTCTATATACTACCCAAGCCTGTCTATATACTACCATAGCCTGTCCATTTACTACCCTAGCATGTCCATATACAAACCTAGCCTGTCTATATACTACCCTAGCCTGTCCATTTACTACTCTAGCCTGTCCACATTCTACCCTAGCCTGTCCATATACTACCCTAGCCTGTCTATTTACTACCCTAGCCTGCCTATATACTACCCTAGCCTGTCTATATACTACCCTAGCCTGTCTATATACTACCCTAGCCTGTCTATATACTACCCTAGTCTGTCCATATGTCTCCAGAACACGGCTGGCATGAGGAAGCATGAGAAAGCGAGCGGGTGCCGCCGGAGGCGCAGGTGCGGGCCTGTGGACCACGGCTGAAGAAATGGAGAGCTGCCACAAAAATCTCCAAAACCGCTACCTCCACCATATACATGGGCAAGACAAAGCGGGTGGGATCGGGGGCGGAGCCAAGGGGGCAGAAACATGGGGTTTCACCTAGGGAGTCAAAAACCCTTGTTAATGTTAAATGTTAAAAAGAAAATGGCGTGGGGTCCCCCCCCAAAATCCATACCAGACTCTTCTGAGCATGCAACCTGACAGGTCAGGAAAGGGAGGGAACGGACGAGTGAGCGCTCCCCACAACCCTGGGCAGGGGGCTTATCAGAATCTGGTAGCCCCCCTTTAACAAGGGAGCACCCAGATCCAAGTCCCTCCTATGTGAATGAGTAGGGTGTACCCCTACTCATCCCCCCCAAAAAAAATGTGTAGTGTAAAAAATTTTATTTTTGACAAGTCCTTTATTTAAAAAGAAAATGTCCCCTCGGTGTAGATCCATCGTAAATCACTCACCGCAGGTTTCACTTGCCTGGCGAAAGGGCCCTGCGTGGCTCCGCAACTTTGCCATATGTGTACCGTGTGACCATGTGAATAAAGCTTTGGACCCTTTTGAGGAATCCTTTGTGTGCTGATGACATTTCTACACTTTAATTGTCTACTGTTTCCAGCCGGTGGTCATTACAGCACCCAGCATTACTACAGCCATTTTCAGGAACGCGTGCACAGGGAATATTACGCTTGATTACGGTTCTATGTGCAGTACCATCCGTATGTCTCCAAGCCACCTGCCTCACAGGAATTCCCTGATGGGCAAAAAAAAATATGGTATTAAGCTATTTTCTGTGCTGGTGCAGATGTTTTTCATTGATTAAAAAGCAAAAAATACCACATTCATAGCTCCCAACTGTCCCTGATTTCGAGGGACTGTCCCTGATTTGGAGCAATGTCCCTCTGTCCCTCTGTCCCCCTCATTTGTCCCTCATTTTGGTCTGATTTATATAGTTGTATGTAAAATGCACTTTATCTTTCAAAAAGTGTTTCCCAGTGCTAAACCTTTCATCCAATTTTTAAATTGCTGCATTTGTAAATTTTAAGAGCCAATATAAATGAATAGTAGTGATAAAAAAAAAGCCCTTGTGGATTCAATTAACCTCTTTTTTTGGTTAATTCTCCTTTGAGGGGGTGTGGCAGGGGGGCGTGTCATATGTCTATATGCGTTTGCTAATAGGTGTCCCTCATTCCTATCTCAAAATGTTGGGAGGTATGCACATTGGCCACTAGATGGCAATAAGTATTATAATAATTTTCTATGATAGCGCCATCTTTTGGCCAAATGTGATATTTTCCATTTTAAAACAATGAAAAATGTTTTGACCAGCATAGCAAATAGACTTATAACATTCATTTTTTTGCCCCATTCATACAGAAATGTACAGGCACTTTCCCTGGGCAATTTGAAAATTGATTCTTGATTAAGGCGTTTGCCTAAAAACACTATATACCCGTATTTATCGGCGTATAACACGCACAGGTGTATAACACGCACATTAACTTTAAGAGGGAAGTTTCAGGGAAAAAAATAATAAATTTTAAATAAGGAACTTTGAAGCAAAATAAGGGCCAGTGCCCATCTGCAGTCTCACCATTGCCACCAATGCAGTCCCATCAATGCCCATCTGCAGTCTCACAAGTGCCATCAATGCAACCTCATCAGTCCATATCAATGCAGCAGCCTCAACATTGCCATCAGTGCAGCCTGATTGATGCCCATTTGCAGCCTAGAGGGGACAGGACGAGCGCCGAAATATTATATACAGTGAGAATCTCCTATGATAGACAGAACAGTGGTCCAATGGCGGCCCAGGAGATGGGACTTCCTATTACAGAGGCCGCCAAGTAAACAGGAGATTCTCACTGTATGTAATCTGACGGCGCTCATCCTGCTCCCCTCCCTGTCCCCTCCGAGGCATCTAAAATTGAAGTATTGGCGTATAACACGCACATGCTATTTGCACCCGATTTTTAGGGTGAAAAAGTGAGTGTTATACGCCAATAAATACAGAATATAATATCTCTATGCCATGAAGGTGTTTCAACTGATAAAATAAGTAATTTGTATTTTTTCCAGCATTTTACTTTCAAGTGAGATGCACAACAGACATGGGAAGTGTGAGCACCCCGACTGTAAAATATAACTCAGCCACTGGACTGGGTAAGTAGCTGCTTATTTATAATTGTTTGTATTAGAGAACACACTTACCCATACCTTACCTACCATACTTACACAATTACCCATGTATGTATGTATGTATGTATCGTGTGCAACTCAGTTTACATGCCGACGAGGACTGTGAGCAGGCAGGTAGGTGTATTTTTCTGCAGAAGAGACATTGCATGTCTCTTCTGTGATAAATAGCTTGCTTGCTCGCAGCTTTTGTAGCATGCCTTCAGTTCCACTTGAAGGGGACTGGTAAAAACATGGCTCAACCCTGCAGGGTTTTTTTTTTTTTTCTTACCGCTTTCCAATACAAGTGCAAACGATGCCTAAGAGAAAGCACTTTTACCAGTCAGTCTCTCTTCTGTAGAGAAGCTAGCCTCTTAGCTGTAACCTCTCAGCCATCCATCTGTCTGTCTATGGTGCTTGCATTATCTTTATGACTTCCATCAACGCGGTTATATGCAGTTATCAGTGAGCGCCGTACTATGCAGCAGGATCCGGTGTTTATCCTGGTAAATGAAGATGCCAAATAAAGGTTAGAATTACTCAGGCAGAGGATGGCAGAGGGAGCATGTAAGTCAGCTTCTGACATATTCTATTTGTGGGCATGAAGGGGGAGTGTGACACGTCCCTCTGTAGTCAGTGTAAAGATTGAGCTCTACTCATTTCATGTCTCATGAATCAGTCTCTTTTACAGCACCTCTCATATGAAAGGCTTCTCTCCACTACAGCCAGACAGAATAATAAAGAGTCCACGGCCCCAGGAAGGGGCTTCTTTTCATTTTGGAATCTTCAAAAGAAAGTTGGACAATAAATTTATTTTCATTTACCAAGCAGAAGGCGTCAGCCAAACATGGATGTGGGATCTGTGCGGTGATACAGCTGTTTACCTGCCGTAGTAATAGCCCTGGTCTATTGGCTTGATAAGATTCTTTAGGATGGATCATGAATTATCAACACCTATATCTTGATGTTGTGTCATTGTGAAACAGGGCTGTGATCTTTTGGCAGCTTCTCACCAGATGAGATATTTTTGTTAAAGCATAATAAACCGAAAAGCAAACATTTATAATATTGCAGCTTACCAAGTCTTAGATGGCTGCATTCGTTTTCTTTTTTATGCTTTCTTTCTTTTATTTTCCTCTGGTAATTCAGGCTGCAAGTTTCTCCAGCAGAAAATATTAGTTTACAGGGATAAGACAAACCATTTAACTCCTCTGTCAGAAATTTTGCGAGGAGAAATTGGTCGTGGCTGGTTTATGGTGAAATTATGTTCTTTCCTCCTTCTGGATTATGACCCCAACAGTGCTCACTGGAACATTCAGAAATGTAGAAATCCTTCTGTAACTAATGCCATCAGTATGTTTTGCAACAATAAAGTTGCGAAGGTCTTGAGAGAGCTCTTTGCTTTTACCCATCATGAGATGTTTCTTGTGTGACACCTTGGTAATGAGACACCTTTTTATAGGCCATCCGTTGAGACTGAACCAGCTGATATTAATTTACACTGACAAGGGGCGGGATTGCTTTCTAATTTACTGATAGATTTCAGCTGGTGTCTTGGTTTTCCATGCTTTTTTGCACCTCCCTTTCTTTGTGTGTTCAATACTTTTTCGCGGAGTCATTCCATTTTATTACACATAACTTCATTTCTGAACTTATTTGTTTTGGTGTCTTTGTATTTTATGGTTGGACTGCATGGGTTGTTACTGACATGTGGTGAAATTTTCATGTCAATAGCACCTTTGGAAATTTACAGTGCCTTGAAAAAGTATTCATACCCCTTGAAATTTTCCACATTTTGTCATGATACAACCAAAAACGTAAATATATTTTATTGGGATTTTATGTGATAGACCAACACAATGTGGCACATAATTGTGAAGTGGAAGGAAAATGATAAATGGTTTTTACATTTTTTTTACAAATAAATATGTGAAAAGTGTGGTGTGCATTTGTATTCAGCCCCCCTGAGTCAATACTTTGTAGAACCTCCTTTCACTGCAATTACAGCTGCAAGTCTTTTTGGGGATGTCTCTACCAGCTTTGCACATCTAGAGAGTGACATTTTTGCCCATTTTCCTTTGCAAAATAGCTCAAGCTCTGTCAGATTGGATGGAGAGAGTCTGTGAACGGTAATTTTTAAGTCTTGCAACAGATTCTCAATTGAATTTAGGTCTGGACTTTGACTGGGCTATTCTAACACATGAATATGTTTTGATCTAAACCAGGCATTACTAAATGGCGGATCGTGGGCCAAGTCCAGACCTCGTCAATGTTCCGTCTGTCCCCACCCTGGTTGCGCCATTTAAGATCTGCTTTTTTGTCTTCAGCCGCTGCTGCCTGCTGGCTCTGTTGTCTTTACGGAGCTGACATCGGAAGAGCAGCACAGCAATGCAGGGAAGGTGTGGGCTCGCCCAGTTAACTGATTGGTTGCTAGAACCGCCCTGCATTCTAACAACCAATTAGTTAACTTAGGGCAGGTCCCGCCCTCCGTTCATCCCTTTGCTGCACTTCCCATGTCAGCTGCTGTGCCTCCTACTGTGCTGTGCCTCCGATGTCACCTACTGTGCCCTGTGTAAGGTAAGACAGGGAAGAGGGCACTATTAATGGTATGAAGGACAGAGGGGGAAAGGATTAGAAATTGTAATGAAGGAGGAGGGGTGGTATAAAAGGGAAGCAGGGCAGTAATGTGAAGGAAGTGATATGAAGGGAAAAAGGGTTCTACAAAGGGGGTGAGGACAGTTATGTGAAGGGGGGTGCTATAAAGGGGGTGAGGACAGGAATGTGAAGGGGGTGCTGTAAAGGGGGTGATGACAGGAATGTGAAGGGGGTGCTGTAAAGGGGGTGATGACAGGAATGTGAAGGGGGGTGCTATAAAGGGGGTGAGGACAGTTATGTGTAAGGGAGTGCTATAAAGAGGGTGAGGACAGGAATGTGAAGGGGGGTGCTATAAAGGGGGTGAGGACAGTTATGTGTAGGGGAGTGCTATAAAGTGGGTGAGGACAGGAATGTGTAGGGGAGTGCTATAAAGAGGGTGAGGACAGGAATGTGAAGGGGGGTGCTATAAAGGGGTGAGGACAGGAATATGAAGGGGGCTGAGGATTGTGGTGTGAAGGGAGGATGCTATCAAGGGGTGAGGACAGGAATGTGAAGGGGGAATATAAAGGGGGTGAGGACAGGAATGTGAAGGGGGGCTGGGAACTGCAATTTGAAGTAGGGGTGGATATAAAGGGGGACTGCAGACAAGAATGTGAAGGTGAGCTGAGGACTGTAATGTGAAGGGGGGATGATGTGCAGCGGGACTGAGAACACTGATGTAATAAAAAGGATTGTGATGTGAAGGATCTGAGGCTAGCTTAGCTTCACACTATTGCGTACTGCCTGAAGGCAGCCCCTTTAGTGCAGTGGGCTGCCTTATAAGCAGAAACGCAGAAAAATATGTCCCTTTTTTAAAAAATGTTTATTGTGCCCTACCAAGCTGCATGGTACTGTGGCACCATGCGGTGTGGAACTCGCAAAAATGCACCAAAATTGCCATTGTGCAGAGGTGCCATTGAGAGTCAAACATGATTCGGACCTAGGCTAGAAGAAAATTTTACTGACTGGACCTTCATGAATTTTAATTCAATACCCCTGATATAAACCATTCCATTGTAGCTCTAGCTGTATGTTTACGGTCGTTGTCCTACTGAAAGGTGAACCTCCGCCCTGTCTCAAGTCTTTTGCAGACTCTAACAGGTTTTCGTCTAAGATTGCCCTGTATTTGGCTCCATCCATCATCCCATCAACTTTGACCAGCTTTCCTGTCCCTGCTGAAGAAAAGCTTTACCACAACATAATGTTGCCACCACCATGTTTCACAGTGGGGATGGTGTGTTCAGGGTGATGTGTTATGCCCTGTACACACGGTCGGACTTTATATGTGCGATCGGAGCTTGTTGTCAGAAATTCCGACCGTATGTGGGCTCCATTGGACTTTTTCCATCGGAATTTCCAACACACAAAGTTTGAGAGCAGGCTATAAAATTTTCCGACAACAAAATCAGTTTGCGTAAATTCCGACTGCGTGTGGACAATTCCGACGCACAAAGTGCCACGCATGCTCAGAATAAATTAAGAGAAGAAAGCTATTGGCTACTGCCCCGTTTATAATCCTGACGTACGTGTTTTACGTCACAGCATTCAGAACGATCGGATTTTCCGACAACTTTGTGCAACCGTGTGTATACAAAACAAGTTTGAGCCAACATTCGTCGGAAAAAATCCATGGATTTTGTTGTTCGAATGTCCGATCGTGTGTACAGGGCATTTGTTTTTTCCGCCACAGCATTACATTTTTAGGCCAAAAAGTTACATTTTGGTCTCATCTGACCAGAGCACCTTCTTCCACATGTTTGCTATGTCCCCCACATGGCTTCTTGCAAGCTGGACTTTTTATGGCCTTCTTTCAACAATGGCTTTCTTCTTGCCACTCTTCCATAAAGGCCAGATTTGTGGAGTGTATGACTAATAGTTATCCTGTGGACAGATTCTCCCACCTGAGCTGTGGATCTCTGCAGCTCCTCCAGAGTTACCATGGGCCTCTTGGCTGCTTCTCTGATTAATGCTCTCCTTGCCTGGCCTGTCAGTTTAGGTGGACGGCCATGTCTTGGTACGTTTGCAGTTGTCCCATACTCTTTCCATGTTCAGATGATGGGTTGAACAGTACTCCTGGTTCAAAGCTTGGGATATTGTTTTATTTATAACCTAACCCTGCTTTAAACTTCTCCACAACTTTATCCCTGACCTGTCTGGTGTGTTCCTTGGCCTTCATGATGCTGTTTGTTCACTAAGGTTCTCTAACAGACCTCCGCGAGGGCTTCACAGAACAGCTGTATTTATATTGAGATTAAATGACACACAGGTGGACTCTATTTACTAATTAGGTGACTTCTGAAGGTAATTGGTTCCACTAGATTTTAGTTGGGGTTATCAGAGTAAAGGGGGCTGAATACAAATGCATGCCAAACTTTTCAGATATTTATTTGTAAAAAAAAAATGAAAACCATTTATCATTTTCCTTCCACTTCATAATTATGTGCCACCTTGTGTTGGTCTATCACATAAAATCCCAATAAAACACATTGACGTTTTTGGTTGTAACATGACAAAATGTGGAAAATTTCAAGGGGTGTGAATACTTTTTCAAGGCACTGCATTTACCTAGAAAAATGGTGATGTGTTCAATACGTATTTTACCCGCTGGATGGAGTTAAGTTTTGTTGATAGGTTTAGGGTTTATGTGGCTAATGTAGGCCGTTGAACGTTTAGCTAGTTAAGGACCGAGCCTATTTTTTAGACTTGGTGTTTTTTTTTTGCTAGAAAATTACTTAGAACCCCCAAACATTATATATATTTTTTTCAGACACCCTAGAGAATAAAATGGCGGTCGTTGCAATACTTTATGTCACACCGTATTTGCGCAGTGGTCTTACAAGCGCAATTTTTTTTTTTTTTTTTTTAAATACACTTTTTTGACTTAAAAAATAAGACAACAGTAAAGTTAGCCCAATGTTTTTTTTTTTTATATTGTGAAAGATAATGTTACGCCGAGTAAATTGATACCCAACGTGTCACGCTTCAAAACTGAGCCCACTCATGGAATGGCGACAAAATTTAACCCTTAGAAATCTCCATAGGTTTAAAAATTTCTACAGTACCAATCTATTCACATGCTGATCCGAATGCAACAGGTTTTTCTGATTCAATAGTTCTTTAATAATATTTTCAACAAAGTAAACAAGAGATACATTTGATACAACATGTCAGATGTTCCGACTGGAGTAATCAAAATCAAAGCCGAGGAAGTAGGATTAAGCAATGCATAAACAGTCTTAGAATTTGGACTAGACAGCGGTGAATCATGTATAGTATTTCAACATATTAACTCCAGACGGGAGGGGGAGGATAAGGGGTGAAGGGGGCACCAGCTAGGTAGGCAACTTTCTACATCTTAGTTTGGGGGTGGATAGGGGAGCAAAGAGGAGATGTAAAAAAAAAAAAAAATGGGAGGGAGTCGTGATACAATGAGGACATTAGGTGGTAACAGAACACTTTGGATGTGCGAGCCAGGCTGACCAATTGTACAAAAACTTTTTCATACTTAGATTTTTTTCTAGCAATTAATTTTTCCATTTCACATTGAAGATTTAAATCTGCAATTGTATTGGCAATGGATGGGGAATATGAGGTTTTCCAGAGTTTGGTGATCAGTTTTGCTGCGAGTAGTAGATGCACTATCACTGCTCGTGACCTGGGGGGGAATGTTGCTATTCCAAGGTGTAGTAATGCTAGTGAGGGATTAGGGACTGTTGTAACCTGAGATATGGTGGAGATGCAAATATTTGTTTCCAAAATGAGCTTAAGGATCTGCAAAACCATAGGATGTGTGCTATACTACCAGCACTTACACAAGACCTCCAACAGGTAGAGGGATGTCCTGGGAAGAATTTGGAGAGACGGTAGGGTTTAAGATACCACCTGTGTATTGTTTTTTGGTATGATTCCCAGTGGTTAGAGCAATGGGAGGCTGTGAAGGTGTGCTTGAAGGCCCGTGTCCACATGTCAGGGGTGACAGTAATATTTAGTTCTTCTGTCCATTTTGAGAGAGAAGGTATTTGGGAGTAGGGTCGGTTGTCATTGAGTGCATAGTACATTGTGGAGATTCCGTGTTTAGGGTATGTTTTGTATGTGTAAAAGTTGTGGATTGGTTCAGGTATTTTGGCCTCAGTGGGGATTTTAGCGGTTCGAAGAAGGTGGGAGATCCTCATGTAAGTAAAGGCTTTTGTGTGAGGGAGGTTGTATTCAGTTTGGAGGTTCGTGAAAGTTCTTAGAGTGTCTTTTTTGTAGAGGTCTGAGATACTACTGATCTTGTGTTGCTGCCAGGTTTGCAGGTTAAGGTTTGGCAATTGCGTCATTAGCATTCTGAGAGAAATTGGAATTGTGTGGGACGGGTGAGCTATGGATGTTATCTGAGTGATTTTCTTCCAGACTGTCAATGAGGCCGTGATTGTCGGGGGTTTTAGCATTGTTTAGGAGGAAACCCCGCTGATGTGCTCAGGAGTATATCACGCAGAGTATTCAGTTTGAAAGACGATGCTTCCATGATCGACCAAGACTTATTGGGATTTGGGTGCCACCAGTAGTAAAGCTGGTCCAGGATGGAAGCATAGTAGTAGGTTTGTATGTGAGGAAGTCTTACTCCTCCTTTTTTGTGATGTCTGGTTAGAATGTAGTGAGCGCATCTGGGTGGTTTAGTTTCCCATACATATCTAGAAAGTTGTTTTTGTATGGAGGTGAAGAAGGACTGGGGTACAGGTAAGATTACTGTGCGGAATAGGTAGAGTAGCTTGGGGAGGATTAGCATTTTAAAGGAGGCAATCCTTCCTAGTTTTGATAGGCCTGTTGTGCGCATTTGGATTAGTAGTTGGGGGAGCAGTTTTTGGAAGGTACGGTAATTGAGACCATAGAGGCTAGGTAGTGTGGGGGCTAATTTTATCCCTAGGTATGAAATAAATTGCCTCGTCCAAGAATAAGGAAGAGTGTCTTCCAGGAGAGACTGCTGTCTTTGTGTAAGATTAAATGGGAGGATTAGGGACTTAGAGGAGTTAATTTTATAGCAGGAGGCATAGCTAAACTGAGTAATGATGTCTTGGATCGCAGGCATGGAGTGGACTGGATTTGTGATCAAAAGTATGACATCATCGGCGAAGAGGATTATTTTATGTTCCATGTCATTGTGCATGATGCCTGAAATGCGCTTGTCCTTTCTAATCTTTGCCGCTAGGGGTTCCATAAGTAGGGCAAAAATGAGAGGGGAGAGCGGGCAGCCTTGGCGAGTGCCATTAGAGATCCCGAATGGTTTAGATAGGGTTCTGTCAGTTAACACTCTAGCTGAAGGGTTTGAATAAAGTGAGAGTATGGCAATTTGAAACCAGCCTGTGATTCCAAATTTGGATAGTACTGCCTTCAGGAATCCCCAGTGCACCCTGTCAAACGCCTTCTCTGCATCTAGAGATAGCAGCAGAGAAGGCGTTCGTGTTTGGGCGATCTGATGGATCAAATTAATGACCCTTCTAGTTGCATCCGGGGCTTGTCTGTCTGGCATAGAGCCGACTTGTGTCCGGGTGCACTAGAGAAGGAAGACACCTCAGCAATCTAGATGCAATGACTTTGGCAAATATTTTGATATCCGTGTTGAGGAGTGAGATAGGTCTGTAATTGGTCGTAGAGTTAGGGTCTTTATCTGGTTTGGGAACGGTGGTGATAATTGAACGCAGCATGTCAATCGGTAAGGAACCAGAGGTGGCAGCAGAATTGAAGAGGTCAGTGAGGTGGAGGGGTGAGGAGCTTGGCGAAAGTTTTGTAGAATTCGTTAGTGTAGCCATCTTCCCCAGGTGATTTGTGGAGAGGGAGAGTATTAATGGCTTTTAGGACTTCTTCGGTCGTGAATGGGTGGGAAAGCTCCTCTGATTGGGTAGGGGTTAAAGTCGGGAGATCGATAGCAGATAGGAAGTTTTGTATGCTTTGGTCCATTGGTTGAGGAGTAGTTATATCATTTGAAAGGTTATAGAGGGAGGAGTAATAGTTGCTGAAGGCGTTAGCTATATCCTGTGGGTTTGTTAGGAGTTGCTTGGTGGTAGGATGGTAGAGGGAAGCTATTTTGCTTTTAACGCGTTGAGCTTTGACCTGTCGGGCTAGTAAGGCTCCAGTTTTATTACCTAGGGCATAATAGTTGGCTAGTAAATTTAAGGTTGTTTTCAAATTTAAATAGTAAAAGTGAGCATAGTTTGTGTCGCTGATCTAGGAGCTCAGTGGCTAATTTGTGGGAGGGAGTCAATTTGTTTTGGTGTTCTAATTGTGCGATTTGGGAAAGGACCTCGTCAATTTGCTTGGACCTCTGGTTCTTAACATTTCTGTGAAGTTTAATTAGAATGCCACGCATATAGGCTTTATATGCCGACCAAAGTATAAACTTATTAGTGTCCGGTTGGTTGTTTGTTTTAAAATAAGAGTGATGCTCAGTGGTGAGTTTTTGAACATTGCTGGGATCGGAGAGTGAAGTGTCAAGTCTCCATATTCAGGTTGTTCTAGGCCTACAGTTACCTACAATAAGGGAGATAGGTGCGTGGTCCGACCATGTGATGGATCCATTTGCGGAGTTCGTCACGTCTTGTAGGGTGAGTTTGTCAACAAGGAAGAAGTCAATACGGGAGTATGAGAGTTGAGAGGAGGAGAAATAGGAATAGTCCCGCTCACTGCTATGTTGGCATCTCCACGGATCATAGAGATTGTTCGCTCGGAGAAAAGGGTTTAGAACAGTTCGATGGTGTCTAGTTGTGGACGTAGTATCCAATTTTGGGTCTCCAATGATGTTGAAGTCGCCGCCAATAAGAAGCCTCCCTTTTTGAAGTCGTGCTACTTTCTTGTATAGTTGTTTATGGAAGTGCAGTTGTTGTTTGTTTGGCCCATATATGTTAATCAGAGTGTAGGTGACTTGGTTAATGTCACAGATGAGAATCAGGAAATGGGCGTGGGGGTCTGCGACAGATTGATTCAACTTAAATTGTAGCGTGCTCCGTATGGCAGTGAGGACTCCACTTTTCTTCTTCTGGCCTGAAGCCAAAAAAACTTGGTCGTAGTTTTTCAGGGTGAATCTGGGAGTTTCATCATAAGCAAAATGGGTTTCCTGCACTAGGAGGATATCAGCTTTTTGGCTATTGGCTTCTCTGAGCAGTGCTGATCTTTTCTGTGGAAAGTTTAAGCCCCTGGCATTAATAGAAACAATTTTGAATGCTATTCTGGGGGAGTGGATGCAGGGTGGATTGTCCCCAGGTGTAGATGGCGATTGGTAGATGTAGGGTGATTTGCTAGTCCGGCTCTGTGTGGTCTGGACAACGTGGGTTTTGCTTGTCCAGTCGAGATCCAGGTATTGCTTGGTGGAAGGGTGGGTGGTGACTGGCTGGTGCTGGGTTCGGGTGGAGGGTCTGCGTTTAAAAAGGGAGAGCCCAGTAACAAGAGGGATCTGGGCTCAATATGCAGAAACAACTGCAAACAGTCGGTGGGGGAGAGCGATCTGTTGTTCACAACGTGGGACAGGGATCACTGAACAGGCAGGCAGGTACCGGATAAAGGCGCTGCAGTTTTCCAGCCATTTGGTGGGTGCAGAGAAGGGTATAGGTTGCAGCTTTCAGGCATCTGGAGAGTCTCCACCTGTCTTCATGCGTGATGGGAGTTGGTCAGTAGGGCACGGTATGTCCTCAGGGATGATGTGCCAGTTTCTCAGGAGTGTAAGTCCCATAGAGAGAGTACGCACTGCATGGGTTTTGTTTTGGTGTGTGATGAGTAGTTTAGTGGGGACGCCCCATTTATATGGGACCTTATGATTCTGAAGTGCTTTAGTTATAGTCGCCAGCTGTCTGCGATTTTCCATTGTTGCTTTGGATAAATCAGCATATAGAGCGATGTTGGTGAAAGGATCAGGGAGTCTCGCTGCTCGTTTAGCTGCGTACATGACTTTTTCTTTTACTCTGAAAAAGTGGATGCGGGCCAAAACATCCCTGGGAGTGGAAGCAGAGAGGTGAGGTGGCTTGGGGAGTCTGTGTGCCCTGTCAATTTCCATGTCACGGGTTGTCAGGTCAGGTAAAAGGGCACGCATCAGGGACTGCAGGAATTGTACTAGATCCGATTGTTGGATCGACTCTGGGATATTACGGAATTTGATATTATTTCGTCTGGATCGGTCTTCCAGGTCTGCGAGCTTCAGATTAATTAATTGGAGTTCATCATCATGGTCCGCAAAGCCATCCACTAGCTCATTATGTGCAGACAGTAAGTCCCCTATTTTAGCTTCTATTTGTGTAATGGCCTGATCATGCTGATTTACAGTAGTAGCTAGTGAGGAGACAGCAGTGGATAAATCAGTATATAATGTTTGCCTCAGTGAGAGCAGCATGCTCTTCATTGTGTTTTCAGACAGTGGCTGATCTGAGGCAGGGAAGGCATCCAGCACTGATGATTGCTGTGGTGGGGGGAGAGAGAACAGGCAGGGAGCTGTGACAGGCTGGATCTGCTGTGGCTCTTCCGTTCTGAGCCTAGTTTTAGCAGGGCTGGATGTTGTGGGTGAGTTAGGAGGAGAGCACTCACCCTGAGGGTCAGAAGACCGGTGGAGACCCGGAGACAGTGTGAGGCGCCGTCTGTGATGTGAGGAGGAGAGCCGCACCGACATTTCACGGCCGCTTCCGGCGCCATCTTGGCCGCTCGCCAGGCCTGGCGAGGCATAATAGGCAGTGAGTTTCCTGGGGAGCTTTGATGTCTGTCTATACGCACATGAATTTTAATAGCATCCCAGTCTTAGTGCATAGGGTTCATTATTGAGTTGGCACATCCTTTACAGCTATAACAGCTTCAACTCTACTGGGAAGGCTGTCCACAAGGTTTAGGAGTGTGTCTATGGGAATGTTTGACCTTTCTTCCAGAAGCGCCTGATGTGGCACTGATGTGCAAAGTGTGGGCCAACTCAATATTGAACCCTAAGGACTAAGACTGGGATGCCATTAAAGTTAATGTGTGTGTAAAGGCAGGCATCCCAATACTTTTAGTAATATAGTGTATGTTATGTAAAATACACAGGCTCAGCCACCCCTGTGCAAGGGCCCAAAAAAATGCCCTCCACTTCCTGTCGTGTCTCCTGTACAGGAAATTAAGGGAACACTCCAAAATTGGATGAGGTCAGAAAAACGAATGTTGTTTTAACCATACCATACTCTATTCAAACTAAAAAGATATACAGAATATTCAAACCATTGTTTTTTTTCTTCAAGGCTTTTTTTTTCTTTAACCTTAACATGGTGATCCTGCCAAAGAGGCCCCATTCACACTTGCAAATGGGGACATTACAGATTACATACGGGAGAGCAAGCGATTAGCTGCGGGACCCATCAGCCTCCCATTGCTTTCAATGGGGATTCTGCCCTCAGCTAACTGCCAGGAACTCCTTCTGGGTCTCCTGCATGCTGCATGTAATCAGTAATGACCACATATGCAAGTGTAAATGGGGTCTTACACACTTCTTGCCCTAGGGTGACAATACACACCCACTTGTACTAAATCGATGGAGGAGCAGCATTGAAAACTCCAAGGATCCAGAGTATTGTATTGCACTCCAAAAAAAATCTAGCTTTATTGGAACAATAAAATCACTTAAGTACAGTACCTAGACACTGTGGGAACAAAGGAAATGGTCGAAGGGTTTCATGCTTACTCAGCACTTACTCATGATGAAATGCATTGACCCTTTCCTTTGTTCCCACAATGTCTTAAGTGATTTTATTGTTCCAATAAAGTTGGATGTTTTTTTTTGGAGTGCAGCCGTCCAGGTCTTTTGGAGTTTTCCATGTAACGGTGGCAGACTTCCAATGTGTAGCGGCCTGTTGTCTGTGGAGGATCAGTGTTGTTACCCAAGCAAAGAACTACAGGGTATCTTCCCCACTTTTTCCATAGCAAAGAGCAAAGGTAATTACTAGGCTAAAGGAGTTGTAAAGGCAGAAGTTTTTGTTATCTTAATGCATTCTATGCATTAAGATAAAAAGCCTTCGGTGTGCAGCAGCCTCCCCCAGCCCCTTGAATACTTACCTGAGCCCCATCTCTGTCCAGCGATGTCCAAGAATCCCTCGGCCATCCGAGACTCTCCCTCCTGATAGGCTGAGACACAGCAGTGGCACTATTGGCTCCTGTGGCTGTCAATCAAAGCCAGTTCACCTATCAGGAGAGAGGGGGCGGGGCCGAACAGCAGCTCCATGTCTGAATGGATATACGGAGCTGCAGCTCGGCTCGGGTGCCCTCATAGCAAGCTGTTTAAAAGTCAGCAGCTACAAACACTGTAGCTGCTGACTTTTAATAAGGACACTTACCTGTCCAGCGAGCTCGCGATGTCAGCCCCCCCCCCCCCCCGAGGCCGATCCCTCCATCGGATCGGCTGCCGGCGCCGCCATCTTAACGAAGGAAAAACAGGCAGTGGAGCCTTGCGGCTTCACTGCCTGTTTCCTACTGCGCATGCGCGAGTCACGTGGCGCTTTGTGAATGGCCCCATTGTGTTCTGGGACACACACATGTCCCGGAAGGAAACGGGGCCGCTCGCCGAAGAGGAGGAAGCGTCGTGGAATAGGAAGAGGGAGATTAGGAAGACTGCCTAGCAACAGGGGTTTCTGGTAAGTAATTTTTTTTTTTTTTCAAATGTTTTTTTTTTAACTTTTTTAAGAATATTAATGCAATTTTTTTTTTTTTAGGGTGGGCCTCCGCTTTAAGGCTGCAGCAAAGGCAATGTGCTGTTAGTTTACTACATCAAGTTAAAAGCTTACTGGATTTTTGGCAGGATCAATGGGTATTTTGCATAAAATGCTTTAAATGGTATATGTAATGGACTAAAAGGAGGCAAATAGGAGGAGAAGTTCATTGTCAGGGGTTACATATCCTTTAAATAAATAAGGGCAACATAGTTAAAGCAAACTGCTCTGCTGAAAGAGCCGGTTTCACTATCACCAAGACGTATTTCCAAATGTAGAGTACACGGTGGGAGAAGGCTGCCGTTTATCAGCCAGATATGAGGAGGGGTATAATGACCTATTAGTAACACGATATATGGAGATGCAAATGTGCAGCCAGCCATAACGATGGAAAATAAATATGTGCAGATTAATAACTAGCAAATAATAGGGCTGCGCTGTATATGGGAGACAGTCCAGGAGCCGGAATAATAGGGGGCTATTGGAGCGGAACAGTATAGAAGCTATTTATAAGAGAAAAGGCTTGGTGGGACAGGAAGCTGGTAAAAGAAATTTTGCTCTCCCTGGTCTCTGCAGAGGAAAGGACAAAAGCTTGTGGATGGGTTTTAAAACAAAGTGACGGTGTATGTTTGGTAAGGTGTTCATTTTCTTCCATCACTTCTATTTTATATATATATATATATATATATATATATATATATATATATATATATATATATATATATATATATATATATATATATATATACAATTTTTGACATGCTTTCTATGTATTATTTTTTAAATCTTAAAGCCCAACTAAACTTTCTGCTAAAATCAGCTAAATATATTCAGAGTGCATTACAACAAAACATGTGCAAAGTCTAACCATTTGTTTTCTTTAGAAAGCAGACACAGCCAGTAAAAAGCCTTTCCCCTGCCAGCATGCTGCAGAGAACCTGTGTGGAAGCAGTGGTCTCTCTACAGTGGTCTGACATGCTCCCTGCTGAGTCCAATCTGTAGGGAGCATGAACTTTGTTGATTGCTGATCAATAGGTCTAAGTTAATAGGGGGTGTGTTGTAAGTCATAAGTCAATAAACTTAATTTTGCAAAAGTATTAAAAATAAGCATACGAAGGAAAAAAAAAAAAAGTACATTTGAGTCCCAACCATAGGCGTGTGCACAGGGTGTGCCGGGGGTGTGCCCAGGCACACCCTAATCACCCCATGTGCATTAGTGTTATCGCTCTGTGTAGCAGCAGGAACATGGGAAAGATCTCCCTCTTACTGGCTCTGCCATATGAGAAGTGTCTATGATCTTCTCTTTCACTGTGCCAGCAGGGAGATCAATGTGCCGGGGGCATATATATGTAGGCACATACACATGCATGTGTGTTTGAGCTTAAGAGTGCACACCCTAATGCAATAAGCTGCGCACACCTATGGTCCCAACTATGCTTCACACCTACAGTAGCCATACATGGTAAAATAAAACTGAACAATTGATGTCCATGATGACAAAACTATACAATCAGACGTTAGTCAGGCGAAACAAAAATGTCATGGCCAAGGAAAGAGAGCCAGATAGCAACAGTTTCGATCAACCCAAGTTGATCGGTTATGGTGGGAAAAAAATAAACCATACAGGGTCAATCAATGACATTTTTCCTTGCTTTTACATGTAGATCAATCATAAGTGATTCACAAGGACACGAAAGATGCCAATTTTCCAAAACGTCTTTCAGGACAGCACCCAAGAGATCATGGCTCCTCCTCCCACAGGAAACACCTCATCAATTAGGTCTTTAAATTGGAACCCTCCACGTTGCTCATCAGTTTTTTGTGTTTCCTCCAGCTGGAGGAACACCTCTGGTGGGAGCCATGATCTCTCAGGTTTATCCTGGGAGACACAGGTTCTCACCTGTTAGGTCTTTTAGGCTAGGAGAGTGAGCCTCCCACTTGCCTCTTAGATGGATGGTCCCGTGGGCTCCCTCTCCCTCTTCCGTGCTTGGGGAGAGCCTGTACGTCCGGGGGTGCTGCCTCCAAATTTTTTTTTTAGCCTGACAGGCGGCCGTCCTCTGTTCCCTTCTGCAGAGGAACGAGCGGTGGCGGACGCCATGTTGCTGGTGGCAGAAGAGCGCTTCAGCCACATCCTGTAAGGGGAGGAGGCAGCACTTCCGGGTCGGCGCGTGCGTCATTTCCGGGCGCAAAGCGCAGTGGGAGAGGGCAGGGTCACCTGGCGCCTTATTTCACCACGCACCGCAGACAGCTATGGATAGCGATGCAGCGGATAAGGGGGCAAGCCAAGGCGCCAGCAAGGCTAAGGTAAGGGACTGTGTCCTCTATTACCCTGGGCCGTTTTCTCCTGTGGGGGGGTTACTCACCCTTTCCCCCCCCTTCCCCCACCACCCACCCCTCCCTCCACCCCCTCTACAGGTATGTTGCAGTGGCTAGATTTAGTATATAGGCCCTACAACAGGGGATTAGGTGGTGGTGGCTTGCTGGGCACATGGAAAATGAGATGTTATCTTCCTTAGTGCACCTGGGTGTATTATTTGCGCTGTATTACAGCCTTTTAAGCGTGGTTCCATGTCTCTTTTCTATTTGTCCAGGCCAAAGGTTCTGCCCAACCAGTCAAGAAAAGGTGCCCTGTCTGCAAAGAGAAATTAAGCGATGCTTGGACCAAAACGCTTTGTGCAGAATGCATTACAAATTTGGTCAGGGAGGAGACTCCATCCGTATGTGGCGACTTGGTGTCAACAATAAAGGATGAGCTCCGGGCCACCTTTCAAGCTTTTAGGTCAAACCTAAGAGAGGAGCCAGGTCCTTCTAGGGATTCTTTGGTTCCACAGCCATCTTCAGAACCCCAGAGTGGTTCTCAAATAATTTTTGGGGGTCCGATATCCCATGACGTTTCTCAAGGGTCCGTTTCCCTCGCTCCAGATGATACAGATTCTGAGGAGGAGGAAAATGAATCAGATGCCGCTTCTAAATATAAATTGTCGCTAGAAGAGGTGGGAGGACTCCTGAAAGTAATCCATGCCACTTTGGGGATAGAAGAGGAAAAGAAGGAACTCTCCCTGCATGACCGCATGTATGCTGGTTTAGGAGATTCAAAAGGCCGTTCTTTTCCAGTCCATTCAATTATCACTGATATGATTAAAAAAGAGTGGCTGGAACCTGAGAAAAAGCCTTTCTTTTCCCGGGCTCACAAGAAAAGATTTCCATTTGAGGAAAATCCAGATTCTATATGGAATAAGGTTCCAAAATTGGACTCTGCCTTTTCTCAGGTCTCTAAGTCTACGGACCTCGCCTTTGAGGATATGGGCACTCTGAAGGAGCCCATGGATAAAAGGATGGACCTGCTTCTTAAAAGAACCTGGCAATCAGTGATGCACAATCTGAAACCAGCAATGGCAACAACCTGTGTTGCAAGGAACTTAGATCACTGGGTTAACCAGTTGAAAGCCCATGTCATAGCAGATTCCTCAAAACAGGAGATTCTAGACTCTTTTTCAACCCTGTCTGCAGCAATATCATATAATGCGGATGCGTCTGCGGAATCTATCCGCATGTCAGCAAGGTCAGCAGCTTTAACTAATTCTGCCAGAAGGGCCTTATGGCTGAAGACGTGGCCAGGGGATGCTGCATCTAAAAATAGACTGTGTGGTATTCCATTTGCAGGTGATCTGCTATTCGGTTCAGAGCTAGAGTCCATTCTTGACCGTACGGCGGATAAGAAAAAGTCGTTTCCGGTTAAGAAAAAACAGGTGCAAACCCGTAAGCGTTTCTTTCGGCCCCAAAAAGGTCAGCAGGAAGGAAAAACGCAGGGCAAGAGGAAGTCATGGTCTTCTCAGAAGCCCAAAGGTAGGGGTGGAGTGCTCTTCAATCCTCCTGCGGCCTCCGCAAAACCACAATGACTCCTTCAAGGTCGGGGGAAGACTCCAGGAGTTTCTTCCTCAGTGGAGAGCCATTTCCTCAAATCAGTTCGTTGTGAATATGCTCTCCCAGGGGTATGTGATAGAATTCACGGAAGAACCTCCAGGAAGATTCCTGGTGACAAACGTCCCAAGGGATGCAGTCAAGGCTTTCGCCATGAAGTCCCTAATTCAGGAACTGAAAAATCAGAAAGTCATTGTTCCGGTCCCAGCAGGGGAGTTCTTCCAGGGGTTCTACTCACATGTTTTTCTGGTTCAGAAACCTTCAGGAAAGTTCCGTCTTATCCTGAATCTCAAAATGCTGAACAAATCAGTAGAATACAGAAGGTTTCGGATGGATTCAATATTTTCAGTAAGAAACCTCCTGTATCAAGGGTACTATATGGCATCAATAGATTTACAAGATGCCTACCTCCACATTCCTATTGCCGCCAGGTCGCAGAAATATCTGAGGTTAGCACTGAAAGAAGGGAAGAAGGTGGTACATCTGCAATTCAGAGCACTCCCGTTCGGTCTGTCGTCATCCCCAAGGGTCTTCACGAAAATAATGGCCCAAGCTCTGGCACCTCTGCGTCTAGAGGGGATCTCAGTTATTCCTTATCTGGACGACCTGCTGTTTTTTGCCCAGACCAGAGAAGGTCTTCAAGAAAACTTGCTCAGAGCCCGTGTTCATCTAGAATCCATAGGGTGGATTTTAAACCTTCAAAAATCAAATCTGATTCCCTCACAGGAAGTGTTATTCCTAGGTTTCCGCATCAACTCTTTGGAACAAAAAATTTTTCTTCCAGAGGAAAAACAGAAAAAGTTGGTACAAGTGGTGTCATTGCTACAGTCCAATCAATTTCTGTCCATCAGGAAGGTCATGTCAGCATTGGGAACCCTGACCTCTTCCATACCGGCCATCCAGTGGGCAAAGCTCCATTTCAGACCTCTGCAAAGTTTCCTGTTAAAAACTTGGAATCACCAGCAGGATTCGCTAGATTCATTAGTGAAGATCCCTACTTCAGTAAAAAGAAGTCTGTGGTGGTGGAAGAACCAGACAAGTATTCAGAGGGGCTGTTATGGACCTTCCCAACTCAAGTGAGGTTGACAACAGATGCCAGTTCCTGGGGTTGGGGGGCTCATATGAGCGGCCGGTGGGCCCAGGGCTCGTGGGACACAAGAGATGTGCTGAGGTCCTCAAATTGGAGGGAACTAAAAGCTATAGAGATGGCCTTACTGACCTTTGCGAAAGAAGTCCAGGGGCAACATACTCAGATCCTGTCAGACAACGCCATGGCGGTGGCTTACATAAACAGACAGGGGGGAACCAGAAGCAAAGTTCTGCAAAGCTTGGCAAAAGGCATTCTCAGTTGGGCAGAGCTCCATACTCTATCCTTATCCGCGGTCCATTTAAAAGGGACCCTAAACAGAGTAGCGGACTTCCTAAGCAGGAACCAGATATTAGAGGCAGAGTGGCAATTGAATCCAGAAGTCTTCCATTTAATAGTGCAGAAATGGGGGCGCCCAAGAGTGGATCTCTTCGCCACTCAGGAAAACTCGCAAATGTCTCGCTTCTTCTCCCTGAACAGGAACGAGGCATCACTGGGAGTGGATGCTCTGGCGCAAGATTGGAAATTTCACCTCTGTTACGCATTCCCCCCATTTCAGCTTATCCCTCGGGTCATAGCAAAAATCAGGAAGGAGGATACAACAGTGATCCTCATCACTCCCTTCTGGCCAAAAAGGCCTTGGTTTTCATCCCTTCTTCAGATGCAACTAAAACCTCACTGGCACCTGCCGTTAAGAAAAGACCTTCTGTTACAAGGTCCTCTGTTTCACCAGGAAGTAGCAAAACTAAAGCTCACGGCCTGGCTACTGAGGAACAACTCTTGAAGAGAAAAGGTTTCTCGGATAGGTTGGTAGCTACCCTCCTATCCAGTAGAAAGAAGGTTACAAAAGCAATATATTCCAAAGTCTGGAAAATCTTCAACTCCTGGTGCACAGCATCTGACAGATCTCCAAAACAAGTTTCTTCTGTTCTGGAGTTTCTGCAAGAAGGGGCGGACAAGGGCCTAGCGGTCAGCACTCTCAAGGTTCAAGTTGCTGCGCTGGGGGTATTCCTGGAAAAATCCATTTCATCAGAACCCCTAGTAATAAGATTCTTCAAAGCTCTTACCCGGTCTAGACCAGTGGTAATCAAAAGCTGTCCAGCATGGGACTTATCGGTTGTTCTACAGGCCCTGACCAAGGAACCTTTTGAACCCATTAATTTAGCCTCCCTGAAATTAATTACTTTGAAAACAGTTTTTTAGTGGCTGTTACAACAGCTCGAAGAGTCAGTGAGCTGCAAGCCTTTTCAATCAGGGAGCCTTTCTTTTCCATTTTTTCAGACCGAATTGTTCTGAAGACGGATCCTAATTTTTTGCCAAAGGTCGCTTCGATCCAGAATCGAACTCAGGAAATAATACTTCCTACCTTTTGTTCTAATCCATCGGGTAAGAAGGAAGAAGAATTCCATACCCTGGATGTTAAAAGAGCAGTCTTGAGTTACTTGGAAAACACTAAAGACTTTAGATGTTCAGATGCTCTATTTGTTTTATTTTCCGGTAATAAAAAAGGAAGACAAGCTTCTAGAGGAACCATTGCCAGATGGTTGAGAATGGCTATCTCAGAAGCCTATTCCCTTACAGGTCAAGAGAGTCCAGTAAATGTCCGGGCTCATTCTACAAGAGCTTCGGCGGTGAGTTGGGCAGAAAAAGCTGGCGCCACCCCCCGAACAAATCTGTAAGGCAGCTACTTGGACAAGTCTGACAACCTTTGCCCGTCATTATAGGTTAGACCTCATGACGGCTGGGGACCAGGCTTTTGGAAGGAAAGTCTTACAGGCTGTTGTCCCACCCTAAATGGAGTAAGTCTCGATTATCCTCTCGGGTGCTGTCCTGAAAGACGTTTTGGAAAATTGCAAGTTAGACTTACCGGTAACTTTTTTTCCAATAGGCTTTCAGGACATCAGTAACCCGCCCTTTGTTTATGCTAATGCTGTAATACTATGATATAACTGTCGCTTATGTGTTGCAGCTGGGGCTGGAGTTCTCTACAAACAACTGATGAGCAACGTGGAGGGTTCCAATTTAAAGACCTAATTGATGAGGTGTTTCCTGTGGGAGGAGGAGCCATGATCTCTCGGGTGCTGTCCTGAAAGCCTATTGGAAAACAAGTTACCGGTAAGTCTAACTTGCAATTTTTTTCTGCCACAACCAATTGGCTTGTGTTGATCAAAACTGCCTCTATCTGTCACTCATCGCACTGCCGTGCCATTTTTGTATTGCTCGATCGATGTCCAATTCCATTGTTTTGTCGATTCTGACACTAATCATTCAGTTTTATCACACTGTGTATGGCCATCGTAGGAGCATGAAGAACTCCCTGTATGATAAATGTTTTTCCCACCAAGACTGATCAGCTTGGGTCGACTGAAACCACCACAATTTGTCTATCATCTCCACCATTTTCGTCTCACTTGACTGATGTCTGGTTTGGACATACTGTAGATTATTCAGTTTTATTAAACCAATTACTTGGTGAAAAAAGCATCAATTCACCCTGTACAATCGCTTTTTTCCCACCACAGCCAATCAAATTAGATTGAACGAAACCACCACAGTTTGTCGCTTATGGTTTGGGCCATTCCATTTTTGCCTTGCTTGATTAATGTCTGTGTAGCACCCTCTAGTCTAGTGTGTGTGCTAGTTGTAGCATAGGTTTTTGTAAGGTAGGCAAAAGTTAGTTAGCTTAGGGCTAAGCCTGAGCTGTTAAATCTGGGTCATAGGCGTGCGCAGGGGGTGTGCCAGATGTGCCTGGGCACACCCTGATCACTATGAGTGGTGCCGATTCCACCTAGTGCCTGGACTTTCCCCCATGTTGGCTACCCATCCCACAGTGCTGCTGGCTTCCCTCCTTTCTTCTCCCCCGGGCTGCTGCGGGGGATGTTTCAGAATGGAGAGGGGGGAAAGGGCTAGTAAATATGTCATTTACTGGTGCCTTCCTTTTGTAAATAAACAAAGTTAACACACTCACTGTGTTCATTGACAACTGAAGCATAGTAAACCGTGTTTACTATGCTTCAGTATGTGAATGAACATGGAGCCGCTCAGCACAGAGCACTTCCCATTTATTCACTGTCCTGTTCAGTTGAGGCTGCAGAGAAAGACATATGTGTTTGAACTTTGGAGTGCACACCCTAATGCAATAGGCTGCGAACACCTATGGTCAGGATTCAGTGAGTCAGGGCTTGATGACCCATCCTGACAGCTCCCCTGGTGCCTCCCCCTGTTTTTTGGGACATTGGAGAATGTTCTAGAGCTAGTGGGCAGGAGGTTAGGAGGAGCTGTCTGGAATATTTGAGGCCTCACCAATCCCCAGTAGTGGGCTGGTTGGGGGCAGAGCTTGCCTCCTAAATAGCCATGAGCCATTCCAGCAGGGGCAGATGGAGGAAGATGGAGATATAGTACTGAGGAGGCGGTCGGTGGCCCTCAGGAGTACCCTTAGTCTGGGGGGAGGGGTGACCTTGGGCTCAGGTGCTGGAAGGATCCTGACACAACACATGGAGGAAGCCCATCCTGGAGGCACTGGAGCAAGAGAGAGGACAGTGTGAATAGATTAGCACTACTGGAAACTTACAAGGGGGGAGACTACTATAGGTAGCCAGTTCTCCCTGAAGACCGCGTTGTGCCAAGTCTTCATCCTTCTCCAGGAGATCTCCTGCAGAGTCAGCCGGGTGGGCTGGTAAAGATTCAGTCTGGAGGACTTTAGAGGAAAGTTAGCCTGGAGGGCTAGTGAAAGGGGCAGCTGCAGCCAGGTAGGTTGGCAGTGCCTGAAGAGCTAGTGCTGGGACCAGTAGCCACAGGAGGAAGAGTACAAGCTGATCACTGTATTCTGCTACACAGAATGGGGCTTCGAGTTCCTGCCTGCAAAGGGCCATTACTTAAATCCGACTGAGAATTGATCAGATCTACCAACAGTGATTCAGCTGGAGACTGCAAGCAAGTGAAGTGCAAGAGGAGTGTCAAGGAGACTGTATATAAGAAGATGTCCCTGAAGCTGTTGCCGAAGTTCTGTTGAAGTCAACTGGGCATCCCATAACCTCCCATCCCTATCCAAGTTGAAACCCCCTAATAAAATACAAAAAAAAAAGTCACGGACTGTTCTCTGTCTCTGGAGTGCCTGTGAAAATTTAGTGTGCCTGGCTGTGCAGGAGTGGGAGGATCCAGTTAATCTGTGGCTCCTTAGGGGGCGCGTTACATCCGATTTGGTCGGTTTGTTGAATAGAGAACATCCTGTTATATGGTACTGTGTATGGCTACCATAAGGCAGAAGCTATTGATGGGGACATCATCAACATGAACCAAAACCATAGTCCGTAGTGAGTTATAGCAGTCAATTCTTTATGGCCTTGTTCACACTTGAGTAATGCTAATATGTCTTGTATTTGTTTTGATTTTTTTTTCATTTTTTTAGTGCGTTTCTGGAGCAACACTATTCATTTGAATGGGCCTCTCTCCGCTCTAAAAAAGCTCGTGTTCCAAATTTTGGACATGAGCCAAGCACGCAGAAAGCGCGTAGAAACTGAATGGGGCCTATACTTCCTTATTCAAGCAGACTGAATTTTACAATAACTCTGCTTTAAATTCTTATAAAGAATTACATCATTAGAACATGTTAATTACTTTATTGAGACAATAAAAATAAATAAATTATGGTTGATTTAATTAGTAAATACTCACAATATGTTGTTCTTCCTCTGCAAAGAATTATGAATTTTTTTAATTGTTATTATTGTATTTAATTAAACTTTATAGTTAGGACATTAGGACAGGTGATTTGCTGTGTGGAATAAGTATAACATGGTTTAAGAAGGAAACCCAAAGTGCGCATGCACGCGGGCCCCGGCATCGGACATTTTCTGAATGGCTCCCGCGTATCACTGCCCTTTTCAAGCTTATAATAAGCGATCCGGATACCCGGGAATGGCGGATTATATCTCTCTTCAGATTGAGAACCTTACCATGCAGCGTAGAAATACAGGAGTGGTAAAAAACAAGCCACCCAAATCATCTAAATCTGCGCACTCAGTACCTCAGCAGTCTCCTTCACCTAAAATGTGTTATTGCATAAATTCTCTGCACTTCTACATAGAGAACTTTCTAGAGCTTGTGATATTACCACTACTGAATTGAAATCTGACTTACAAAATATTTGTGTACGTTTAGATACTATTGAATCCAAAATGGACGACACAGGTCAGCGTGTAACCCAGAACGTCACCATAATTTCATCATGGCAAGAAAAATTAGATCTGGCCAATGTTATAATTGAAGATTTAGAAAATCGTTCTAGACGTCATCATTTTAGAGTATGGGGATTACCCGAATCGGTGGTGGATTTGGAGGATGCAATACATATATTGCTATGATTGATTCCCGATATTTCACCCCACCATCTTGAAATCGACAGAGTACATTGTGCCCTGACAGCCCCTAGATCGGATGGCTTGCCCAGAGATATCATAGTAAAATTTAATTTTTACAATATTAAGGAGAAATTAATGTCTGCTGCCAGACTCAAACATGACATCAAACTCCTGAGTTATAACATTCAGATATTTTCAGATATCTCTCAATTAACTATTCAAAAAAGACATTTGCTGAAACCGTTGCTAACTCACTTGACCGATCATCACATTGAATATCGCTGGTCATTTCCCTTTCGCTTGTCCTTTTTTTACATGGGCAAATCTCACTCCTTCGCCACTTTTCAGGAAGGAGAGGATGTTATACTCGGCCTGGGTCTCATCTCCAATGATTCTTCCATAAGGGGATTCAAGTTCACCCTCTCTCACCCCTGTGGTCCAAACAAGGTGGTTCTTCATCCAAGAAAATACATCCTTCTACTGGTTGATTCTTCCAATTATTGATACAGTTTGTTAGTTAATAGCTTGATTCACCCGATTTTAACAGGTCACCCACCTCAAGCTATTTGGGACTTGACTGACTTTGAATTATTTGCTTTTGTTAAGCAGTTAAGTTTAATCTTATACAGAAAATGGTTATATTATTTTGATTCTTAGGTTCTGCCCACTCCGGGAATATAGCCGCTTCCTTTATACATTTTCTAAAGGAAAAGGTTTGGTGTGGACACGCATGCCATTTCTAAGTGAGCTTGCCATGACTCAATTGAGAGCGGTAACCTCACACCAATTTATGGGAATATTATTTTACCAAAAATGTAGGATTAACGTATTTACACCTTTTTATACACTACTGATTCTTGTATTTTTACTAACTTTTCCCCATTCTTTTCTTTCCTGTTATTTCTTTGCTTGAGTACACCATGCTTATTAAAGCTTATTGTATCTGGGATATGTAATGTATTTATACGCACGTTGCTGGAGATTTTCCTTATACAAGTAAAGAACAATAGACGTTCATGTTGACTGCTGCTTCCTCCAAATTTAACCCTTTCATGACTAAGCCTATTTTTGAAATTTGGTGTTTACAAGTTAAAATCCATATTTTTTGCTAGAAAATTACTTAGAACCCCCAAACATTATATATATTTTTTTAGCAGAGAGTCTAGAGAATAAAATGGAGATTGTTGCAATATTTTTTATCACACGGTATTTGTGCAGCGGTGTTTTAAATGCAAATTTTTGGAAAAGGGACACTTCCACGAATTTTAAAAAATCCAAACAGTAAAGTTACCCCAATTTTTTTGTATAATGTGAAAGATGATGTTACGCCGAGTAAATAGATACCAAACATGTCATGCTTTATAATTGCACGCACTCGTGGAATGGCGACAAACTATGGTAGCTATCAATTTCCATAGGCGACACTTTAAATTTTTTTTTTTTACGGTTACCAGGTTAGAGTTACAGAGGAGGTCTAGGGCTAGAATTATTGCTCTCGCTCTGACGATCTTGGCGATACCTCACATGTGTGATTTGAACACCGTTTACATTTGCGTGCGCGACTTTGCGGGGACGGGGGCGCTTTAACATTTTTTTTTTTTTAATATTTATTTTATTTATTTTTATACTTAAAAATTGTGTTTTTAAAAAAAATGTTTTTTTTTTTTTACTTTTATTGCAGTAATAGGTGGTGACAGGTACTCTTTATGGAGGGATCGGGGGTCTAAAAGACCTCCAATCCCTCCTCTGCACTTCAAAGTATTCAGATCGCCGAAAACGGCGATTCTGAATACTGTGTATTTTTTAAAATTCCGCGCCATTGGCAGCCGAGTAAACAGGAAGTGACGTCATGACATTGCTTCCACGTTTACATTGAGAAGGCTGGAATGAAGCCACCCACAGCTTCGTTCCAGCCCGCCCACAGCTGCTGGAGGCAGCCGATTGGACACCGGGCCTCCCAATCGCACGGGAGGCCCGGTAAGAGCAGCGGGAGGTGGCGGCGGGAGGGGGGGGGATGTCCCCTCCCGCTCCTCCGGTATAACAGCCGAGCGGCTTTTAGCCTCATCGGTTGTTATATACGGATAGCCGATCGCCCGCTCGAAACAACGGTACCGGGATGATGCCTGCAGCTGCGGGCATCATCCCGGTATAACCCCCGAAAGCCGAGTACGCAGATGTGCGTACGGTCGGCGGGAAGGGGTTAACGTATTAACACACAATGTACAATGCTTTAATTCTACGACTAAACGCACAACAGCCTCTCAGTACTACCATAAGTTGGGTATAGATTTATTATTCCTACAAGAAACTCACTTTTTCCAAACTTCAACCCCTAAATACCTACATGCAAAATATCCCACTTTCTGTCTCTCTAATGGACCAGATAAAAAAGAGATGTGGCAATATGTATAGCTAAACACGTCCCTTTTGATCCTACTGTAGTACTTAAGGATGAGGATGGGAGATACGTTATGGTAGTTGGTAAAATTTATGAACACACCATTACTCTGATCTCCTATTATGCTCTGAATGTAGGACAGGTGAAATTTTTTGAATCTATGCTAAATACTTTAATGCCCCATATAGATGGTCATGTTATTTTAGGAGGAGATAGTAACATGCCTCTATATTGAATCCTTCATATATTACTATTATACTCTTACGATCTTATAGACATTTGGAGAGATCTCAACCCCACAGTTTGAGACTTTACTTTTTATTCTCATGTACACAAAACTTACTCTAGAATAAATCATCTATTTACACTATCGCCATTGCTTCCTTTCATTACTTCAGCTGCCGTACTCGATGTATCATGGTCTGATCATTCCCCAGTACGACTCACGTTATCGAATATGTGGTTCAAACCTAAACCCTCCTCTTGGCGCTTGAATGCCTCCCTACTTGATGATCCTTCTATCTATATTGAAATAGAATCTGCAATCAAACAATATTTTATTGATAACCACTCCCATATTTCCCCAAATATTATTTGGGCAGCTCATAAAGCCACCATTCGTGGCAAATTAATTCAAATAGCGTCTAGATCAAATCGAATCCGTGAACATACAATACTACAACAGGAAGCAGAACTGCGGAATATCACTTGTGAACAAAAAATAATCCTCATTTAGATTTACGATATAAAATTGATGCAGCATGTACTATTCTAAATCTTATGCCGCGTACACACGGTCGGACTTTCCGGCATACTTGGTCCGGCGGACCAGAGTGTGCCGGACAATCCGCCCGTGTGTGGGCGGCGGCGGACTTTTCCGGCGGACTTTTTCCCAAAAGCCCGCCGGACCAAGATTTGAAACATGTTTTAAATCTTTCCGTCGGACTCAGTTTCGGGCGGAAAGTCCGCTCGTGTGTGTGCTGGTCCGACGGAAAGCCCGCTCGTGTGTAGGCTGGTCCGACAGACCAAATACGACACGAGGGCATGGTATTGCATCTCGCGCTCGCTGCAATAGGAAAAACAAATCTTCCTATTGCGGCGAGCGCGGGGCATACCAGGCCCTTAGGTCTGGTATGGATTATAAAGGGGAACCCCGCTACGCCGAAAAAACGGCGTGGGCCCCCCCCTAAAATCCATACCAGACCCCGATCCGAGCACGCAGCCTGGCCGGTCAGGAAAGGGGGTGGGGACGAGCGAGCGCCCCCCCCTCCTGAACCGTACCAGGCCGCATGCCCTCAACATGGGGGGTGGGTGCTTTGGGGGAGGGGGGCGCCCTGCGCCCCCCCCCCCCCAAAGCACCTTGTCCCCATGTTGATGAGGACAAGGGCCTCTTCCCGACAACCCTGGCCGTTGGTTGTCGGGGTCTGCGGGCGGGGGCTTATCGGAATCTGGGAGCCCCCTTTAATAAGGGGGCCCCCAGATCCCGGCCCCCCACCCTATGTAAATGAGTATGGGGTACATGGTACCCCTACCCATTTACCTAGGAAAAAAGTGTAAGTAATAAAACACACCACACAGGTTTTTAAAATATTTTATTAAACAGCTCCGGGGGGGGGATCTTCCTCCGGCTTCGGGGGTCTTCTTCCGGCTTCGGGGGTCTTCTTCCGGCTTCGGGGGTCCCTCCGCTTCATCTTCTCCCGGCGTCCGGTTGGTTCTTCTCCGCTCTCCGGCCTCTTCTCCCGGTGTCGCAGGTCTTCGGCCGGCCCCTCCGCTCTCTTCATGTAGCTCTATTGCGAGCGGAGGTCCGGACTTCTGGGCTTCTGGGCTTCTTGGCTTCTTGGCTTGGCTTGGCTTCTCTTCTCTTCCCCCAGATGTTGACACGACGCTCTCTCCGGCTGGACTGGTGTCTGAGGGCTGCGTTGTGACTTATATAGGCGGAGACCCCGCCCCCATATGATGTCACAGTCCCTGGGCATGCTGGGACTGTGACGTTTTAGGGGGCGTGGTCGACCACGCCCCCTAAAACGTCACAGTCCCAGCATGCCCAAGGACTGTGACATCATATGGGGGCGGGGTCTCCGCCTATATAAGTCACAACGCAGCCCTCAGACACCAGTCCAGCCGGAGAGAGCGTCGTGTCAACATCTGGGGGAAGAGAAGAGAAGCCAAGCCAAGCCAAGAAGCCAAGAAGCCAAGAAGCCCAGAAGCCCAGAAGTCCGGACCTCCGCTCGCAATAGAGCTACATGAAGAGAGCGGAGGGGCCGGCCGAAGACCTGCGACACCGGGAGAAGAGGCCGGAGAGCGGAGAAGAACCAACCGGACGCCGGGAGAAGATGAAGCGGAGGGACCCCCGAAGCCGGAAGAAGACCCCCGAAGCCGGAGGAAGATCCCCCCCCCGGAGCTGTTTAATAAAATATTTTAAAAACCTGTGTGGTGTGTTTTATTACTTACACTTTTTTCCTAGGTAAATGGGTAGGGGTACCATGTACCCCATACTCATTTACATAGGGTGGGGGGCCGGGATCTGGGGGCCCCCTTATTAAAGGGGGCTCCCAGATTCCGATAAGCCCCCGCCCGCAGACCCCGACAACCAACGGCCAGGGTTGTCGGGAAGAGGCCCTTGTCCTCATCAACATGGGGACAAGGTGCTTTGGGGGGGGGCGCAGGGCGCCCCCCTCCCCCAAAGCACCCACCCCCCATGTTGAGGGCATGCGGCCTGGTACGGTTCAGGAGGGGGGGGGCGCTCGCTCGTCCCCACCCCCTTTCCTGACCGGCCAGGCTGCGTGCTCGGATCGGGGTCTGGTATGGATTTTAGGGGGGACCCCACGCCGTTTTTTCGGCGTAGGGGTTCCCCTTTATAATCCATACCAGACCTAAGGGCCTGGTATGCCCCGCGACGGGGCTCGCAAGGTGTCAATCTAGCCGATAAAAGCGGCAAGATTGACATCCTTTTCTAGTCCCGTCGCACCTGAGTCACGTTCAAAATGAACGGACTTGTCCGTGTGTGGGCAAGTCCGTTCATTCTGAAAGTCCGCCGGAACTCCGGCGAAAGTCCGTCGGAAAGACGGGCGGACTTAGCCCGCCGGAAAATCCCGGCGTGTGTGGGCAAGTCCGTTCGTTTTAAAGTCCGGCGCACCTGGCGGACAAAGTCCGTCGGAAAGTGTGCCGGACCAAGTAGGATAGAAAGTCCGACCGTGTGTACGCGGCATTAGTCTTACTACCAAAGCGGAGAAGTATCTACGATGGTCTAGACATCAATTCTATTCTGCAGAAGACAAACAGTCTACATTGCTGGCAAGAAAACTCAATCCTCGTTCATTTAACCCAGCCATGCCAAAGTTACGTTTGAAAAATGGTAATTCAACCCAAAATCCGCAGCTTATAGTCCGAGAATTTTTTGATTTTTATTCTAAACTTTATGCTTCTCCGGATTCATTTTCCATCATTCATGCTGATAAATTCTTTCAGGATCTCTCGCTCCCAAGAATTACGAAAGATCATACAGATTTGATGGAAAGTGATTTTACGGATCATGAAATTAGATGAGCAATTAAAAACTTAAAACCATCTAAAGCGCCTGGTCCCGATGGATTTTCTGGTCACTATTATAGAAAATATTCAGATTTATTGGTACCACATTTATGTTATTTTTTTCAATAATTTTAAAAAGGGATCTCCTTTGCCATCCCATGAAAATTCGGCTTTTATCCACGTAATCCCTAGATCGGGAAAAAATCATAGCAATTGTGCAAATTATCGTCCAATTTTGATTATTAATGTGGATCTTAAGATATTAACAAAAGTATTAGCAACAAGATTAAACTAATTTTTATCTCAATATATATATCCAGACCAGGTTGGGTTTGTTCCTACTAGAAAGCTCCCAATCAAACCTGGAGACTGATAAATATAATTTTGGCGCTATACTAATTGGGATAACTATGGCATGCGGAAAGGAGTGCTTTTATCATTGGACCTTCATAAGGCCTTTGATTATGTGTCCTGGGACTACTTATTTTATGTATTAAAACGCTTTGGGTTTGGTCACAATTTCTTGACTATAATACAGACCTTATACAGTACACCCACAGCCAAACTTATTGTAAAAGGTTATAGTTCACGAATTATGAATATTTACAGAGGTACGCGACAAGGATGCCCCCTTTCTCCCACATTGTTTATCTTGGCTTTGGAACCCTTGGCAATAAAAATCAGAAATCACCCTGATATTAAAGGCATATATTGTGGTGACAGAGAACATAAATATGCCCTTTTTGCGGATGATATTCTAATGCTCTTCTCCTCCCCAATAACTTTGCTATCCAATCTATACCAAACATTGCAATACTTTACTGACATTTCTGGTCTTAAATTAATCACTCGAAATCTGAGGCCTTAAACATCAACCTCAATACAGATACTGTCCAAACGATACAAAAACATTCCCCTTTAAATGGCAAAAGGAAACTCTTGCATATCTTGGAATTTTCTTACACTTTTCCTTCACACCTTATATAAAGCCAATTATCCCCCATTATATAAAAAAAACTGTCATTAGATCTTCAGTGCTGGGCAGGTTCTTCACCTTCATGGTTTGGTAGACTATACACAATCAAAATTAATATCTTACCGAGATTATTATATCTGTTCAGAACATTACCTATTTCGATCCAAATGCCGGATCTAAAATTGCTCCAACGGAAAATATCAAACTTTATCTGGGTAAATAAAAGACCCAGAGTGAATGCACACACTACACGCACCAAGATTACAAGGAGGTTTGGGACTACCAGATTTAGTAAAATACTTTCATGCATCACAGTTAGCTCAACTAATCTGTTTTCATACAACGTCACCACAATCCTCGTGGATGAAAATTGAATCTTCTCTTTATTCATCAAAACCTATTAGCCATTTAATGTGGTTACGAAACAAAAATAGACCACCTATAATGTGTCCTACACTTTCCTTTTCTTTCAGTTTATGGGACAGACTAAGTAAAGCTCATAAATTTATATCTCTCCATTTTTTTTAGCTCCCTTAACCGGTAATCCTTCATTCGCCCCAGGTCTCAATCCACTATTTTTTTCTTGGTGGAGGATTAAAGGTTTATTACGAATTGCTGATTTTTATGACCATAGAGGTATTTTAACAATACCAACATTCCGAGAGAAATTTTAATTTCCTGATTCTGAGATGCAACATTATTCACAGATTTTGCATTATATACAGACTTTACAACATTCATTTGACCTGACTTCTTCCACCTCAATGGAATGCTTATGTAGATCTTTTGATAAACATACTGGTTACATTTCAAAAATGTATTCTGTTTTGATTTCTAATTCAGAAAACATAATTTTACATGCATAAATGGGAACAAGATCTAGATGAAACAATTTTAACTGATGACTGGTTCAAGTTGGCACAATACGCCTCTAAATCCTATATTAATACTTCCCTGATAGAAGCTAATTATAAGATATTACTAAGGTGGTATATGGTACCGATTAGAATAGCAAAATATTTCTCGGAAGTATCACCACTATGTTTTAGGGGATGTGGTATGGATGGCACTATGTTCCATATTTGGTGGACATGTCCAAAAATAAAAAAATTTGGGATAAATGTTTATAATTTCATATACTCCTTAACCCAAATTAACCTTATTTAATCTCCTAAACAAGCATTATTGGGATACCCAATTGAAAATTCTCAGGGACATACAAGGAAATTTAACGGCATTCATCTTTACTGCTGCTAGAATTGCAATAGCCAAATCCTGGAAATCTCCTACTGTTCCCATTGAAAATTGGTTAAAAATAATTTGTCATTTCTAAATCTGTAAATTCAATTTGAACTAACCTCCAGCCTGGGGGACCCCTTCCCCCCCCCCTCCCATTTCCTCTCTTCCTGGGCCTCTCGCCCGCTGCTCTGCTCTACACTTACCTCCCTCCCTCCTCCCCCCCCCCCCCCCCCCCCGTTGTGGTATATGTGTTCTTTCCCTTTTCCTTTTTTCTTTTTTTCTCTCTTCTTGTGTTTGTTTGTCACCCTCTTCCCTGTTTTGCGGACAACTCCGCTCACCCTTGTCTGCCTCAGCTCCTGGGCCCCATGGCTTGGGCATAGCGCACTGACCTCCGGCCCTGGCTGGTAGGTCAATGTCAGTTGATAAAATACACTCTTAAAATAAGTTTCATTATGTACTTTTATGTAAACCTCTTTCTTATGTTTTTTGTACATATCCCCTGCGTGGGAATTCGTTATCTGGGGTTTTTCCCTTTTTTTTTTCCAATAAAAACATTGTACCAGAAAAATAGTTTGTCATTTATAATAATGATTATTGAACGTCTTACAACAATATTACTAGACAAACGATGTTCTTTTGACAAAGTATGGAAACCCTGCATAGACTATTTGTCGAATTGTTTATGATCGGTTTTATATTACTTCCCTGTTGTGTACTCCTTTTTCAGTACACTCTATTCAGTACTCTCTATTTTCAATAGTTTTCTTTTTTTTTTCTTTCTTTATTGAACTTTTCTTCACTCCTTTTTGTTTATATTAGAGATGTCAAGATCCTTTACAACAATCATTTAGTAGCACTTTGTATTTAAAATATTTGTGGTTAGATGGTTCTTTCTATAAAAAATTCTACCACACGAATATTTATTTTTGACTATCTTGTATTTATATGATTGTACTTTTTCCTTTCTATTTGATATATCAATAAAAATATTGAAACAAAAAAGAAGGAAAACCAAGTAAATATCTTAGTTCCTTCTTGGTTCTCGCTCCGTCTTTAACCTTTTCCATACTGCTGTAGTGACACCTATAGGTTTATATGTTTCTGGCAGCCAATGATTTTAGAACAAAGCAAACTAAATCCTCTCCGATTGCCTGCATAATGACACAAGAGAGATCGAATACTGAGAGTCTAAGCTACAAAGTATTTTAGATATTCTTAATTTAAAGGGCACACAAAGAAATGGCAGACATTGGCATGTTAATTTGATTTTAGCTTTATTTTTTAGATTAAAAGATAATGGCCGTTCTGGGTGCACAGCTGGAGATGTATACAGCCAATATTTTCCATAGCTGGGCTATGTACTTACAATATATTTTATTAGGTAGGGATAAGCGAAACAAACTTTTCTCCTTGTTGGAACTTCAGCAAAAATCAAGTCTTTTCAGCAAAATTTCCCCATTATGAAATTTAAAATACAATGCAATAGGAAGGGTAAAATAAAGGAGTTTTTGGTGGAAGCTAAGGATGCAACATGCTTTTTTGGGGGGTCTTGAGGGTTGTGGATGCACCTTTTTTATTTTTCAAATAGGATTTGAGAGTTTTATTATTATTTTAATTTTGTTATGTTTGTTAGGTTCACATTGGGCGTCAGCATGTACTCAGTAATCACGTGGCTCTTTTTTTTTTTAGCATAAAAGGCTTTGCTTTAGTCTTAGCTCATCATTAATGCCGATGATTACCATTGACATGATCAGAAAACAGTCTGCATTGCAAATTTTGAGGCAAATTTAATATTTCAGCAAATGGAAAAATGGCAATTTCCTTTCTAAATTAAAGCAGTATTACACAAATGTATTAAATTGCAGCTTACCAATTCTTAGATGTGATGGCTGCATTCATTTTCTTTTTTTTTTTTTTTTTTTTTTTGATGTTTTTCCTTTATATTTTTTAATTTTTTTTCAACCTCCTCTACAGACCAAGCTGACCAAGCTGTTCAGACAAAATAGCAGTCTTGATAAAACAGGGGTGCTTACAATGGACAGCTTTCATTTTTTCACCTAAAACGTTCCCAAAACGAAAAAATAAAAAAAAAAACTGTTGCCGCAACTGCTTATAAAGTGTTAGCTGGAGTTCAGCTTCAATTTGTTAAAGTGATTCTAAAAGATCCCTTTTGTTTTTTTTGTTTTTTTTTTTAAATAACAAACATGTCGCTTGCTATGGGGACACTGATGCTTGCTCAATCCCGCTCTCTTCTCATTGACTCACTGGCTCTGATTGACAGCAGTGGCAGCCAATGGCTCTCACTGCTGTGTCCCAGCCAATGAGGAGAGACCTAGGGCAGCTGAGGCTCCCATGCACATCTCTGGATTGAGAGGGGGCTTGGTTGAGTATTAGGGGGGCCTGTGGGAGGAGCAGCACACAGAATAGAATAGCATGCAGGTAAAAAGCCTTCAGCATTTACAACCACTTTAAGTAATCTAAATCTACTAGTATAACATTACCTCCCCCACCCCCTGGTTGACTATACTGCTGTCCAAAGAGGTCTGCTATACTATTTCATCTAGACTGGAGACACCCTGGGACAGGATCCAACACATTTTTTGCATCCAACACATCTAAAGGTTGGCAAACTCCAATGCATTACATGTGTGTTTTGGGGTTTAATACAACTTTACATTCTTCCTCCTAAGTGTCTTACATGGGCACACAATGGGCAGGCTGGGCAGTGAGAAGATGGATTAGTCTGCATCTGAGACCTGCACATCTTTTTTTTTTATTATTATAGAGGGCATTGATAAGGAAGGTGGGGAAAATAATGACTTATTTTACAGCACAAAACAGTGTGCATCAATAAACCCAGAACTTGTAGAAGAAATTTAGAAAAATATTCAGGGGTTGAAGGCACTGGAACCTGGAGCTGCAAGTGTGTGATGATTTTGTGTTCATATTAATGGCACTTTTCTATGGTTGGAGTCCCTGTAGGGCCTCTCATTGGTAGATGGGAAGCTTCCGCAAACCAAGGAGTTACAACAGTCACCCTGGGTTGAGTAGGCAAAATTCTGATCTTAAAGTTGAAGCGCCACACCACAATGTTGAGTCTGAAATTAAGTTTTTTCCATATATCAATTGGTTACAGCAGCCAATGCATTTTGAGGCCCTACATCACCCCCTTTATCAGGGCTTAAAGCGGAGTTCCACCAAGTTTTTTTTTTTTTAAAGTCAGCAGCTACAAATACTGCAGCTGTTGACTTTTAAAATATGGACACTTACCTGTCCAGAGAGCCCACGATGTCGGCAGCTGAAGCCGATCTGTCCCTCAGCTCTCGGGTGCTGCCCCCGTCATCTTCGGTAAGGGAATCAGGAAGTGAAGCCCTGCAGCTTCACTTTCTGGTTCCCTACTGCGCATGCACAACTCGCGCTGCGTGTTCCCACTGGTCCCTGCTGTCTCCTGGGACCTGTGTGTCTCCCAGAAGACAGCGGGGGGGGGGGGGGAGCGTAGATACCCGCAGGTGGCGCGGGTATCTATGCACGGAAGTGGGAGCAAAATACCTGTATTAGACAGGTATATGCTCCCCCCTCCCCCCTGAAAGGTGCCAAATGTGACACTGGAGGGGGGATTCCAAAAAGAGGAAGTTCCATTTTTGTGTGGAACTCCGCTTTAAGATAACAAGGAATCAAAAATCTGACTTGGGAGGTAACTGATGAAGTAAGAGGTGTGTTTATACTAAGATACAGTGACATTCAGCCACAGTTTTCTCAAACCAGCAGCTTAATGTCATGGTGTTATAGTGAGAACACAGAGAAAATTGAGTACTGTCCGTAAAACTTTTTTTATTTGCACTAACAAATAATTTTTCATGGACGAGCTTTCGGGGTGTGTCCCCTTCTTCAAGGTCCAAGCAGTGACCGATTCACAAAAGTTTTAGCAGAAGATAAAATGTTAAAACAAAAAAAAAAACACACATACAAATCAATGTGTATGGCACACACAAATCTTAAAGGGCAATCCACTTTCATGGGGAAAAAAATAGCAAATAAAGAAAAAATGATATAGCGCACACAAGTGTGACACTAATCATATTGTAATTGAATGTTATTAAAAATTACCTTTCCTTTTCAATCTGCAGCCACTGTAATTTTCTGAGAATGCAATGCACTATGGCTATCTGGAGTTGTTCTGTACACAGAGTGTATACAGACCACTCCCCAGAAACATCATTTCCTGCTTGTGTGATTGGCTCACCAATTTTCCCAGAAGTCTGCCTAAAATACAAGTCAGATTCAGGCATCCCCTGCAACAAAATTTTTATTTTTGGTGAGATATTTCCAATAGGAACACGTCTAAAGGGATGCAGGCCCAGCAAATTTCCTCATTAGTGCCCTGCAGCTGCCACAGTTGATTGATAATTATGAAACCCCTCCCATTAGACCCACTAGGCACAGAGGCACAAAAAAAACACACAGGGATTACTTCAGAATAACAAAAGGTAGGAGTCTGCAGCAAAGGTTGTTATAATCCTTTCAATGTACATAGATCACCCAGAGGGGAATGTTTTTTTTCTCAACAAAAGTGGAGTTAAACTTTAACCCCTTCCCGACCAGTTATACTGCGTGAGCCGCCATAGCTGTAGCAGGCGCGTGCCCGCAGCTTGTCCCAGAGCCGATGCATGTGCCTGGAGGGTGCGGTGACACAACGGGAACCGGGATCTGTGTGTGTAAACACCCAAATCCCGGTTCTGTCAGGGGAGAGGAGACAGATTGTGTGTTCCTACCAAGAAGGAACAATGATCTGTCTCCTCCTCTAGTCAGTCACATTCACCCCACAAGTAGAACACACATAGGGAACACATTTAACCCCTTGATCGCCCCCTAGTGTTAACCCCTTCCCTGCCAGTGAGATTCATACAGTAATCAGTGGCTATTTTTAGCTCTGATCGCTGTATAAACCTCAATGGTCCCAAAAAAGTGTCAAGTGTCTGATTTGTCCACCGCAATGTCCTGATAAAAATCGCATATCGCTGCCATTACTAGTAAAGAAAAATAATAAAAATGCCATAAATCTATCCCCTATTTTGTAGGTGCTATAACTTTTGCGCAAACCATTCAATATACGCTTATTGCGATTTTTTTTTTTACCAAAAATATGTATCGGCCTGATGAAGACTTTTTTTAAAAACATTTTTTGGGATATTTATTATAGCAAAAAGTACAAAATATTGTGTTTTTTTTCAAAATCGTCGCTCTTTTTTTGTTTATAGTGCAAAAAATAAAAACCACAGAGGTGATCGAATACCACCAAAAGAAAGCTCTATTTGTGGAAAAAAAAGGACATACATTTTGTTTGGGTACAACGTCGCACGACCGCGCAATTTTCAGTTAAATTGACGCAGTGCCGTATCGCAAAAAATGGCTTGGTCATTAAGGGGGAAAATCTTCCGGGGCTGAAGTGGTTAAAGTAGCATTCCGGTCAAATCCTAACTATAGCTAAATCTACTCCCACCCACTTTCTAAGCCCTATTCTAACTACCCTGTATAAGGAAAGATGTCTATACTTCCCTATGTTGAGGGTGCTCTAGTCCGGTCACATGATCGTTTCCCAGTGGTGGCTTCATTGTAGAGGAGGGACAGCCGACAACAGATGCCCCATAGTGAGCCTCTGGGTGACGTCATGACCCAGGCTCTCCAGCCATTATCGCCGATCCCTCCTCTTCACTGAAGCCGGCTGCTGGAGAGATCATGTGACCAGACCCGAGCACCCTGAGAAGAGGTAAGTATATACACCTTTCCTTTACAGTGTTTTTTATAATAGGCTTAGAATAGGAGTAGGAGCAGGTTTAGTTATAGTTAGGATTTAACTGGAATGCTAATTGAATTAATCAGTTACCTCTTGAGTCCCAGATTGTCAAACCCCACATTCTGTGGCCCTGATGAAGGGGGAGAGATGCTGGGCTTCCGAAACATGTTGGAAACCGTGCCCAATATTTGTAATATACTTTATTCCGGACCCAAACATTGTTATGGTGCTTCACTTTTCATGTCAAGGGTTTTGACAATATACAACGTGGTTATTGGATTAAGATGACTGAGTTACCTGTACATGTGTGGCTATCCATACTGGGGTATGTTCCTGACACTCACAAGGTCAATTACCATCATGTCATGGAATTTAGGAAGACAGATGTTAAAGCGGTATTAAACCCACAACCAAAAATGTAATATATTGCAGCTTACCAGTCATTAGATGTGGTTGCTGCATTTGTTTTCCTTTTTTAGACTTTTCCCCCCTCTATTTTCATGTGGTGGTCTGCCCCTCCTGTATTAGAATGCCCCCCACTCTGGATGAAGGAGCACAGAGGAGTACCTTTGCACAGCAGATTGAAGTCAAACTCCAGCTAACACTTTATAAGCAGTTCAGTTACAACAAACAGTTTTTTTTTTCTTTTGGAATAAAGGTTTTACATAAATAAATAAAAGCTGATTATTGTAAGCACCCCCTTTCAGTGGTAAATGTTTTGCCTCGACCCTGTAACTGCTACATCTGTGGAACAGCTTGTTTTGTTGAATAGCAACAGGCTTAATGGCAGAACTACCAGGTAAAAATAAAGGCAAGAAAGACTAAAAAAAGTGCATCTATCACATCTAAGCTGCAATATAATAAATGTTTGCTTTTGGGTTTAAAGTGTTACTAAACCCACAACAGTAAAATCAGTCTGTATAGTAAAGCATGCTTTTTATACTCACTGTGGAAACTAAGGGGTTAATCCCACGTATTGTGTAAAAATGCTGTTTGATCCTGTCTTCTCTGACCCTCCCCTTCCTTTACTATCCTCAATCCATCTCCTGATAGTAGAGAGCCTTGGAGGCACTCTGCACATGCTCAGTTTGGTATGTATTGCTAGAGAGTTTTTTTTTTTCTTGGGAGGGTGCATGTGATCAGCACAGGACCAATCAGCACTGTCCAGACAGAGGGTCAGGAGTCATGCAGCCTCATAGGACAGTCAGAGTAGAATGAAAACTCTTCCTACAAGCTTTAACCAGACACTGATAGAAGTCACAGGACTGTTTTATACTACTGATGAGAAAAGGTATTTGGCTTTTTATATTTACTAAAATCTTTCCATGTTTCTGTATACTGTATACGGAGACCAAATATAGTGAATGCAGGGTCCTGGGTTTAGTAACACTTTAATATTACTTTAATTGTCCAAGCACATAACAGAGGGTGAAACATGTTTATAGGAAACCACTCTGTTCTATTTTCACCCGAGCTAAGGAAGTACTTGGATCACAGCTACACTAAATAATGTGTAATAGGAACAGGGAATTCATTCTCATTATTTATTTGTGAAAATGACCAACTATCTTTGTTGTAGTTCCTTTTGTGGTCTATCGTTTCTATCCATACAATTGAAATAAAGCACATTAGCTGTCTTTTATATATAAATATTGTATCTGCTTCAATATTGGATTGAAAAATGTCTATTTACAAAACAGGACAATACCCCCGTAGGAGTAAAAGTGGAATGTACATTTAAGAGAGTTTGATCATTCAATGCTGCTTTTAATTAGCTGTGCGTTAGCTTTATAATTGGATAGGTACAGTGGACTTTGCCAGGTAATTAAAGTCAATGGCAGTTAAGTCTATTGAGTAAATATATATTATTTAATGGGATAGTTATATGTTCCTGTCTCTCCCTCTCTCTCTTTAGCCCCCGCGCACTCAATTCCTAGCACAAAGAACGGGACGGAGGTGAAAGGAAAGGCTGTCTATACCGAGCTGTGGTTTATAATCCTGATGGCCTTGCTGGGCTTATTGCTCTTGGCGATTTTTCTGTCCCTGGTGCTGCAGAGGAAGCTGACCAAACATCCGTTCCCAAGGGAGCGCCCTCCGCTAGTTCCTCTACAACAGAGGATGTCACCGTCAAGTTACTCCGAAAATGAAACCTACGCGGTATGTATGTCATTCCAAACCTGAAATGTTATTTAACCCCTAGGCGGCCGAGCCTTAGCGCTGAGGGGCCGCATATTTGCTTGCATTAGCACCGATAAAGCTGTGCCAAGAGTGCATGCCCTGCGCACTCCTGCAATAGTGACCGGCGGCTCATGAAAAGTTCTCTGATCATGTGACTGCCATGACAGCCAATCACAGCGGTCACAAGCCCCACCTCCAGGAATACCAAACCCCTTAAAGGGCCAACAGCAGACGGCATCAAGGGCTTAAAAGACATTTAAAGCATTTGTTACCCCAACACTTCATATTCCCGATATGTCCCTGCTGTACCATGTACTTGTATGAGAAAATATCCTGTTCTCTGTGTATTGCTTCCTTTATGTGAAATCCGTGGGGTTCCTGCCAGGTTGTGAAAAAGGCCATTGCGGCTGAAATGCGTCTAACTCTCCTGTACTTTTATCTTTTAAGGAGATACAATAAATTTGGACTGATTTAAAGAGCATGTATCGAGTTGCGGATTGTCCTTTATCTATTCATCACATTGGTAGCTGAGCAACTGCACATCCTGCACCCAACAGCTCAGGAGGAGTTACATTAACTTGGGGTAGTAGCACCTTTCTTTGTTGTCAGTGGACAGTTCTTGCCAGTCCCTCTGCTTTCCTATTAAACACTGACCATACTAAGCAAGAAAACACATTGTGGTCAGTTCTTTAGCTATGCTGGGAACTGAGCCTGCTCTCCTCCAAAGATTAGACTTGTCCTGACACACCCCCTCTGCTCAGACATTCACTGGGAAGCTCAGTGTGCTGCTGCTTCTCCTCCCCCCAGCTCTTATGTAGCTGAGAACAGAGGGAATGGGATCACTTATTAAAAAGGGAAAAAATGTATCTATAATTTTTATATCTATGCACAAATGTTTTGCTTTTTATTTCCATCTTAAACTGAATGGGTTGTTTTACAAGGTGATCGTTTACAAACACTTTAACCACTTGCCGCCCGCCCACTGTCAAATGACGGCTGGGCGGTACGGCTCTCGTTCTGGGTGGACGTCATATGACGGCCTACCAGAACGACCGATCTCGTTCTAGGACATGCTAGGACATAGTGTGACCGCGGCTCTTTAACCATGTGATCGATTGTGTCCAATCACAGCCGGTCACATGTAAACACGGAGATGCCGGTAATCGGCGCTCCTCGCCTCACACTGACAGAGTGGGAGGAGAGGAGAGCCGATCAGCGGCATCTCCTCACAGGGGACAGCTAGGTATGTAATCAGGGTAATCACTGATCATCAGTGCCCTGATTACAATTAAGTGCCCACCAGTGCCTGTAATGATTGCCAATCAGTGTCAACCACAATTGCCACCAATCTGTGCCCACAAGTGCCAGCAATCAGTGGCCATTAGTGATGCCAGTCAGTGCCACCCACCAGTGCTGCCTATATGTGCCCATCAGTGCCGCCTATATGTGCCCACCAGTGCTCATCAGTGCCACCTATCAGTGTTCATAAGTGCGGCATATTCGTGCCTCCTCATCAGTGCCCATCAGTGAAGGAGAAAAATTATTTATTTACAAAATTTACTGACAGAAACTAAGAAATACTTTTTTTTTCAAAATTTTTGGTCTTTTTTTGGAAAAAAATAAAAAACCCAGGAGTGATTAAATACCACCAAAAGAAAATATTTGTGTGAAGAAAATGATAACAATTTCACATGGTTACAGTGTTGTATGACCGCACAATTGTCATTCAAAGTGTGACAACGCTGAAAGCTGAAAAATGGCCTGGGCAGGAAGGGGGTGTAAGTGCCCAGTATTGAGGTGGTTAAAGTCTTATTCACTTACAGGCTAGAGAAACTGAACATGTATCAGTATAATACATAAATCAACAAAGAGGTGAAACACTTGAAACCCATAGTGAACTTTTAGGCAAGCCATAAATGAATCAATTATCTTTCCTTCCACATCGAGTGGAAGGAAAGAAAATTGCTCTATTCCCCCATCAACTCAATCAGTGCTATTGTATTCTGCTGGCAAGGAGCCATCCTGGGAGGCAGAATACAACGATTACTTATGGCAATCATCGAATGTAGCAAAAATACAACAGGATGGTTGTGACCAAGTAGATCGACTTTGGTACAATTAGCCTGCCCATACATGGATCGAGATTCTGCCACTGTCTGTTTAAATAAGCCAAATACATTCCAGGTACATCAAAACAAAAGATGTTCAATGTCTAATGCCGCGTACACACGGTCGGACTTTTCGTCTACAAAAGTCCGACGGACGCCGACGGACTAAAGCCGGCTGACAATCCGATCGTGTGTGGGCTTCCCCGGACTTTCAGCGGACTTTTCCAGCCGCAAGTCTGACGGACTTTAGATTTGAAACATGCTTCAAATCTTTATGTCGTAACTACGCCAGACCCAGAAATCCGCTCGTCTGTATGCTAGTCCGACGGACAAAAACCCACGCTAGGGCAGCTATTGGCTACTGGCTATCAACTTCCTTATTTTAGTCCAGTGTACATCATCACGTACGAATCTGTCAGACTTTTGTGTGATCGTATGTAGACAAGTCCGTTCGTAAGAAAGTCTGCCGCAAGTCCGTCGAAAGTCTGTCGGACGGGCTGTCGGACTTTTGTAGCCAAAAAGTCCGACCGTGTGTACACGGCATTACAGTTTGTTGTCTCCTTGAAGCAGCCACAGCCTGGATAGAAAGTCTCTCCTGCCAGCAGCTACACAGTGGGACCCTTGCACTCTGTAGTAAAGCATTAGTCTCATCTCATTGGTCCAACAAGCCCCTACAGGATTAGACTTATAACTCTGCAATCAACTAAATTCATGTTCCCTGCTTATTGGACAGCCCTGGCTCTGTAGGGTGGGTGTTGGACCTCTGCATTGAGATAACTGCTTTCCCACAGAGAGTGAGGGTCTCTATCTGCAGTGTAATGGCAGAGGAAAGACTTTCCTACTCAGGCTGTGGCTGCTTTAGAAAGTATGCAAATTGTAAGACATTGAACACCTTTTGTTTTGATGCACATGGAATGTATTTCAGTTATTTTAACTGAGGTTTCAATTGGGATTTTATGTCTGTGTAAAAGTGTAGTAAAACCATCATGGTCTTTTCCCTTTACAAAATAGAGCGTTTTAAAGATGTTGAAGGAATCCAGTGATGAATCATTTCTTATCCTCTTGCTGCCTACCTAATGCATGTGTGTGTGGGCTTCAGCACCCACATGCCCCACACATGCATCCATGGATGGTTGAGGTTTCTGTGCTGCGTCATACACAGCTCCTGATCTCTAATAATGATTGGGAGCTGGAGGAACAGGCTCCCGATCATGTGCCTGTTCTGTTAGCCAATCACAGTGATCACGTGATTGGGCAGTCTGTCCTGCCCACCAGGCACAAAGAATCAATTAACGGGGCTGGGTGGGGAGGGAGTTAAAACCCAACTCTGTTTTTAAAGAGTTTGAGGAGGGTTCGATCCACTGTACAGTTTGTATTGTCATTTGTGTACTGATAGGAAGTGAGGGGAAATCTCCCTATCAGGATTTTAGCTGAAGTTAGGCTTTAATTAAAGTCTTCATGGAGGTGCAGTACTGATAAGAATCCATAGGGGTTAATTTGCTAAAACTGGAGAGTGCAAAATCTGGTCCAGCTTTGTATGGTAGCCAATCAGATTCTAACTTCAGTTTGTTCAATTAAGCTTTGACAAAAAAAAACAAAAAACTGGAAGCTGATTGGTTTATTTGCAGAGCTGCACCAGAATTTTCACTCTCCAGTTTTAGTAAATCTCTACCATAAGGTGCTTCAATTCTTACTTCTCTAACCTGAACTATATGAGTAGAGCGTACCAGTGGTGAAGGAACAGAGGTTACAGAGGTCACTACTGGGTCAGGGCCCTTGTTTTCAAAGGGCCTCACATTCCACCCAAATGACTTTGGTGGTACAGTCTTAAGGATACTACATGGTTAGCACAGGGCCTTAGATCATGCTGATAGGCCATATCTGCAGAAAACCATGCCTATGGCAGCGGCGGTCGCTCATAAGGGGAGCAGGGGCGCCCTCCATGGCAGACGCATGGATTTCAATGGGGTTTTTTTTTTTTTTTTCTTTAGCACATGATTAGAGCCTTGAGCACCAGTCGCCACTGGCCTATGGCAAACACTCAAATTGTGTCTCTGGGGCCCCTGGAGCACTTTTAAAAATGTGCAAGAATACACAGCATGCCTATACATTATGACTGACTTCCCCCTTAGTTTGCTCTCCTCCAACGATGACAGGTCCTCACTTCCTTTCTTTGTTTTATTGACATTGCTTCCTCCTTTCAGATCCATCTCCTTGCCCACTGTCATCTTTTTTCTTTTTTTGTTTGCATGGGGTCCCGTACACGGAAGCTACATTATTTTGAAACCCAACTCCTACTCTTGACACATTATGCAGGGTACACACGTTCGGACTTTTCGACCGGACTGGTCCAACGGACTTTCAACGGACTTCCGACAGACTTTTTAAGGAGCGGACTAACCTACACACGATCACACCAAAGTCAGACGGATTCGTACGTGATGACGTACACCGGACTAAAATAAGGAAGTTGATAGCCAGTAGCCAATAGCTGCCCTAGCGTTGTTTTTTGTCCGTCGGACTAGCATACAGACGAGCGGATTTCTTGGTCCGGCGGAGTTACGACGTAAATATTTCAAGCATGGTCCAAATCTAAAAAGTCTGTCAGATTTTCGACTGGAAAAGTCCGCTGAAGGTCCGATTAAGCCCACACACGATCGGATTGTCCGCCGGACTCGGTCCGTTGGACCAGTCCGGTCGAAAAGTCCGCCCGTGTGTACGCGGCTTTACAGGAGCCAAGAGTGACATGTGCCACAGCCAGTTTACTGTTAAAAAAAAAAATGTGAACAGGAAGGGAAAGCGTTTTTTGTTTTTAATTTTTCTTTGGCAGAGGAGACATGCAAAGTCTCTTTGACCAAAAAAACTCTACCTTATAGTACCAATGTCAATTGGCCTAGTTTTATATGTTGATTTCTGACTTCAAACACATTCCAATAAAAACAAATACAATTCTAAATCTCAGGTGCAAGGGAAAACATCTAAGTGCATGTTTCATCTGCTTAGAAGTCTCTACTCTTCTGTTCCTCACTCTGACTCTTGCTCTCCTCTCTTTTCCTTCCTTCTGTACATTGTCATCTAGAAACTGTCTGATAGTCAGCAACTTGCAATGCCCCCTTCAGCAGTTCAAGCCTCCAACCCAGGCAGTTGTGCTGAAAATCTACTAGAAAAGGTAAGAAACAGCAGACCATTAAATAAGAACTAGAGAAAGGATTACCGGGTGTTAGCACAGATACCATACCTGTCTTGAAAATACTTCCGTCACTGATGCTGACGTAAAAAAAAATCCTTCTTGACTTTCTTTATCCTCCCTGACTTCTCTTTGCTCCCTAACTTCCTATATCCTTTATGTCCTACTACCCCAATTCTAAAAAATCTGGGGCGCTGTGTAAAATCTACATAAAAACAGAATGCAATGATTTGCAAATCTCATTGTTTTTTTTCACAATAGAAAATAGAAAACATATCAAAAGTTTAAACTTAGAAAAATTTACCATTTAAAAAAAAAATAAGGTAATTTTGAAATTGATGGCAGCAACATCTCGAAAAAATTGGGGACAGGACAACAACGCTGGCAAAATACAACACAAATTCCAAAAAAGTTGGGACAGGGCCATGTTTACCACGGTTGTATCATCCCCTCTTCTTTTAACAACACTTTGGGGGTTATTTATGAAGGGCAAATCCACTTTGCACTGCAAGTGCACTTGAAAGTGCAGTCGCTCTAAATCTAAGGGGAATGCCGCGTACACACGGTCGGACTTTACGGCAGACTTTGCCCGGCGGACTTTGACGGACTTTCTGAATGAACAGACTTGCCTACACACAATCTACCAAAGTCCGTCGAATTCGTACGTGATGACGTACAACCGGACTAAAACAAGGAAGTTGATAGCCAGTAGCCAATAGCTGCCCTAGCGTGGCTTTTTGTCCGTCGAACTAGCATACAGACGAGCGGTTTTTCGACCGGACTCGATTTCGACGGATTGATTTAAAACAGGTTTCAAATCTAAGTCCGTCCAACTTTTGAGAAAACAAAGTCCGCTGGAGCCCACACACGATCGAATTGTCTGACGAAATCCAGTCCGCCGGGCAAAGTCTGCCGTAAAGTCCGCTCGTGTGTACGCGGCAATAGGTCTGAAATGAGTGGAAGCTCTGCTGATTTTATCATCCAATCATGTGCAAGCTAAAATGCTGTTTTTTATTTTCCTTGCATGTCCCCCTCAGATCTACAGCGACTTTACTTCCAAGTGCTCTTGCAGTGCAAAGTGGATTTTCCTTTAGTAAATAACCCCCTTTGTTTATGTCTGGAAACTGAGACCAATTGCTGGAGATTTGGCAGAGGAATATTGTCCCATTCTTGCCTGAGTATCCGATGCCCTAAAACCTGGATATATCTTTCAGCATTGATGGTGCCTTTTCCAGATGTGCAAGCTGTCCATTCCATACATACTAATGCACTCCCATACAATCAGAGATGCAGGCTTTTGAACTGAGCACTGATAACAATCCAGACGGTCCCTCTTCTCTTTTGTCCGGAGGACGGGGCACCCATGGTTGCCAAAAAGAATGTCAAATTTGGTTTCGTCTGACCACAGAACAGTTTCCACTTTACAACAGACCATTTTAAATGAGCTTTGGCCCAGAGAAGACGGCAGCATTTTTGCATCAAAGAACAAATAACTCTCTTGCGCTGCCACTAGTAATAGAGAAATTAGAACTGCTGCTAACACCTCAATGTGTCCCCACATTCACCACGAATATTCACAAAGAAAAGAATATTCACATTCACAAAGAAAAACAGTGTAGCGCTGCATCATCATGTTCAGATATGGCTTCATTTCATGATAGCAGCTTTACCTTGCATTTTTGGATGGCATGGCGAACTGTGTTCACAGACAGCGATTTTTGGAAGTATTCCTGAGCCCATACAGTGATGTCCATTACAGAATCATGCCTGTTTATAATGCAATTCTGCCTGAGGCCCCATACGAATTGTTAGATTTTCTGCAGATTTTTTTCTTCAGATTTACCAAAACCATGTAGTGCAAGGGTCTGCCTGATTGCATACAAATTGAAACTCTAATGCCCTGTACACACGGTCGGACATTAATTGGACATTCCGACAACAAAATCCATGGATTTTTTTCTGACGGATGTTGGCTCAAACTTGTCTTGCATACAGACGGTCGCACAAAGTTGTCGTTCGTTGTCCGATCGTTCAGAATGCGGTGACATAAAACACATACGTCAGGACTATAAGCGGGGCAGTAGCCAATAGCTTTCATCTCTTAATTTATTCTGAGCATGCGTGGCACTTTGTGCGTCGGATTTGTGTACACACGATCGGATTTTGCTGTCGGAAAATTTAATAGCCTGCTCTCAAACTTCGTGTGTCGGAAATTCCGACAGAAAAAGTCCGATGGAGCCCACACACGATCGGAATTTCCGACAACACAATCCGATCGCACTTTTTCCGTCGGAAAATCCAACCGTGTGTACAGGACATTAAGGTTTGACCTCATATTATATGGTTTTGGTAAATCTGAAGACAAAAATCTGCAGAAAATGTAATGCCGTGTACAGACGAGCGGACTTTGACCGGACTGGTCCGACGGACTATCAGACCTGCAGCGGACTTTTTCGGTCGAAAATCTGACGGACTTTAGATTTGGAACATGTTTCAAATCTTTCTGACGGACTCGAGTCCGATCGAAAAATCCGCTCGTCTGTATGCTAGTCCGATAGATGAAAACCCACGCTAGGGCAGCTATTGGCTACTGGCTATCAACTTCCTTATTTTAGTCCGGTCCTGCGTCATCACGTACGAATCCGTCGGACTTTGGTGTGATCGTGTGTAGGCAAGTCCGTTCGTTGAAAAGTCCTTTAAAAGTCAGTCGAAAAGACCACCGTACCAGTCCGGTCAAAAAGTCCGCCCGTGTCTACACGGCATAATAGTGTGTATGTGGTCTGAGGACCCCAAGATCACGGGGATACAATATTGCATTTCGGTCTTGTCCCTTGCTCACAGATTTTTCTCCAGATTCCCAGAATCTTTTGATGGTATTATGTAATGCTAAACGATGATATATTTAAATTTGTCAATTTTACTTCGAGGAACATTATTCTGAGTATTGTTTGACAATTTTTTGATGCTGTTTTTCACAAATTGGTGAACCTCTGCCCATCTTTACTTCTGAGACACTCCGACTCTCTAAGATGCTCTTTTTTATACCCAATCATGTTACTGACCTGTTGCGTTGAGCCAATTAGTTGCAAAATGTTTCCAGCTCTTCTTTGTTAGTATCATTTACTTTGTCAGCATTTTGTTGTCCTGTCCAAACTTTGAGATGTGTTGCTGCCATTAATTTCAAAATTACTTGATTTTTTCTTAAAACAGTACATTTTCTCAGTTTAAACCGGGGGTATTGAATTAACCTCCCTGGCGGTATGATTATTTCAGATTTTAGGTGCTGAAAGCAGTACAATTATTTTGCATGGAAATTTGGCATTTTATATTGTAGGTCTGTAATTCTTAACAAAAACACACTTATATCTGTCCACCAAGAGTATAGTAGACACCCCGGGTATGATGAAGTTTGAAACACAAAAACATAAATTAGAATATAATAAATAAATATAAATAATTAAAAATAATAATAATAAAATAAATTTCCCCACGATTCACTATCGCTCAATTCTGCAAGTGTTCTAATTTACTATCGCTGTTTTCTAGCTGGTCTAAAGCCACTTTTGACGTAAAGGGACACTTTTTGTTTGCTATGGACAATCTCCAGTTTCCAGGCAGAAAGAACAGTATATATAATATAAAACTGCATGCAGGGCACTAGACAAAGCACTGGGGACAAAAGGGATGTGAAATAATTTCATACAGTACTGTAAACTGTAAGATTACAGTACTGTATGTTGTGATTTTTACTTTTTTTTAAATTTGCCGCCAGGCTCCGCCCCCGTGCGCCGCGACGCTCGCAGGGAATGGAGCCTGGCACAGAGAGGCTTCGGAGGAGACAGAGTCCGCAGACAGCGCCGGGGGACATCGCAGGATCCTGGGGACAAGGTAAGTACAGTGCACCAGGATCCTGCAATGTAATCCCGAGTGTGGCTCGGGGTTACCGCTAATGGTGCAGAAATTTAACCCCGAGCCACACTCGGGAAAACCGTTAGGGAGGCTAAGATTCATGGAGGTCCGATTAGTAAAATTTTTCTTCCAGCAGCAGTCCAAATCGCATGTTTGTGCAATGTCTCAAAATTCTTCCCATCACAGCCCCCCTCATTTTATATCACAATCCCATTCTTACATCAGTGTCCTCAGACCCCCCACTTCACATCAGTTTCCCCTTCACATTAGTGTCCACTGCCCCTTTCACATCAACCCCCTCCCCCACAGCATTGTCCCCCCTTTACATCACTGCCCCCTTTCACATCACCCAAGCCCCCCAAAGCACTTGCACCCCCTTACATCACATTTCCCCTCCTGCCGCACTGCTTCCTTTATATCCTCCCTCACAGCACTGCTTCCCTTTACATCTCCCCCCACAGCACTGCCCCCCTTTACATCACATCTCCCCTCCCCACCAGCACTTGTTCCCCTTCACATGACCCGGCCCCCACAGCAGTGCACCCCTCTCACCACAATAATTTGCACTTTATCCCCTTCAAATCATTCCCCACAGACACAGCACCCCCCTCTCCACCTTCACAGGTATGTCCTTTTGCCCATGCTCTCTGACCTTCAAAGAGTGAGAGCAGGAGGCACAACCGCACTGGATGGAGAGTGAGAGCTGATGTGGTTACATTTCCATATTAAGCTGGTGATTGGTTGCTAGGACAGCCCGGCGTCCCAGCAACTAGTCACCTGCTAGGTAATCCGGAAAGGTAACTCATGCACCTCACTAGGGCTGAAACAACTAATCGATTAATCGACAACTAATCGATTATGAAATTAATCGATTACTATTTTCATAATCGATTAATCGGCCAGTAACATAATGGGGTTAAAAAAAAACTAAAATGAGCTCTTTATAGTACAAAAAGAGCAAATAATCGCTACTCTAAATATTACTTTCACAGTTCTACACTAAAAAAAAAAAATTAACCCCTTACAGTAGTGATTATCTGCTTTTTTTGTACTATAAAGGGCTAATTTTAGTTTTTTTCACCCCACTATGTTACTAAACATCTTAGACCTGGTTCACATCTATGTGTTTTTTTGGTGCTTTTTTGCAGAAACGCACTACAGTTCATGCACATGGTTTCCTATGGGACACATTCACGCATAATGGTGCTTTTTTTGGTTCAATATACTTCAATAGAGAAGCTGCAGAAAAGCATGGAATGCGTTTTTGCAGCAATTTGTGTTTTTTAATCTGCCCAACAACAAATTGGCCAAAAAAAAAAAAAAATGCAAAAACGCAAATCGCAGCAAAATCACGTGCACAAAAATCAAAACGCACAGCAAAAAGCACTGCAGAAACAGATGAAAAGCAAACTGCATAGGTGTGTACCGAGCCTTATGCTGGCCACACCGATCAATTTTCAGATGAGAATATTCAGACGAAAAATCTTTGTACATTCACTGAATGAATGAAAGAACGAAGTTCTTAAAATTACATTTTTTTTGAAGGAAGACATTGTTTTTGTTTTTAATAAAAAAATTTGATCACTGAGTCTGATGATATTTACCAGATTCACCCTTTAATAGTATATACAGTATATATCCTCTAATAGTATATACAGTATATCGCCTCTAATAGTTTTTACAGTATATCTCTCCTCTAATAGTTTATACATTATATCTATCTCCTCTAATAGTATATACAGTATATCTCTCCTCTAATAGTATATACAGTATATCTCTCCTCTAATAGTATATACAGTATATCTCTCCTCTAATAGTATATACAGTATATCTCCTCTAATAGTATATACAGTATATCTCTCCTCTAATAGTATATACAGTATATCTCTCCTCTAATAGTATATACAGTATATCTCTTCTGTCTGTTATGCTCAGAGTGGATTCGATATTTTGCTCCCTAACCATATAGTTGGTTATTTATATTTACCACTGTATAGAGATATTTAAGAATAAATTACCTTTTTTTTTAAAGTTGCACACATTAACTAAATTATACACCACACTTTTTCTTAAAGGTTATTAACCGAATAATCGATTAATCGAAACAATAATCGGCCAACTAATCGATTATGAAAATAATCGTTAGTTGCAGCCCTACACCTCACATTCCTGCCCTCCATCCAGTGTGGCTGTGCCTCCTGCTCTCCGTTTATTGCTATCCTGTCTCCCGCTCTCCGTGCTTCCTTGAGAATGACAGCAGCGGAGGCCAGGGGAAGTAAGACTCTCAAATGGCATGACCGCAGGTCCGAATGGGATAGTTGCCACTCGATCTGGATCTGGAATACGGTCTGCCATTAAGTGATGCCTGGTTTACAGTTGATATACCATATTTTCTATTGTAGGGAAAATATAGGTTTATGAGATCTGCAAATCGTATTCTGTTTTATGTAGATTTTACACAGCGTCCCAACTTTTTTGAAAATGGGGTTAGGTATCCTCCTTGACTTTCTACAATTTATCTAACTTTCTACATCTTTCCTGAGATCTCTATGCTCCCTAATGTCCTTTATCCTTTATGATTTCTTATATCCTCCTTGGCTACCTAAATCCTTCCTGACTTCTCTATGATCCCTAACTTCCTATAGGCTCCAACATCCCATATCATTTCCAATTTTTTATATCCTTCCCTGCTTCCTTTATGCTCCATGGCCTCCTATATCTATTCCAACTTTCTATATGCTTCCTGACTTCCTATTTACCCCCCCTCACCTTTTTATAGCCTTTTCGACTTCCCATATCTTATTTTTAATATGCTCACTGACTCCTTAGATCCGTACTGACTTCCTCTATCCTCCTTAATAACATATATCCTCCCTGACTTCCTATGCTTAAAAATGTGCATCCTCTAGGGGAATTGGGAATATACAGTATGTACCATTTTCAAAGAAAACATGAGTGAGCAGGTAAAACACATTTCTTATTTCTCATGGGATTCATGTTTTGTAACTGTAGGTCGTAACAGAATGGCAATATCATAAAACAAAACATGGCATCAAGTGAACAAATGAAGCGACCCCTATTCAAAAGTCTGCATCCCCGTTCTTAATATTGTGTATTGCCCCCTTTAGCTTCAATGACAGTGTTCAGTCTTTTCTAATAGTTGTCTATGAGGCACCGAATTCTTGCAAGTGGTATACAGGTAGCTGCCCATTCATCTTGGTTAAATGCCTCCAGGTCAAAGTCTTTAGTCGTTTTGCATGAACCACACGTTTGAGATCTCCCCAGAGGGGCTCGATGATATCAAGGTCAGAAGACAGTGATGGCCACTCCAGAAACCTCACCTTTTTCTGCTGTTACCACTGGAGAGTCAACTTGGCTTCATGCTGGAGTCAAAGAGCGTCCCATGCGCTACTTTCGTGCACAAGAATGCAAATTGTCTGCCAGTATTTTCTGATAACTTGCTGCATTCATCTTGCCATCAATTTTCACAAGATTCTCTATGCCTTTAGAGTTCACACACCCCAAAAACATCAGTGAACCACCACAATGGTTCACAGTGGGGATGGTATTCTTGTTGCTATAGGCCTTGTTGACCCCTCTACAAACATAGCGCTTATAGTTGTGACCATAAAGCTCTGTTTTGGTCTCATGACTCCAGATTACAGTGTGGCAGAAACTGTGGGGTGTGTCAAGGTGTTGTCGGGTATATTTATTTATTTTAAGTACTTGTATAGCGCTGTCAATTTACGCAGCCCTTTACATATACATTGTACATTCACACCAGTCCCTGCCCTCAAGGAGCTTACAATCTAAGGTACCTAACTCACATTCATACATACACATACTAGGGTCAAATTAGACAGGAACCAATTAACCTACCAGCATGACTTTGGAGTGTTGGCAGAAACTGGAGTACCCGGAGCAAACCCACACAGGGACAGGGAGAACATGCAAACTCCAGGCAGGTTGTATCTTGGTTGGAATTCGAACCAGCGACCCTTTTGCTGCTAGGCGAAAGTACCAACCACTACACCACTGTGCTGCTGTAACCAGGCTTTTCTTATGGCATTGGCGCAGTAAAAGCTTCTTTCTGGCAACTCGACCATGCAGCTAATTTAATTCAAGTATCATTGTATTGTACTCCTTGAAAAAAAAAAAAAAAAACGTCTTTTTCCAGAGCAGCCCGTCTTTCTCCTGAGGTTACCTGTGGGTTTTTCTTTGCAGCCAAAACTGCCAGAAGAATTGTTTGGGATACAATGTTTCTTGGTCTACCTGACCTTTGCTTGGTATTAAGAGATCCCAGAATTTTCCACTTCTTACGTGACTGAACAGTACTGACGGACAAATTCAAGGCTTTGAATATCAATTTATATCCTCGCAGTCTCCGCTCTAATTCTTCCACCCCAAACTCGCTCATCTATGTCGTTATGGACCTTGCTTTGTGCACTGGTCCAAATCATTTGGAAGGGGGATTATGGTTGTGGGTTTTTTTTTCAGGGGTTGAGCTTGGCCCCTTAGTTCCATTTTGGACAATTTCATGCTCCCAACTTTGTGAGCAGAAACGGCGAGCCAGGCCTTCTGGTCCAACATCAGTGCTTGACCTCACAAATGCGCTTCTGGAAGAATGGTCAAACATTCCCATAGACACACTCCTAAACCTTGTGGACAACCTTCCCAGAAGAGTTGGAGCAGTTATAGCTGCATAAGGTGGGCCAACTCAATATTGAACCCTTTAGACCAAAACTGGGATGCCATTAAATTCATGTGTGTGTAATGTCAGGTGTCGCAATACTTTTGGTGACATGTGTATCATGATTTCTGCCAGGGTATGCAATCTTTTAAATACAACTGTATCCTCCATGATTTTCAAAATCCTCTCCAATGTTCTATATATTGTCTAAATTCTTATATTCTCGCTGACTACTATTTTATCAATAACATAAATCCTGGAGAAACTGAACAAAACTGGTTTTATATAAGTTTTGTGATTGTTTAAATATCTTTGTTTTCATGGAAATATTTGGTGGAAAATGAAATAATGTGTGCTCTTGTTGGGACACAAGTTCCAAAAGCAACCCTAATATGACACTGGAAGTAATTGCGTGATACTAGATGAGATATTTTTGTATGTGTTGGGCAAGGAAGCGTATTTATTTACTTATGTATATTAAAGCTGAACTCTAGGCAGATATAATAGACACAAATGATTGCATCTCTGTAGTCATGAATACATCACAAATCTTTTAGAATGCAAGCAGTGTAAGTACCTGGTATCAGCCTCTTGTAGTCCCTGTTAAGAATCAGCCAGTTTATGTGCTGACATAAGGCATGATGATAGGAGGAAAGAGCAGAGTGACATAGAGATGCTGATTCTCCTTTCACTGTCCTGTCACAGGCTCAGTCAGATAAGGACAGTCCAGGCTGAGAAGAAGTGGGTTCAATGATTCTGGCCATGACCAAGGACACCTAGTGGCAGAAAAAAACTGCAGGGGAGCATTCTGGATTAAAAGTGAATATTTCAACAAAAGCTGCTTTTTATCTTTTAATGGGCAATTAAGGTTTTTCTTGTCATTTTTGGCTGGGACTCTGCTTTAAACTCCGAATGGGTCTTAAAGTAAAATCCAATAGGGCATTACATGCTATTTATCCATAAAAAAGTGACTTTGCTACCTAATAAATAAAAAGCTGCTACTAGGTATTAAATGTGGACTTCTGGAAGTGCTTGCACATATCTGCAGTTACCTCTCACCCCCCACACCCCCTTTATATCCAATAGCAGTTCTTTTAGGTGGTAGAGTCACTTTAACTACTTAAGGACCGGAAGGATTTGCCCCCTTAATGACCAGGCCATTTAGTCGTGCGACATTGTACCCAAACAAAATGTATGTCTTCTTTTCCCCCACAAATAGAGCTTTATTTTGGTGGTATTTGAGCACCTCTGCGGTTTTTATTTTTTTGCGCAATAAACAAAAAAAAAGCAACAATTTTGAAAAAAAAAAAAAAAAAAATATTTTTTACTTCTTGCTATAATAAATATCCCCCCCAAAAAATGTAAAATTTATTCGTCAGTTTAGACCAATATGTATTCTTCTACATATTTTTGGTAAAAAAAAAAAAAAAAAAAAAAATCGCAATAAGCGTATATTGAGCGGTTTGCGCAAAAGTTATAGCGTCTACAAAATAGCTGATTACTGTCCCTGGAAGGGAAGGGGTTAACACTAGGGGGCGATCAAGGGGTTAAGTGTTCCCTAGGGAGGTGTTTCTAAGTGTGTGTGGGGAGGGGGGAGGGACTAAATGGAGGAGAAGAGAGATCGTGGTTCCTAATCACTAGGAACAGCAGATCTCTCTCTACGCCGGTCAGAATGGGGATCTGTTTGTTTACATACACAGATCCCCGTTCTGGCTCTCTGTGGAGCGATCGCGGGTGGCCGCAGATTACGGACCGTTGACATCCACGGGCATCTGCTCCGGCATCGCATGCCCCCTATCGCTCTTAAAGTGGCCGACGTACACCTACGGTGATTCGTGCAGCCGTGCCAACCTGCCACAGTATAATGACGGCGGCTGGTCAGCAAACGGTTAAATGTATTTTACATGCTACAATACAGCAGGTACTTGAACTTGCCCTGCTATCAGTCTCTTATTATCTCCAGCACAGTATCACTTAGAGTGGAAGGGAAACACTGATAACAAACTAGGCTTTACTGTATTGCATAGGGCAGTCCATCTAACACTAAGTGATCTATGTATAAACAATTTGCTCAATGAATGGGACACACATCCACTCACCGACAATGAAACTTGAAGTATTCTAGAACTATCTTGTATGATTGAAGCACAATCTAGTGGCCAAAATTTTTTTTTTTTTCTGGATTGAGGTACTCAAAAAGAAATACCACATTTTGGCCACCGGATGGTGCATCGATCATACGAGATACAGCAAAATGTGTGGTAGCTTAGCGGATTTGTGTCGCATTCGTTTAGCGAACTGTTTATACATAGACCCGAGCTTCCTGAGAGGAGAGAGCATGTAAAGCAGTGTGCTGCTGTTCCCTCATTATCCGATTATTTATACAGGTACCGACAATTTATGCAGCACTTTTACATATACAGTATATATTTTACAGTCACATCAGTCTCTTCCCCCAAGGAGCTTACAATCTAAGGACCCCGAATCACATTGATTCATACACATACTAGGGCCAATTTAGACAGGAGCCAATTAACCTACCAGCATGTCTTTGCAGTGTGGAAGAAAATCAGAGTACCCGGAGGAAACCCACACAATCACAGGAAGAACATGCAAACTGCAGGCAGGTATTGCCGTGGTTGGGATTCAAACCAAAGACCCCAGTGCTGCTAGTCTCTTAGCCACTGTGGAGTGGGTCCTGGACCTGACTGTATTGCTTACCTGCAGTAAAGTCTGCAGGGAGGTCACAAGAACCTGGATTTACTGTCTGGATCACAAGGCTAAGATCAGAAGATAGGTTGTAACATGTGCTTATTAACCATACATATGTAGGCAGATATTTTCATTTCATTCATTGTAGCCTATTGTATAATGAGGGGCTAGTGACTTTACAAAATCACAAGAGTTGAAGTATAGAGAACTTAGTGTTATGTCACTAAACAATATCATTTTTAATGTCAACCATTGCATAGTTGGTCTTTTCACCTAGGTAGGGTGTCACCTTCTCCTGGTGTTACGCCGGGTACACACCAATTTTTTTTTATTTTGTGCAACCCCGTGTAAAAAAAAAAAAAAAAACGGACAGCTCTGGTCAGGAGCCCTGTGTACTAACCATGCCAGGTTAGTCCAGCGATCTCCCCCCACTGAGCTATTGTATTCTGACAGGGGACCCACCCCCCCACTAGAACACTCCGATCAGCGCTCTCTGCCATTGGCTGAGAGCGCTGATCAGGAGTCGGTCAGCTGCTGGTTTTCCAGCATGCACGTCTGACAGAAGCTGGTCAGACCGACTTACACACGGGCAGAAAGTCGGCTGGTATTTTTTGTACCGGCAAATGTCCTCCAACATTCTTCCCGTGTGTATGGGGCTAAGACTTCAATGATGAAGATCCCTTAGCTTGAAAGCATCAATCAAACAATAACACTTATGAAGCTGTAAGTATATCCAAGATGGGATTTAGCTCTGGCTCTACTGAAATGATGAGAGGTTCAGAAGCCAACTTATGCAAATGGGTCAGCTTCTGTTCTCCTTGTGGACATGGAAAGGTATTATAAAAGGGTGGTAACATGACCCAGAATAAGTACTCCTTTGGCCACATTTTACTGCATGAAGTGAATGAGTAATTAAGTATTTTGCAGTATACAGTATAAAGCAATAGACTGAGCATGCTGCAGATTTTTCTATACACCAACAAAAACGTTGTTTCAATTTCCAAAATATTTTTTTTTTTAGATCATGGCTGACAGTTGGTGACTTTGTTCTCTTCATCTCCTAAGGAGAGAAGTCCCGAGGACTTGCTGCATCTGTCTCTCGCAATCCTTCTTCCTTAATTTTGAGGATTCAGGTTATAGTAGCTGATCAGCTCTGTCACTTGAGATGTCTAAGAGATCAGCACCAATCACAGGACCCTTAGGCCCCTTTTACACATGCAGACTTGTCCCTTTCATCAGTTCAGTCACCTTTTTTCAAAGAAAAAAAAACAGATGAAGTTAATCCGTTTTTCATCAGTTTTTCCATCCTGACTGTTAGAGTCCTTAAAGGAAAAGTTCACCTTTAGAAAAAATAAAATAAAATAAATGCACATTCTTTTGCAGGTAAAAAAAACATGCACTAAATATTTTTTTGTAATGGACCTGTAAAGCATGGTACCCATGATCGGCTATTGCCACAGTCCTGCAGACTGTCTGGCCGTACTGCCGATACAGCTAGGCAGTTACACTGTGACAGGAAGACTTAAAGAGTTCCATCTAAAAGTTTTTGACAGGTACTCTTCCCCACGGTGGCACTGTCCCTCGGAAGTTTAGCCCCCCTCCTCCTTCCCCCTCCACCGGGCCAGTTAGAAAGCGCAGCGCACGTCACGCATGCACAGTAGGGAACCAGCTGTGAAACAGAATGTTGGTTTAACATGTTACAAGAGGTGAACACATCCTTTAACCACTTAAGTCCTGGAGCATTTTTTTTTTTTTTTTTTTTTTTTTTACAGGCCATTTGTCTGTTTACATCAGTTTTTCATCCGTTCCGTTTTTCAGTGGGAGAAAAATGATTTGATGTTTTACAAAAAATGGATGTTGATGGAAGCAGATATAAACAGATGATCATCCGTTTTTCCATAGAGATGCATCGATGTCCATTTTTCATCCGTCAACGGGTCCGCATGTGTGAAAAGGGCCTTGACTATGATTCTGGATTTATCTGGAAGTAGTACCAGGTCTCAGGCCTATTGAAGGGTCATACCAGTAAAAGAAAAGACAATATCGGATTTTGTTTTGTCTTTAGAATACTCTGAGTTTTCAAGAACATTGTCATCTTATTTTAAACTGTATATAAAATAGTTGGCTCTCTCACCAACCTTATCCCCAAGGGGATACTTTATTCTTCTAATTCACATTCCTGTGGATGTGATAAGCTCAATGCAAAATATGTTAAAACTTGGGGGAAGCCTCGATTTCTTAGTAGTACCTTACCCTGTGTTGATGCAAGACCATCAAGTCTAAACCCAAAACATAGAAAGAAAATATGAGAAACCACACCACACCCAAACCTTCTTATACATTTTTTTTCCCCATATGAAATACCCTTGTCTTCCTTTCCCATTACATAAGACTTAAAAGAAACAACTATTATAAATCTTCTGGGAGATACACATTGGTTAGTTTGCAGACCTTGGAAAAAGTGACAAATATTCAGAGAACGGTATGGACCTATTACCAAAGAGTTATACATAAGCACATATAATACATATAGGTCCAAATCAGCTCTCTAGACTTTCAGATTGGATATAATTGTGCGCCAGTATTGGTATAAACTGTTCAATATCTACTGGCTGACAACACCTTAGTAGTGGGTCAACAACAAAGAATCAGCAGAGGGATAGCAGCGTTGTCAGCTTTGAGTACACAACAGGAGGACTGGCCGGATCAACAAGTAAAAGCTTGAAAAAGAAAGCGATATTAAATGATAGATTTGTTATAGCGAAGATATGTTTATTTTTGTATTTAACCTGAAGTTCTACTTTATTGATTACAGGGCTGAATTATTTTGTTCCCTTTATAGTTGTCAAGAGTTCATGCAAATACACTATACTTTCTCGGTTCACTAGATAGCTGTAGAATCCCAGCAAATTCCAGCTTGCCGAACCTTTCACAATTCACTGATCACCGAATGACCATGTTTGTTGATGGAAGACTGATGAAGGGTAAAGATCATCAAGTCGGAATGAACTTATTCAAATACAACCTATTTCGACTTACTTATGGTTTCTATTGTTATTGAGTATAAATTAAAATGTACATAAATGGTATATATATGGAGTTTATAATAAACCTGCAGGAGATGGCTTCAAAGTACTGCCCTGGAGTCAATGAAGCTGCGAAAGTGCTAAAAGCAGAACTTTACCCAGAACAACTTGATTAAAGATATAGCTATTTAGCAAGGAACATACATTCCACATTAATAATTATGCCACCAAAATAAGTGTGTGCTGTAAATTGCCTCCAGCATTGTTCTTTTTATTTCTTGCTGGAGGCTGCCATTTTGCTGACGCCCAGAGCCAGAGTAAATCTTTAGGCTATTAGTAGATCAGCCTCTAATGGCTCTGACTTTCGGCACAATGAAAAAAATAGGGAGCAACTGAGCATGTGCAGAGCAGGGTGAGACAGTGCATTACTAGATTTTAAACAGTATAGACAGTTATTTTTAAAGTTTTACAATTTACATAGCTATACCCAGGGCTTTTTTTCTTGGAGAATAGGTGCAGGGACTAAACCCATGCCCCTCCCAGGGTGTATTTGCACACGACGCAGCAAATGGATGTGGGAGGGTCTCCTTAAAGGGGTATTAAATACCAGGAGTGCGCTACATACAGTGTGCAGAGTTTAGGAGTGTGCTTTGTACCGAGTGCAGGGTTCAGGAGGGTGCTACGTACCAAGTGCAGAGTTCCTTCCTTCCCCCTTCTAGAACAAGTCCCCCACATCACCCCTCCTGGTATGAATCCCCCCCCCCATCCTGTACAAAAGTTTTTTTTTCTGACCCTCAAATCTCCTATCTCTCAACACAGACTTCAGATACAGTGCGGGTCGATGCAACAGGGAGATGTTCTTCCTCCATAAGAGCTGAGGAGCCTAGCGGAAGCTTCCCCAACTCTAGCACAGAGAGAAGCTGCGGGTGCTGACAACCACAGCGGGGCAATGGCTGGATGCCCAGCATTAATGATGCCATTGGCGCCCCCCTGTACATATCAGCTGTGCTCAGAGAGGATTTGTTGCAGTGGCCAGGACAGGAGCACTGTCACTTCTAAATACAGAAGTCGGCCTTTTGTGTTTAGATGTGCCAGTAGTGATCGTAATGCACAGGGCAGCACCGGAGGTGGCGGGACAGCATTCCGCCAAGTTCCGGCTGAAAAAAAGCCCTCCTGCCAAAGGGGCCAGCCTGAAGTGATCTAACACCCCCCCTCCTGAACTGTACCAGGCCGCATGCCCTCAACATGGGGGGGTGCTTTAGGGAGGGGAGCGCCCTGCGGTCCCCCCACCCCAAGACACCTTGTCCCCATGTTGATGAGGACAAGGGCCTCTTCCCGACAACCCTGGCCGTTGGTTGTCGGGGTCTGCGGGCGGGGGACTTATCGGAATCCGGGAGCCCCCAGATCCCGGCCCCCCCACCCTATGTGAATGAGTATGGGGTACATGGTACCCCTATCCATTCACCTGGGGGAAGAAGTGTCAATAAAAAAACACTACACAGGTTTTTAAAGTAATTTATTAGACAGCTCCGGGGATCTTCTTCCGGCTTCGGGGGTCTCTCTGGTTCTTCTCGGCGCTCTTCGGGTCTTCTGCCGGGCTCTTCCGCTATCTTCTGCTCTTTTGCTAGTGGTGGCCTGGACTTCTGCCTTCTTATTTTCTTCCGATGTTGACACGACGCTCCCTCCCCGCTGGAATGCTCTCTGAGTGCTCCGCTCTGACTTATATAGGCGGTGACCCCGCCCCCTTATGCTGTCACAGTCCCTGGGCATGCTGGGACTGTGATGTTTTAGGGGGCGTGGTCAACATCACCCGGCCTAGTACGGTTCAGGAGGGGGGGCGCTCGCCCGTCCCCACCCCTTTTCTGACCAACCGGGCTGCGTGCTCGGACAAGGGTTTGGTATGGATTTTGGGGAGGACCCCACGCTGTTTTTTCAGCGTAGGGGGTTCCTCTCAAAATCCATACCAGACCTAAGGGCCTGGTATGCCCCCCCTGGGGGGGAGACCCACGCCGGTTTTTTATTTAAAATTTGGTGTGGAGTTCCCCCTCAAGATTCCTACCAAACAGTACCGGGCATTGGCAGGGATCCGAGTCGGATCCCCGTGCTTGTCGGTCATTGGGAAAGGAAAAAATAATTTTTTCTTTCCCCATGAGCAGCTCGGTGCTGTTTTCCGCAGCTGACACAGTGCACTGCGATTACGTGTGGATAGCTGCGCTAAATCGCTCCTGGACACAGTCAATTCTATTTTTTCTATCCGCATGGAACCGCATGTATCTAAATCACTGCTAAACGCAATGTGTGAATGGGGCCATAGGAAAGCATTGTGTGCTTTTAGCTGCGGTAGAAAATTAGAAAATCCACAGCTAAAAGCACCATTCTATCCGTCCATGTGAAAGGGGCCTAAAGTTCCACTTTAAAACCTGTCTCCAGCCAAAATGTGAGCCTATTGGAGAGATTGTATCTCACTTCCTGTCTTTTTGACAACTGGACAAGAAACGAGAGAAGCATTTGTCAAAGTGGCAGGAAAACAGTAATAATAACTTGGTCAAAGTAAACTGCTCCCAAGCCCTGAATTAGGACAACCTCATACATATTCAGATGCTGAATGCCAGCACAGGGTTATCCTATGCTCCACAGATTGCACAAATTCCAAAAAAAAGATTGCCTGCACACCAAAAAAATCTAATGCTGGTAACTTTATTCATCCGGACAACATAAACAGAGAAGTCCCCTCCTGGGACATTCTCCTTTCGTGAGTTTTACCCACAAGGCTAGGCTTAATTGTAGGAGGTGATGAAGTGCTACCAGTGTTGAATTATTCTTTTCGCAGTGCAGCTGATTTTTTCCTGCAGTAAAAAAAAAAACCCGACTGTGGTTCTAATCCTTTCACATTTTACTTTGTCCACAATGAAGAGACTCATTTTCTATCCCAACAAATCAACTCAATGGGGACATAGGCTGCAAACAAAATCTAACAGATGTTCTATCACTACCATGAACTCAAAAAATAAATGTTTGGATGTACTTTAGGGCATGCTAAAAGCATATACTAAAATACTGAGAGGCCATTTTAGCATGCCTAAAGTGCACTTTAAGGTGTTTGCAGCTTTATTTTTTAGGACCACTGTCCTTTTAACCATGGGTAAGGCAAAATCACTAACTTCCTTCTATTTTTTTTCAAACCTCAGAGTGATCTTGTGGCTGAATTGTCTGGTTCATCAAATCGGATTATGCTAAAAAGTTACATAATGCACCTCGAGGTATGCTAGTGTTGGCTTGTGCCTGGCTTGGGTGTGCAGTGTTTTGTACAGTAAAAGCTGTCTTCTATTAAGCATGATCTGTGTGATAGAACGTGCCCTCTCCACATCGCCCCCCATCTCTCAGAGCTCACCTGTTTGGGAGGGCAGATACTTCCCGTAGAGCTCTGCCTGTTAAGTTAACCCACTTTATGCCCTGCCCTAGACTGACTCTCCATAGCTCAAACACATTCAGTGATGCATGCAAATCAGAAACCGGGAGTTATTGCGAGGGTTAATGGGCTCCTTTAAGGTGATTGCTCATACATCACTGGTCTAGACTATTAATACTTACCTATTGCAGTGCCTGTACCAATACACCTGGAAATGTAATGGACACAGAAGTTTATCTGGACAGCATAGTTCTGAAGTGGGAAAAATGCTAAGGACTTGTCTCTGCTGCCAAAAAAACTTTCCTTTCCTTTACTCTTTGCAAACCGTGTCTACTGTAATACACAAACACGATTTGCTTTTTTTTTTTTAGGGAATATCGGACATAAAAATCTCTGGAATGGAAGCTCACACAAGTCATAACACCATGGTGGTCAGAAAGACAAGTCAAGGCCAGATCAGCCACAGTTTTTCACAAAATTCCTTATACCGCAGTGCCAGCCAGCTGATCTCCCACGATAAGAAGTCAATTTTGGAAGGCTCTATATGGGATAGTGTGATTCAAGGACATGATAGCGGGATGGTAAGTATATTGCAGACTTTTAAAAGAGGTTTAAACCCAGGTTTCTCAGCATGCTTGGTCCCAATGATACAGTGAAAAGCAGTAGAAATCATGTCTTGCAGCAATTGGAGTTCTAGGTTTGACCTAGTTTGTATAAAGTGTGTATGGTCTTCCTGGACTCACCCTTGCGAAGAGTCAATCAAGGGGAATATGATTACCTTGTACAAAAGGTCCATATAGTAAACTCCGTTTAAAGCTGTTCAAGGGTACACTTTGTGCTCAGAGGGTAAAAGGTTTATTCTTCTTGGAATTTACTCTTTATTGAAGGAGCTGTAGAAATGTTGAATAGTCTTCCACATGAACTGATAAATTGCTTTAAAAAGGGCTGGGCATGTTACTAAATGCAAAAATGATAATGGTAGAAAGTTGTCCCTATGGCAATCTAATGGCCTTTTGGGGATCAGGAAGGAATTTTTTTGAGTATATTATATCATGCCATCTTAATCAACTGTGGGTTTAGGGTTCACCTGATGCAAGACTTTTCTTTCTTTTTTTTTTTCTTCTGGTTAAATTTGCATGTCAGGGCAGGTACATATATTTTTTTTAAAGTGTAAGTTTAACAATCCAGTAACATACTGGAAGGTATATTTACGGCGGTACTCTCTTACCCTGCCATGGCTGGGCCCATGCAGAAAATAGACTGGTGCCAAGCCAGTGACCTGGCCCTGCAAAAAGCAAACAGCCACTATTGAAACAGCAGTATTGTTGCCTAATGTTATAGTACACAAAAATAACCCGAGGTCTAGGACAAGCCTGTCACTAGGTACCAATTTGCTAAAAATTTACTGGAGAAAAACCCCTGCTGTTTATGTTCCTCTGGGAAAACAGCTCCTCCTGTTGAAACTGAAACCTATCAACTAAGAAGTGATGGCTCCCAAATTAGGACAGAGCAATAAAGACAATATAGAAACTACTGTATCTAAAACTAAAAAAATTAAAACAATAAAGCTTTGACCCACAAACCAATACATACATACCATTTTAAATCCTATTGTTTTGGGTGTTTTTTTCTGTTTAGGGTGTGGATGATGAAGATCTCGTCAGTACCATAAAAAGCTTTAGTACAGTAACCAAGCAACACACAGGCTTCACCGATACACCTTTGTAACACTGAGACAACCAACCAATGAGCCAGAGGTATGAAGATACCTTCATTGTTATACCACTATGATATGGAGGTACCCAATGACCAACCAAGGATTTGGAAGACAGGGTAGGACCCTGAAATATGCTGGTGGTGAAGACATGTGGAAGTGCATAGGTGATGTCATAGCATCTGAACTGTAGACTGCGCACTCATCTCCGTCACTGGCCATGAACTGCTGCTGTTGGTGGTTTTTCCTTTGTCTGGGGTATAAGCAAATGGCTTCCTGTTAGTTTAGGGTATTCAAGTGAATGTATTTCTTATTATAATAAAAGTTCTGGGCTTCTTTAGCTTTATGTTGTTTTTTTCATACCACCATATGTAATAAACCTCAGTGACCAGTTTCCAGTCTATCAGCATTAACTCACCAGTGATCAGCTCTCAGAGTATGAGCATTAGCACCCAAATGACCACTCGGGCTGTGGATGCTTTCTGAAGAAAATGGTAAGACTTTGCACATCTTTTGTTTTGATGCACATGAAGTGTGTTCAGCAGATATAACCACTTATCGACCACCTACCACAGATGTACTGCGGCAGGTCGGCTCTAATGCGCAAAATCGATGTACCTGTACGTTGTTTCATGCAATAGCCACTGGGGGGGGCTTGCTGATTGGACAGAGGGGGAGCCAATTAGCGGGTCATCCATGATCATTCCCCAGAGAGGCGGAACGGCGATCTGCCTATGTAAACGAGGCAGATCGCCATTCTGACAGGGAAGAAGATAGAGATCTTGTGTTCCTGCTAAGCAGGACCACCAATCTCTGTCTTCAGCCAGTCAGAGCAACCCCCACGGACACACTTAACCCTTTGATCACCCCTGGTGTTAATCCCTTCCCTGCCAGTGTCATTAGTACAGCAACAGTGCATATTTTTAGCACTGATCACTGTAATAATGTCACTGGTTCCCAAAAAAATGTCAGTTAGGAGTCTGATTTGTCCGCTGCAACATCGCAGTCCTGCTAAAAATCGCTGATCGCCACCCATTACTAGTAAAATAATAAAAATGCCATAAAGATATCCCATAGTTTACCAAAAATATGTAGCAGAATACATATTGGCCTAAACTGATGAAAAAATTTGATTTTTCATGGGTGTGCTTTATAGCAGAAAGTAAAAAATACTGGTACAATCTGACCTCCATCTGGGTTGTCTTTCAGCTGATGGGTCCATCCACATGCACACTTGGGTCATCTGATTCACTTCCTTTTAGAAGAGCAATCTCAATGACTTGCCTGTCAATTACTATCATCCCATGGGTACTTCGAGTATTACATTTCCTTTTCAGTCACATAAAGGAAATCTCCAGGAAATATCAATGGAAGGGGCAGCTAGAAGTGTGAAGTTTTGATTGTGCTTAGAAAAATGATCAGAGTGCAATGCTACCATTAGCTCAATGGTTTCAGTCCGTGTGCACTCTACTTCTAGTCCCTGCTGTTTTTTGAATGGAACTCGCTGCAATAGAAGGTCACTCAATTTGCAGCCATTCAGAGGGGAAAATCCTGTTTAGGCACTCTTCACTGAAGCAGGTGTAGCCATTGGAAGATTGCCCCTCTAGCTAGGGGCAACGGCCAAATTTTAACACTACCATCACTTTATGTAGACTATGGTCATCGTGACTCTCGACTTTATAATGACAACAAACAAGCACACATACATTAAAATTAATCTTTAATATGTCCTTACTGGATGATGTAAACTGAGTTACAGAGTGAGAACACATACATCACACATTGTAAAATCAGCTCATATTACATAGTTTATATATATATATTTATTACTTTGTTATATAGTGCTTTTATAAAATGGGATCATAAAATCCATTTTTTTTACTTAGTTGAGGGACACACGCATCCAAGAATGTTGTGTTATAATGCCGTGTACAGGAAGATGTGTACACTGGCAAACAAAATAACTGTCTAGCCCAGTACAACTCCTACTTGCAGCATGCCTCAGTTTGGAAAAACAGTATCAAGAGCATGATCATAGATACAGAGGGGTGGGACTTGTGTCCCTCAACAATTAACTACAAGAAATGGATTTTATGGTGAGAAAAAAAAAATCCTTTTTTCTTAAGCAATCACTGAGGGACACACTCATTTACAGGCTGTAGGGACACCCAAAGCAGTCCAACTAAGGAATGGTTAACAGCAACAAAAAGGGACCTGAAGAACCTTATGCTCTAAGCTGATGTCGGAAGACACCTGAATATCCACCTGCTAGAACATGTGAACAGAATACCAGGTGGCAACTTTCTAACTCTGGAAACAGTCGCTTATTGCCGCAATGCCCAAGAAGCACTCACAGATCTAGTAGAGTATGCCTGGAACAACTCCAGGTGTAGGTACCAAACCCAAGGATTTAAACATTGCAGTCTTAGGAAGTCTGCCTGTAAACTGTTAAAGTAAAAGGTGGATAAATCTAGAAAAAAAAAAAGTTCTATTCAGGACAGCTTTCTAGCTTTTGCCAGGGCAAGACTTCTGGTTGTCCCCTGGTTTTTAAATGGATGCCACTGCTGTGGTATTGTCTGACCGATTCCCAATTGGATGACCTTCAAGTTGGGGAGTCCAGCAAAGAAAAGATAACCAATCCCCTAAAGCTCCAAAATGTTGATTGAGGACAAGATTCCACCAATATCCAAGTCCCCATGCACCAACAAGGTGTCCAGGACTACTCCCCAGCCTGACAGACAGTCATCCATTGTAAAGATCCTTCTCAAGACATGAAAAGGAAGGCCTTTCCCAACTCCAAAGCTGGATTGTACAAGCTGGTCTTGACAAACAATGTGGATTCCATGCAGAATTTCGAGGCCTGAATGAAATTATTTAGGACCTTGAGATATAATATGGGTCAGATGCCCCGCTTGGGTATGGGGATTGTAAACAAGTTGAAGTAGGATCCCCGGAATCGTCCCCACCATAAGTAAAAGGGGCTATAACTCCTTGCTCAGGAAGACCGGCAAGGCCTACATTGAGACCTGTTAATCTGTATGATGACACAGGCAGGTTGGAAGACATGAATTAAGGGGGGGGTTGGGTGTCTGAGTGTGGCATTGTAGCCCCTGAAGACCACCTTCTTTACGCAAGCATCCACTAAAGACTAAAAGACTGCCACCTTTGGGGACTTGGAAGTCCAGGGTGTGTAACTGATAAAAGGAACCGTTTTTAGCTTCCAATGAGAGGTCAGACTTTCCAGGTTGAGCCTAGCCTTTTGGGGCAGTTGGGCACACTTGTCCTCAGTGTAATTTTTGATGGGGGTGTACAGGGCAGCTCTGAAGTCTCAGTCCAAAAACATGTAAAAATCTTTTTTTTTTTTTTAAATATCACAATGCTATTTATCCCGGTTTATTAGCTGACTGGAAATTATTGCAGACTGCTTACTTAGCTACCCTGATGGTCCAGCAATCAGTTACATGGCTATTGTTATAATCCATGTGAAATGGACCCCAAATTATGTTTAAAAGTCATCTGGGAAACCCCAAGCATTTTGTAAGTACCTTTGAATCATTTTGGTGGTGGTGCACCCTGCACTGCATTAGTTTGCGGTGTACTTATTTTGATGCCAAGAGGTGGTTTGCTCTGCATTGTGGCAGTTTCTTCTGTGCAGCTGCACCAGTACTATAGGCGAAGGTTTCGCTAACAGCCTGACAGTTTGCAATGTACTTTGCTATGGAGAGGGACATTCCACGCCTTAGTGACTTGTAACAAAAAGTGAGCATGTGCTATTTCAACAGGGGCATCAACGGGGGTAGCTCCTGCTTAGCCCTCCTAAAGACTTCTAGTGTCAAACAGACTCTTTTTACATGCATGTTGTCCACCTCAGTACTGGGTTAAAAGGGTTTTCCTTAAATTCACAGACAGCAGACTCATATGAGAAATAAGATGGAGACCTCTAACAACCTACCTACAAGCTGCAGGCAAGAGCTCCAGTTGCTTCATACTTAAAGGATCTGTCTGAATGGCAAACAGATACCTGCTGATGGCCCTAGCCCAATCATTTAAATTTAGCAGACTAAAGTTAGTGTCAGCCCAAGTTGCAAGGCAGGGCCAGCCAGAGAATGTTTTAGAGAGGGCCTTCAATTGCTTGTCATTGGGGTCCCTGAGCACAGTTGCATCCTCCACAAGGATGGTTAACGCTCTGTTAATACAGAAAACTTCCAGATCCACAGCAGGGGCTGCCCACCTTTTAAACAATGTCCTCCTCAGATAGATACAGGGCTGGGAGAAGATTGGGAGAAATGAACACATTGTCAGGGTTCTTCCAGTCTCCATAAAGGCTGACAGGAAATAACAGGTGCATGAACAAGGTCTTTGTGGTCTTGAGGACTCTGAAAGAGTCTAGGCTGTAAACAGCACCCATAGAAGTCAAATAATTCCCAAGTTTTAAAGGAGTACAAACCACAACAATGAGAATCACTGCTGGGTCTTTAAGCCAGGGAGTGATAATAGTGGCATCCTGCAACTACTCAGGGGCAACATCATTCATCAAAAACATAAGAGACTCAGCGCCTGAGAGTCCCAAGAGGTGAAGGATCAGAGGCCACTAAAGCCACTGGTAGAGCTGATAAGGATTTAACAGGGGAAGGCATTGAAGCATGATAATAGCCGCTGTGGTCAGAGTCAGCAATTAAAATTACAAATTAGCCTATAAAATCTTGGAAGGACTGTGGTGAAATCCTCCTAGGAAAGAGCCATAGCCAACAGAGGCAAGGATGACTCCAAGGATGGCATCAAGTAGAGGACAAAAGTCCAGGCTGTCTGCGCCACGCCCTAGGGACTGCACAGCAAGTAGTATTGGGTCGATCAATGGATCAAAAGCTAGTGGTACACAGGGGAATTGTAACTTTTCCCCATGCATCTATGATCCAATGTTGTACTGCAAAGCATATAGTAACGCAGCTCAGGGCCAAGCCTTGAATATTCACAAAGCCGCTGCTGGTAACACGAGGGATTCAGGGGGCCGAAAGGTGACAAGTTGGACAGCATAAATAAAACGAGGATAGATCAATTTGTCACTTGCAGCTTACAGCAATGGCGAGTAGGTGCTTTCTCCACATAAAATGAAAACATGAGTGTGAACAGCATTTCACCCAGTGGATGACGTCGCTCCTCAATGTCTGTGTTAACCCTTTGTATCATGAACCAATGATAAGTGGGAAAACAAATGGTGCCCAGCAGTTCTACTAAAGAAGAGCTCCTGATGCTCAGCCCACACAGCCTACTCATCTTCAGAGACAGGGTTACACTTGGGTATGTACCATGGCTCTGGACCAGGAAAGTGCTTTGCGGCTAACTAACCAGTAAACTCAGGTATGGAAAGTGCCAAAGACAGAGCCCATTGCCTGAAGGTCACATTCCAGGCTAGCTTCTCACTTTTCCAGCAGGGTGTGGGGACAGTCTTCAAAGCTTGTGCTGAAGAGCTGTTGATCAGGATAGCTTCATAAAGAGACCAGCTCAGCAGGGTGTAGATAAATCTTAATTAATGTTAAAATAAAATTAGCAAAAAGAAAGATAAGACTTTTCTCCACACAGCAGAGAAAAGGCGATCATCCTGCTAGGACCCTAATGAAAAACGGAGGCATGCAGAGACTGGGAGGGGTTATACCAGGCTGGTCGCTGTTATTTCATTTGCTAGTGTCCAAATTCTCCTCTAGGTGGCAGCATGACTCAATCTCTGAATTCCTGTGTCCCTTAATGAAGGCTAAAGAAAAGATTTTATATTGGTCTGTCTTTATTTTCCAGCTCAGTTAATATTACAAGATTTTTGGAACGTTAAATACTGACAAAAAAAATCAAGACTGGAGTTAGACAAATGGTGCATTCAAGAAGTTGGTGTTTAGACACCGAAGTGCAATATTGCTGTATATAAGTCACGCTTTGCAAACGCCGTTGAAATATAAAAAGGACTATTGCGTCTCGTGCAAAATATGCTATATTTCTATGAAAAAAAAAAAAAAAAAAGGAATATAAATTAAATATTTGGCTAAATGTATATGTACTGTGTCAGTGTTTTTAGAGAGTAGGATAAATAATATTGTGTCATTCAATAAATTACGTGTGCACATTGTGGATTTGTACAGACAGTCATGCAGTGCGGTCCCCTCTTGCCATGTCTGGGTCTTTCTGATTAAACGGTGAAACTTGATCTCTCTGGTGACCACCTTTCAGCTCTGCCCACTGGTTGGCCAAGGAAATGCAACACTTTTCCTGTCTAATTACTAAAAATATTTTATTGAATGTTAGGCTGGGTTCACACTAGCTGTGGCCGCAGCTCACAGCAGGGGTCTGGTACATATCTGTTCACCGTTTCAGATGCAAATCAGGTCCGAATTTTTGGCTGAATTTGCACCTGAAAACGGACCAGAAGACGCACAGGACCCTTCTGCAATTTGGATGGCAGCCGCCCCAGAGGTGTGTGAACCAGCTTCATTGAGAGCCGGTCACGATCTCCTGTCATGCGAATTGGATGCAGGAAACCCATATTCAATTCCCATCAGTGTGAACCCAGCCTAAAAGGAGAAGCAGAATCCCTCTGCATTTGTTGACACAAGTTTTCAAATGATCCAAGAATGTAGTGAATTTGCTCACTGAACTGGCCCAATAAATCTACACAGAAAAAGTCTTCTGACTAGATTTGTAGAAAAAACGATGACCACAGAGGATCTTCTATAAGAACTGTAAAAAAAGAATTTAAACTGAGAGAAAGTGCCTATGCAATTAGTAGACCCCACCCCTAACAAAGTGTCCCTTACTCCATTTGCAAGAATCTGTCCCCCATCCTTTCTGAAGTTTTGGAGGTTCCCAAAATTTAATTCAAGAAAGCTGGCCCCCAAGATTACCAGCATCCATGGCCTAGTAAATGCCCTTATTGCACAACAGACCTGTGGTGTTAAAGCACATGGGGGTCTACCCAAGTGCAACTAGAACTGTGCAAAAGACATATGTATAGTCAACTGAGCCCTGGACAGCGATGTAAGATAACAGTAGGGAAAAGGGATCATTCCTAAAAGGTAGACGGCCTGTCTAGAAAGCCCCATGGTAATCAACAGGAAATAAAATAGGCTGCATCTATTATGGGAGATCCAGTGCAATAACTACCATATTTATCGGCGTATAACACGCACCTTAACTTTAAAAGGGACGTTTCAGGGAAAAAAAAAAAAACTTTCCACAGCCCTCTGCATAGTACACAGCCCATATGCACAACACGCAGCCCCCTTTAATTTTAAAGCCCTCTCCGCACTCCCAGGAGACCCTGAGTCTCCTGGGACAGCGCTGCCCGCATACTCTAACTTTCAAGAGGTGGGGTGGCCAGCCTGACACCCTCCCAATGAGAGGCACCCAGGGCGGACTGCCCGATACCCACCCCCCTTTGGTAAAAAAAAAAACACACAGGCAGGGTTTACCCTCTATTTTCAGGGTAAAAAAAGTGCGTGTTATACGCTGATAAATACGGTAATCATTTAAACAAGAAAACCTATAATAAAATGCAGCTACTATTTGGAGATCAAGCCATTACAGTTCAGGGTCACTGTATCATAAATGTTGTTTTGGGGTTACCACACTGCAAACTCCACTGAACAAATCCTTAGCGTCATCTTCTTACCTAGAAATAAGATAAACAGTATATGTATCAAAGTAGCCAAAAAACTTGCTAGGTAAATTTTTACAAAGTCTAGTGTACAACACCAGAATAGAACAAATCTTAAAAATATAATTCTAAGATAAAGAAATTAATAAATAGAGATGGAATGAACCCTTAGCAAGCTTTAACAGCAAGATAAAGTAAAATCAAGCATTGCTGGCTCTATTTACTACCGTATCAGCAGGGAGAATTATTTCAGTCTGTTACTCATTGCAATAAAAACGTTCATATCACTCAACCACTGAGCTCTAGGAGACAGGAAAGTAAACTGTGATTGGTTTCAGACAGACAGTTCTTCCCTCAGATACACTGAGAAATAAGGGCCAGTGAGAACACAATGGGTCCCATTCACGGAAAGAAAACTAGGGATGCTGACCATGGCAACCAATCAGGCTGGATTTCTGAAATCTTAAATCAACTCTTCCACTACAAGAAAAAAAAAAAAAATACCCTTGCAAAACAAGTGATTCTGTTGGGGGCTGTAGCTCTTGTTAAAAATCCAAGAACAGGCTTCAGGAAAGGCGAGTATAAACAGGGTATTCGTTTCCACCAACCTATTCCGCTACCGGTTTCACAGATCTTCATTTTCTTGTAAAGCTACTGCCCTCTGCAAAATCCTTATAACCAACGCATTTTAGGCATGTCAGATATCTGGTCTCCTGGGCTGGCACATGGGACCACAGTCTGCGATGTGAGACCTAGGCATCCAACACTCTCAGATGTGAAGATCCTGTTGGGAGGCTGTAGCTCTTGCTAAAGATCCAAGGAACAGACTCCAGGATAAGAGTATAAACAGGTATTTGTTTCCACTTTTTTGGAGCCAGAGTCACTTTGCACCGCACTGGAAAATGCCAGCCAGAATCTGATGAGCTGCAATGGTCAATACACTTCCACTTTTCCTTTAATGTAGTGTTTCCCAAATTATGGCTAGTCACATTTCACCATCACTAGTCATTCTTAGCAGCTTGTGGAAAATATTATTTCTATTATCTGAATATTCTCTGGAAAAGAGGCCTGCAAGTGAGCCAAAAAAAAAAGGAACCCCATGGGAGGAGGAATAATGGATGCTCAAGTGTTTCCTTTGTGGCTTTAAGTAAGGAGTCCCCAGCATCCCTGTAATCTTGCTTTCTCCTTTCTAGAAGTGATGGCTGCAAGAAGTTATATGAACATCTTCATTGATAAAACTACTATGTCTTGAAGATAGTAAACCCATCATATCTGACAGTAAACTTTACAAAAATGGTTAAATGCAGACACCAGCAGGAGCCTGCACGTACCCCTCTTATGTTTTCACAAGTGTGCTGGTGGCCTATGGTGCTGAATACAATTAAGAAATCAGAGCTCCAGCATCCCAGTCTCTGTACTTCTCGACTAGTTACTAAAGCAGCCCATACAAAAAAAGCAGAGCAAATTTCTTTCCTGCAACCACGGGTTGTGGCCATTGTATTCTCCCGGCGGGGGGGGAAGCTGTCCCTGCTGGAAGAAGACAGTGATTATCGATAGCGGCTATAGTAGCCGCTAGCAGTATAACCACATGCAAAATCCAGCAGTCTGGTTGTACCCAAGTTGTTTGATCGATCAACTTGGTACATTCAGGCTGCCCATACATAGTTTGAATCTAGACCAGTCAATGCTCAGGGCATCTCACTCAGCACTAAAGGACACAGGGCTAAGAGGGAGAAGATGCTAAAATACCGGGTTCTGCTACCTTCCTCCAGGGGTGCCAAGTGTACAAAAAAAAAACAAAAAGGGGAAGGAGGCCCGCCAGTGTATGCCAGGTTTATAAACCATCATATGGTATGATAGGGTTGTTTAAAACAACTATCAGAAAAGGAAATAGGAAGTCTGAGGTTTCCAGTGTATCTCTACGGCTGCATTCACACCCAAGTGTTTTGTAGCTTGAAGCGCAAAGATGCTCAACAAGAAAAATCCCATTAGTTTCAATTAGGGCTGAAACAACTAATCGATTATGAAATTAATCGATTACTATTTTCATAATCGATTAATCTGCCAGTAACATAATGGAGTTAAAAAAACTAAAATTAGCCCTTTATAGTACAAATAGAGAAAAGAATCGCTACTGTAAATATTACTTTCACAATTCTACAGTAAAAAAAATGAACCCCTTACAGTAGTGATTATCTGCTTTTTTTGTACTATAAAGGGCTAATTTTCGTTTTTTTAACCCCATTATGTTACTAAACGTAAAAGCAAACTGCATAGGTGTGTACCGAGCCTTATGCTGGCCACACGGATCAATTTTCAGACAAGAATATTCAGACGAAAAATCTTTGTACATTCACTGAATGAAAGAATGTTGTTTGAAATTTTCACTTGTTTTTAACATTCTGTATTAAAAATGAATGTAATTTCTGAACGAAAACCACATCCACTGTCTGAAAATTCCTTTGACCAAGAAGTTTTCTATTTCTAAATTTTCCCGTCACTGTGGTTAAAAACGAACGTCGATTTGACCCCACTAACGATTAGAAAATCGAACGAACGTTCTTAAAATGACATTTTTTTTTTAAGGAAGACATTGTTTGTTTTTTAATAAAAAAATTTGATCTCTGAGTCTGATGATATTTACCAGATTCTCCCTCTAATAGTATATACAGTATATCTCCTCTAATAGTATATCTCTCCTCTAATAGTATATACAGTATATCTCTCCTCTAATAGTATATACAGTATATCTCCTCTAATAGTTTATACAGTATATCTCCTCTAATAGTATATACAGTATATCTCCTCTAATAGTTTATACAGTATATGTTTCCTCTAATAGTTTATACAGTATATGTTTCCTCTAATAGTATATACAGTATATGTCTCCTCTAATAGTATATACAGTATATCTCTCCTCTAATAGTATATACAGTATATCTCTCCTCTAATAGTATATACAGTATATCTCTTCTGTCTGTTATTCTCAGAATGGATTCGATATTTTGCTCCCTAACCATATAGTTGCTTATTTATATTTACCACTGCATAGTGATATTTGAGAATAAATTGCCTTTTTTTAAAACTTTACATATTAACTAAATTATATACCACACTTTTTTTTAAGGTTATTAACCGATTAATCGACACAATAATCGGCCAACTAATCGATTATGAAAATAATCGTTAGTTGCAGCCCTAGTTTCAATGGTCCCTGCTCACATCTGGGCGTGGAGACAGGGGCCATTGAAATGAAGGGGATTTTGCTGGTTGAGTGTCTGAGCTTCAATTACAAAATACTCAGGCGTGAGTGCAGCCTAAAGGGGACAGAATGAGAAAGCAAAAAACTTGTTTTTGCAAACTTGCTTGCTTTACAGGAATATATTAAATAAGCATAGGGGTTATATGTGTGCGCTATTTAGAGAGACACTGTCACCACCAAAAAATAAAAATAAAAAATTCACATAAAAAGAGTTTAAATACTTACCTGTCCTGCTGCCTTTCGCAGTTTACCCCTGTATTCAAGAGATGCCGTTGACTGACAAATCTTTACACGGAACGCTTTTGGAAGGGTGGTCCACCTCTGAGCTCTGTGGGACACAGCAGTGAAGTATGGACCAGGTGAAGACACCACAGTACTCATAGCTGAGGACCAGGCATCAGACACATTTGGAAGTATGCCAGATGCTGAAGATAAGTTATACAAAAAAATATAATGCTCAGGTGAAAACAAAAACAAAAACAAAAAAATCAAACATACACCTGCTACAGCAACCATGCAATATTTTACAGAGTAGATAAGAAATTGGACAAACTATGCCATGCTGGTATATCCGATCTTAAGTGAGTGAGGATGTGTCACCTAAAGTGCACAATGTAAGTAAAAATCCAAAAAAAGAGTAAATGAGAAAACGAAAGACAAAAAGAACATATCACAAAGAAAGTCCAGTAAAGCACAAAACAGATCCACTTCAGCCAGTGATCCCTTGGTGTGTTATAAAATGAAAGAATAAACTAAATTCTGTGTATTGTGAATTTACACCACTCTGTGGCTGCATGCAAGGCTTACCGGAAGCAATTGACCACCCGTTACAGATATGTCAAAAACAGCATGGTCACAGATCTCCTAAAAGGAAGTAAATGATCCCCAGCAGATGCAATGCGACTCCACTAAGAAGCTCCACACATTGATATGTTGGGAAAAAGCAAAAGATCTTTCAGTGTAATAGATTTAATTTTTTTTTTATTTTTACTTTATTGTAAAATCGTTACACACACATTTCATAGAACAAGAAAGAACTTTCTCAAATAAAATCCCCAGATTTTATTTAAGAAAATGCATTGTTCAGTAATGACGAAACGCACCGGGCGGAGCCAGCTGTGACATCACCACGTTCTGACCGGAAGTGATCGGGAAGCCATTTAAATGTATCTGTTTGGATTTTATTTGAGAAAGCGCTTTGTTGTTCTACGAAATGTGAGTCTAACAATTTTACAATAAAGTGAACATTTTATAAATAGTTTACGCTATGAGTGATCTTTTGCTTGTTCCCAACAAATTGATATGTGGAGCTTCTCAGTGGAGGCACGTTGCATCTGCTGGGGATCATTTACTTTGTTTTAGGAGATCTGTGACCATACTATCTTCATGCTGTTTTTTGACCTTTTTACCTGATCTGTAACGGGTGGTTAATTGCTTCCAGTAAGCCTTGCATGCAGCCACAGAGTGGTGTTAATTCACAATACACGGAACTTGGAGTTTATTCTTTCATTTTCTAACACACCAAGTGATCACCGGCTGAAGTGCATCTGTTTTGTGCTTTTTTTTGTGATATATTCTTTTTGTCTTTCTCTCATTTACTTTTTGGATTTTTACTCACATTGTGCAAATTAGGTGATACATCCTCACTCACTTAAGATTGGATATACCAGCGTGGCATAGTTTGTCCAGATGCTGAAGATAATTTTAGGTAGTGGTGTCTCTTGATTACAGCAGAGAACTGCAGCACAGGCAGCATAAGATATAAGTACTAAAAGGACTTCTTTTTCATGCTTTCTTTTGTATCATTTTGCGACAGAGTCGCTTTAAATATCATATGTACAGCACCCACCTACACGGCTTGCAAACTGTTAAGTAGTATTGGTCATTTGTGATGCAGGGACTGGTCCATAGCACTTTTTTTCTTGCCTCCCTGAGCAGCCCTTAAGTGCCTTCCCTCCTCTGCACTGTATACTACCTACTTCAATATGGCCGTGGAGCCCTTAGGAGTAGATACATCCAGTATTCTACTTCCATGAGCATGCTCCCTGGTCCACCTGTCACACAGGTGATAATACAGCGAGCACACCCTTCCACATAGCCATACTGAGGGTAAATACCACAACTGATACCCATCTCACACTTAGGGAAACACTGCTGTAGTGTTAATAAATAAGCCCCAGTAGGCGTGTTTTCTGTAGTCATGCTTGGACAGTGAAGACTCCCTCCCAGCTATTAATTTCACAATGCATAGTCCTGGCAGGAGGAATCACTTTTTTTGCGCCGTGGTGAAGTGGTGGACTTTGTAGGTGACGGCGACGCTGTACCAGAAGATTCACTTCCGCCATCCCCAGGTGAGGAGCTTAAATGAGGTACTTGTGATACTTTACGTCTGCCAAGAAAGGCTCCTTCAAAGCCGCTTCTCCTCTTTGTCTCTAATTTGGTCTCGTTTTCCTCCTCTATAATCCTCTTCCTGACATCAGCATTATCAGGCAAGCAGCAGGAATCAGAAACAGCATCAGCACCCTGGTTTACTTTCAGAGCAATTGTGGGTGTTTCATCAGTAGAGCAGCTTTCGTGGTCATTTGGTTTTGGGTCACTCTTCACCACCAAACTCCCGATTTCCAGGCTAAATTTTTCAGAGTTGTTTTTGTTGAAACTGAATGACTGAAAATCTCGGTAACTGTGGAAGCTCTCTGTGCGCCGTGCCCTTGCTAAGAGGGGGCTTTCACGGTAAGGCCTCACTGAGCCATATGTGGCAGCTTCGTGTATTGTTTCATGGTGGAGTTGTAAACTGTAAGGAAGGACAGAAGATTTAAAAGAGCTACACCAGCCAAATACACAGGACAGTTTAACAATTATCCATACCAACATTGCTGTTTTTACACTGCAGTACTTAAAAAAAAAAAAAACCACATTGCATGCAGCATAGAAAACCATAAATAAGCTGGTTGTAAGTACACCATCAGGATCGGGTGATTGATAAAGCGGCGTTCCACTTGCAAAAAAAATGTAAAAGGTCAACAACTACAAATACTGCAGCTGCTGACTTTTAAAATAAGGACACTTACCTGTCCAGGGCGCCCGCGATGTCCTCACCCGAAGCCGACCCGTCCCTCGGCTCCGGGTGCAGGCGCTGGCATCTTCAGCAAGGGAATCAGGAAGTGAAGCCAGACCGAGCTTCTGGTGACCACCAAGGGGGAAGGAGGCTGTGCGGGGGCATCGTTTACATCCCCGCTGATTGTTAAAAAAGCTAGAAATGTGCTGGCTCCTTAACAACCATCTATTCATTGGTTAAGGACACTGGCGGGTACCTGCTCCTTAACAATCAGCATATTGGTGCTAGGCGTCGCCAAGAACGCACCTAAATTCGAACCTTGGGTGCTATTTTGGTGCGTTTCCCCTTGACTTCAATGGAATGTTACAGTATTTATTTCTGCCTCTAGAAGTTGCCAGTCTTCTAGATTGAATGACAACTAGTGTCATTCAACTCACTTCCAATGAGCCCAAGCTGTCATGGACACTCCCCCTGGGGCGAGTCATCATGGCAGTCTTTGCTCACAGTTCTACAACACTAAACTGCTGGTTCACAATTCTTATGTGAGCGCTGTCATTATCAGACCCTTGGAAAAAAAGGTAGGCGTGTGTGTGTAAACTAAGTGCAGGGGGAAGCCAGTGTTCTGCTTTAAGCATGGGCCAATTCACATTTTGCACTCCATAGAGCAGTGTTTCTCAACCTTTTTTCAGTCAAGGCACCCTTTAAAATTATGGACAGACTCTAGGCACCCCATTATAAAATGTAAAAAGATATTTTAATAATTTTATATAATGCATCAACATCCACACATGTAGGACACCCAAATGTTAGAAGTGATTTATTCTTCCAAAGCAAATACACTTCTGCACACTGGTACTGACTAGTATTCCAGTGTTTCTCTTCTTTCTGTTTTTCTTCATCACTCAGCTAATGTGACCCCGGCGCTGATGGAGAGGGGCAGGGGAGAATCAAACAAGAATGCTCTGCAGACAACCGACATCCTCCTTATCAACTGCTGATGTCAATGGTTGTTAGGATGCTGGTGGCTAAAAGGTCATAATGGTGCATAATGAAAACCCGTGGCTTTGTGTAACTAAAAGGCTAGGCTTGATCCACCTGCTGGCTTGTATACGATTTTTGGGCAATTTTTTAGGCATTTTGCCAAGGCACCCCTGAAGAAACTTTAAGGGGCCTCAGGGAACCCTGGTTGAAAAAGGCTGCCATAGAGCATCTAGTAACTTTGCAATAAAGTAAATCCTGAAAATGACTTACATTTACACACAACTAAAAGGGAATGGAGTGTAACAGAATTGTTCCCGTTTACCTTGAACTGGAATCACGCAGGCGACTTTGGTAAACCACAGAGGTGGCTGGGCTGATGTTTGGCGTAGCACATCGTGAAGCACTAAGGTCGCACTGATCCAGTAACTTTAACAGCTCTTCTTCTGTTGGGCCACCGGCATCTGGAAACACAGAAGCAGATATAATCAGTGGTGCTCCTAGATCAGTGCAGGGGCTTCCTTTGATGCTTCACATTCATATATTCAACTGCACAGTTCCCATCTTTATCACAGCTGATGAGATCAGAGAGCAGCACATGACTGTATTGCCATCTGTGCATACTGAGAGCACTTGAGGGGTTCTGTAATGATCTCAGCATACACCAGTGACAAGTAGTGGCAAAAAGTAACAATATATTACAGCTGCCATTCCAATGACCAAAAAGCTGAAACAAGATGCTCATCAAATCAGGAATGCAACAACTGCTAACCACCATGCCCCTCCCCCGCCTTCTCTGATTGTCACTTACCTTTATCCTCTATCTTTAAAACCATGTCCATGGCGGTGGTCAGGTCCCACATTTGAATGCTGCCATTTGAATGTCCAGTAAAGAGGTAGCGCCGAGGCCTGGAGCCCATACGACTAGATCCTTCACATTCCCGTACAGTAAAGCATGTGATGGTAGTGCAGTCTACGGCCTGGATTTCACAGATTCTGCACCAAAAAAAAAAAAAAAAAAAATGCTTACAATTTTGATTAAAGTAATACTCCAGATAAAACTAGTGAGGAAGGCCTCCCCAACCTCCTACAGGGTCTCCAGCCCCCAAACTCCAACAGTGTTCCACAAGACTTCTCAACCTCCCACAGTGCTCCCCAGACCCTGCAGCACCGTAAAGTCTCCCACATTACCCCTGCAAATTCCCCAGCCCCTCTAGAAACCCTCACAGTTTACACCAAGTCCTCTCCAAAAACCTCATCCCCTTCAAGGCCATCGAGTCTGCTACAGAGTCCCCTAACCCTCATCTTCCCCCACAGTGACACCCAACCCCATCCAGAGCTTTCCAGCAGTTCAAGATATTTTCAATTCACATACTTTTATTGAGAGTAATTTTTTTTTTTCTTAAATACTGTTTGGGCATTGAAGGTTTGGAGGGAATTTACCTGGCCCTGGTCTCAATAAGGTTGAAAGCCATTGAATTACAGTGAACCTGCCTTGCATTCTTAACAACTTTAGCTCCGGAAGGTTCATCACCCTTCATGACCAGGCCATTTTTCTGCGTTACTTTAACTGACAATTGAAAATTAATTGCGCGGTCATGCAACACCATAGCCAAAATAGAGCTTCCTTTCGGTGGCATTTGCTAACCTCTGTGGTTTTTTATTTGTTGCGCTATATAAAAAAAAAAAAAAAAAAAAAAAAAAAAAAAAAAAAAAAAAAAAAAGGAAGAAAGAAAGAAAGAAGGAAAGAGAATGACAATTTTGAAAAAAAAAAAAATATGTTTTACTTTTTGCTATAAATACTATCCAACAAAAAAAAAAATGTAATTAGGCCAATATGTACAGGTGCATCTCAAAAAATTTGAATACTATCAAAAAGTTAATTTCCATAATTCAATTAAAAAAGTGGAATAGGTTTTATAAATTCATTACACACAGAGTGATATATTTCAAGAATTTCTCTATTAATTTTGAGGATTATGGCTTATAGCTAGTGAAAACCCAAAATTCAGTATCTCAGAAAATTTGAATATTACTTAAAACAAAAAACAAAAAATAAAAAAAAGATTTTTAATACATAAATGTCGGCTTACTAAAAAAGTATGTCCATGTACAGTATAGTATGCACTCAATGCTTGGTTGCGGCTCCTTTTGCATGAATTACTGCATCAATGCGGCGTGGCATGGAGGCGATCAGCCTGTGGCACTGCTGAGGTGTTTTGGAAGCCCAGGTTGCTTTTATATCGGCCTTCAGCTCATCTGCATAGTTGGGTCTGGTGTCTCTCATCTTCCTCTTGACAATACCCCACAGATTCTCTATGGGGTTTAAGTGAGGTGAGTTTGCAGGCCATTCAAGCTCAGCGATACCATGATCATTAAACCAGGTATTGGTACTTTTGGCAGTGTGGGCCGGTGCAAAGTCCTACTGGAAAATGAAATCAGCATCTCTATAAAGCTGGTCAGCAGAGGAAAGCATGAAGTGCTCTAGAATCTCCTGGTAGAGGGCTGCGCTGACTCTGGACTTGATAAAACACAGTGGACCAACACCAGGAGATGACATGGCTCCCCAAATCATCACTGACTGTGGAAACGTCACACTGGACCTCATGCAACTTGGATTCTGTGCCTCTCCACTCTTCCCCCAGACTCTGTGACCTCGATTTCCAAATTAAATGCAAAATTTACTTTCATCCGAAAAGAGGACTTTGGACCACTGAGCAACAGTCCAGTCATTTTTCTCCTTAGCCCAGGTAAGGCGCTTCTGACATTGTCTCTGGTTCAGGAGTAGCTTGACACAAGGAATGCGACAGTTGTAGCCCATGTTCTGGATACGTCTGTGTGGTGGCTCATGAGGCACTGACATCAGCCGTAGTCCACTCCCCGTGAATCTCCCCCAAATTCTTGAATGGCCTTTGCTTCAATATCCTCTCAAGGCTATGGTTATCCCTGTTGCTTGTGCACCTTTTTCTATCAACATTTTTCCTTCCACTTAACTTTACATTAATATGCTTGGATACAGCACTCTGAACAGCCAGCTTCTAGAGCAATGACCTTTTGTGACTTACCCTACTTGTGGAGGATGTCAATGACTGTCTTCTGGACAACTGTCAAGTCAGCTGTCTTCCCCATGATTGTGTAACCTAATGAACCAGACTTAGAGACTATTTAATTAAAGTCTCAGGAAACCTTTACAGGTGTTTTGAGTTAATTAGCTGATTATAGACTCATGGTGTCACACTCTAATTTTGAACTTTTTCACAATTTTCTAATTCTCTGAGATACTGAATTCTGGGTTTTCATTAGATGTAAGCCATAGACATCAAAATTAAAAGAAATGTCTGAAATATATCACCCTGTGTGTAATGAATCTATACAATATATGAGTTTCACTTTTTGAATTGAATTACTGAAATAAATTAACTTTTTCATGATGTTCTAATTTATTGAGATGCACCTGTGTTCTGCTACATATTTTTAAATCCCAATAAGCGTATATTGATTGGTTTGCGCAAAAGTTATAGCGTCTGCAAACTCGGGGATATATTTATGGAATTTTTATTTATTTATTCTTTTTTACTAGCATTGTCGGCGATCAGCATCTAGCAGGATTGCTGTGGACAAAATCGGACACCTGACACTTTTCTGGGAACCAGTGACACTAATAGAATGAACAGTGCTAAAAATATGCACCGTCACCGTACTAATGACACTGGTTGAAAAGGGGTTAACATCAGGGGCGATCAAAGTATTAACTGTGTGCCTGGCCAGTGTTTTAGTGTAGTGTGGGAGGTGCCTTTACTAGTGGAAGGCAAAGAATAGTGTTCTCTGCTTTGCAGAAACACAGGATCCATGCCTTCTGTACGGACAGAATGGCAAACTGCCGTTCTGCCTGTGTCCCGAATGATCAGAGGAAGAAATTGGTGTCTGCACACTGGAGTAGTAAAAAGTCCCTTTATTTTTCTCCAATAAAACATAATATGACACCACAGGATGGTAGCAGGTGCATTAGGTAGATGCGTTTCACACAATTACATTGTGCTTATTCATTAATCAGGTAATGAATAAGCTCAATGTAACTGTGTGCAGCCACCAATTTCTTCCTCTATATCATTTGCACGGCATGCGAGCCGAGGCTTGCACCCGTGGGAGGATTACTCTCCCCAGCTCACCTGGAGCGGCATGTTCCCATTACCGAATGATCAGCAGGTGTCGGTGGACATGGAGTCTGCGGGACCCGCTGACCGGCTCCCGCTATTTAAATCACAGTGGAATCGAGCCTCCGGCGGCATACACGCGCGCCCGATACCCAGAAGTGCAGGGTCACACACATGTATACACACACACACACACACTATACCCCCCACACTTTTGTAAATATTTTATTATATCTTTTCATGTGACAATACTGAAGAAATGACACTTTGCTACAATGTAAAGTAGTGAGTGTACAGCTTGTATAACAGTATACATTTGCTGTGCCCTCAAAATAACTCAACACACAGCCATTAATGTCTAAACCGCTGGCAACAAAAGTGAGTACATCCCTAAGTGAAAAGGTCCAAATTGGGCCCAATTAGCCATTTTCCTATCCTGGTGTCATGTGACTCGTTAGTGTTACAAGGTCTCAGGTGTAAATGGGGAGCAGGTGTGTTAAATTTGGTGTTATCTCTCTCACTCTCTCATACTGGTCACTGGAAGTTCAACATGGCACCTCATGGCAAAGAACTCTCTGACAATCTGAAGAAAAAAAAAGAATTGTTGCCTTACATAAAGATGGCCTAGGCTATAAGAAGAGTGCCAAGACCCTGAAACTGAGCTGCAGCACGGTGGCCAAGGCCATACAGCAGTTTAACAGGACAGGTTTCACTCAGAACAGGCCTCGCCATGGTCGACCAAAGACGTTAAATGCACATGCTCAGCGTCCTATCCAGAGGTTGTCTTTGGGAAATAGACATATGAGTGCTGCCAGCATTGCTGCAGAGGTTGAAGGGGTGGTGGGGTCAGCCTGTCCATGCTCAGACCATATGCCGTACACTGCATCAAATTGGTCTGCATTGCTGTCGTCCCAGAAGGAAGCCTCTTCTAAAAGATGATGCACAAGAAAGCCTGCAAACTGTTTGCTGAAGACAAGCAGACTAAGGACATGGATTACTGGAACCATGTCCTGTGGTCTGATGAGACCAAGATAAACTTATTTGGTTCAGATGGTGTCAAGCACATGTGGCGGAAACCAGGTGAGGAGTACAAAGACAAGTGTGTCTTGGCTACAGTCAAGCATAGTGGTGTGAGTTTCATTGTCTGGGGCTGAATGAGTGCTGCCGGCACTGGGGAGCTACAGTTCATTTAGGGAACCATGAATGCCAACATGTAATGTGACATACTGAAGGAGAGCATGATCCCCTCCCTTCAGAGACTGGGCCGCAGGACAGTATTCCAACAGGATAACGACCCCAAACACACCTCCAAGACGACCACTGCCTTGCTAAAGAAGCTGAAGGTAAAGGTGATGGACTGGCCAAGCATGTCACCAGACCTAAACCCTATTGAGCATCTGTGGGGCATCCTCAAATAGAAGGTCGAGGAGCGCAAGGTCTCTAACATCCACCAGCTCCGCAATGTCATCATGGAGGAGTGGAAGAGGACTCCAGTGGCAACCTGTGAAGCTCTGGTGAACTCCATGCCCAAGAGGGTTAAGGCAGTGCTGGAAAATAATGGTGACCACATAAAATATTGACACTTTGGGCACAATTTGGACATTTTCACTTAGGGGTGTACTCACTTTTGCTGCCAGCGGTTTAGACATCAATACCTGTATGTGGTTATTAAAAGAGAACAGCAAATTTACACTGTTATACAAACTGTACACCCTCACAAAAATGTGAGGGGTGTACTCACTTTTGTGTGATACTGTATTTCTACAAGCTGGTAGTCTTAGTTCTGGCAAAAAAATTATAGCTGAAGGGGATTTGCTGCTATGGGGAACTTTTACTCTCCTCCTCTTTTTTAGATGGTGCTCATACATTAGGCTGATCAAATATATACAAACAGTTTACAAAATATGCTCTAAACTTCATACAGTATCAGGTTTCCCATTAGGTACACATTAACTGGGGTGTTTAGGTTGGCCCTCTCGCTCCCCCACCGCCCGAAAGATGCTGCTTGTAGGACTTTTTCTAACGTCCTGCAAGCACAATGCTCCAGTGTGAAAGCACTCAGGCTTTCACACTGGGGCTGCAGGGGAGGTCTTTAGCGCCTGAAAAACGCCTCAGTGTGAAAGTAGTCTAAATAGAAAGTACAAGCACAGTGTGTGGTCATCATAAAGAAACAGCATAAATTTGTCCACGTAGATCGATTTGACAGTGTATGCCAATAGCTCCCGCCTCACCTTCCTTCCCTAGCAAGATACAATACTGACTGACCTACTCTCCTGTCTCTGCAAACCATTGCCCTATTGGAGTGGGACTTCTGGGTATCGAGGAGCATGTGACCTCCCCCATGTAACAGCCATGTGGGGGATTAAGGGACATCACCCAACTGGGTAAGCTCCGACACCAACCAACAACGAAGCTTATCCGCGGGTGTATCATGATTACAGTTACCTTTTTCCAGTTGAAGAAAGCCTCACAAACAGCTTGTTAGTGATGGGAACCACCTTCTGGATAAACACCTGTTGATCGTCTCTTTCTCCAAAAGGTCCTGCAAGCACATAAATTAACAAACAATTCAACACGTGAGTGACTCGGCACTGTAATAAGATTGCTTCCAGGTATATGAAATTTATGAACCTACTACAAGACATATTTATGGTACAGTTCATAGAGGCCCTGACTAGAAATAATGCGCGGCTGGACCTGGTAATCTTAAACCATGCAAAGCTTATTACTAATGTTCATATAAAAGAACATCTGGGTAGCAGTGACCATAACAGGATTTCATTTAATGTAAGCTATAAACAAGCAGCTCATACTGGAAATGTAAAAATATTTAACTTTAACCACTTCAGCCCCAGAAGGATTTACCTACTTCCTGACCAGGCCATTTTTTGTGATATGGCACTGCGTCACTTTAACCGACAATTGCGCGGTCGTGTGACGTACCCAAACGAAATTGATTTCCTTTTTTCCCTAATAGAGCTTTCTTTTGGTGGTATTTGATCATCGCAGGGCCAATGTGGTGCCCATAAGTTAAAAAAGGATCAAAGTCTTTACCAAGTAACTATAGACCTGTTAGTTTAACGTCTATAGTCGGGAAGATACTTGAGAGTTTAATAAAAGACCACATACAGTAGATGAGCTCTTGGTGGAAAAAAATATTTTAAGCAACAGACAGCATGGATTCATGAAAGACAGTCATGAGGAGGTAAGTAAAACCTTGGACAGAGGGGTGGCGGTGGACGTGATATACTTGGATTTTGCAAAAGCATTTGACACCGTTCCCCACACATAGCTAATGTGTAAGGTAAAGTCTACAGGCTTGGAAAGATCAGTTTGTAAATGGATAGAAAACTGGCTAAAAGTCCATACTCAGAGAGTAGTGGTTAATGACTCTTACTCTGAATGGTCTAAGATTATCAGTGGTCTACCCCAAGGTTCAGTGTTGGGACCCTTACTTTTTAATAACTTTATAAATGATATAGGGTCTGGGATTAAAAGTAACATTTCAGTCTTTGCAGAGGACACCAACCTATGCAGTGGAATAACGTACTTACAGGATTACAATTTACAAGCCGACCACTTGCACTGTTTAATTGGGCAACTATGTGGCAGATGAGGTTTAACCACTTGCCAACCGCTGCATGCCGATATATGCATGCCGATATACGTCGGCACAATGGCAGCTGTATACAGTGTAACCGTGCCCGCGGGACCAGCAGACTCGATGTTCGCTGGACTCCCGGCGATCATGTCACGGAGCCACAGAACAGGGAAGTGCCTATGTAAACAAGGCATTTCCCTGTTCTGCCTAGTGACATGACAGAGATCACTGCTTCCTGTCATCGGGAGCAGCGATCGCTGTCATGTGAGTTGAAGCCCACCCCCCCCCACAGTTAGAATCACTCCCTAGGGCACACTTAACCCCTTGATCGCCCCCCTAGTGTTTAACCCTTCCCCTGCCAGTGTCATTTACACAGTAATCAGTGCATTTTTATAGCACTGATGGCTGTATAAATGACAATGGTCAAAAGTGTCCGATGTGTCCGCCATGTCGCAGTCACAATAAAAATCACAGATCGCCGCCATTACTAATAATAAAAAAAAAATAACAAAAATGCCATAAAATGATCCCCTATTTTGTAGACGCTATAACTATTGCGCAAACCAATCATTATATGCTTATTGCGATTTTTTTTTACCAAAAATATGTAGAAGAATACATAATCGGCCTAAACTCAGGAAAAAAAATAGCTTTTTTATATATTTTTGGGGGATATTTATTATAGCAAAAAGTAAAAAATATTGCTTTTTTTTTCAAATTTTGCGCTCTTTTTTTTTTTTGGTCATAGCAGTAAAAATAAAAACCGCAGAGGTGATCAAATACCACCAAAAAAAAAGCTCTATTTGTGGGAAAAAAAGGACGTCAATTTTGCAAAATGTGCTCTGATCAGGAAGGGGGTAAAATCTTCCAGGGCTGAAGCGGTTAATGTTGAAAAATGTAAAGTTTTGCACTTGGGGGCTAAGAATATGCACCATACATACTAGGGGAAGCCATAGTGGAGAAGGATCTGGGTGTTCTGGTAGATCATGAATTTAATAATAGCATGCAATACCAAGCTGCGATTTCCAAAGAGAGCAAAATCCTTTCTTGTATTGAGAGGTATGGGAGGGGGGAGAGGGGGAGAGGGGGAGAGAGAGAGAGAGAGAGAGAGAGAGAGAGAGAGGGGGGGGGGGGGAGAGAGAGAGAGAGAGAGAGGGGGGGAGAGAGAGAGAGGGGGGGAGAGAGAGAGAGGGGGGGAGAGAGAGAGAGGGGGGGAGAGAGAGAGAGGGGGGGAGAGAGAGAGAGGGGGGGAGAGAGAGAGAGAGAGAGAGAGAGAGAGAGAGAGGGGGAGAGAGAGAGAGGGGGAGAGAGAGAGAGGGGGAGAGAGAGAGAGGGGGAGAGAGAGAGAGGGGGAGAGAGAGAGAGAGAGAGAGAGAGAGAGAGAGAGAGAGAGAGAGAGAGAGAGAGAGAGAGAGAGAGAGAGAGAGAGAGAGATCATTTTGCCCCACAAATCATTAGTAAGACCTCATCTGTAATTCACAGTTACGTTTTTGGCTCCAGTTCACAAAAAGGATATCGGGGAACTGGAGAAAGTGCAGAGAAGGGCAACCAAACTGAAAAGAAACATGGAGGAACTCAGCTATGAGGAATGTTTAGAGGAACTGAATTTATTCTCTTGAGAAGAGGAGATTAAGGGAGGATATGATCAACATGTATAACTACATCAGTGGCCCACAGTGAACTTTAATCCCCAAATACAGAAAGGTTTCTTTACAGTAAGAGCTGTGAAAATGTGCAATAGGTTCCCCCCAGAGCTGGTTCTGGTCAGCTCAGTAGATTGCTTTAACCACTTCAGCTCCGTATGGTTTACCCCCCTTCAGAACCAGGCCATTTTTTGCGATACGGCACTGCGTTACTTTAAGTGAAAATTGCACGGTCGGGCGACGCTGTACCCAAATAAAAGGTGTCCTTTTTTCCCCCGCAAATAGAGTTTTTTTTTGGTGGTATTTGATCAACTCTGTGGTTTTTATTTTTTGTGCTATAAACAAAAAAAAAGACTGACAATTTGGAAGAAAAAAAAAAGAAAAAAAAAAACAATATTTCTTACTTTGTGCTATAATACATATCCAGTTTAAAAAAAAAAAAAAAAAAATCAAATTTCTTCATCAATTTAGGCCAATATGTATTCTGCTACATATTTTTGGTAAAAAAAAAATCCCAATAAGCGTATATTGATTGGTTTGCGCGAAAGTTATAGTATCTACAAACTATGGAATAGATTTATAGCATTTTAATTTTTACTAGTAATGACGGCGATCAGCGACCTATAGCGGAACTGTGACATTGCGGCGGGACAACTCGGACACTAAATGACACTTTTTGGGGACCAGTGACATTATTAGTGATCAGTGCTAAAAATATGCACTGATCATTGTATAAAATGACACTGGCAGGGAGGGGGTTAACATCAGGGGCGATCAAAAGGTTAAATATGTTCCTAAGGAGTGCTTGGTTATTGTGTCCGGGGTGCTTTTACTGTGGGAAGACCGAGATCCGTGTTCCTGCTTTGTAGGAAGACAGGATCACAGCGTTCCCTTGTCACCGAATGGCAAACTGCCTTGTTTACACAGGCAGATCGCCATTCTGCCTGTCTCCTGAACAAGCGGACATCGAGTCTGCCGAAACCGCTGATTGGCTCCCGCTGTGTCCAAACAGACCTGGAAGTGCAGAATGGCGTACAGGTACATGATTCTGCTCAGAGGAGCAGCCACCCCACAGTAAACGTACGTGGAATGGTCGGCAATAGGTTAAGAAAGGACTGGATTCTTTCCTAAAATGTACATAATATAACTGGACAATAATTTTTATAGGTAAAGTTGATCCAGGGAATATTCGATTGCCTCTTGGTGTATCAGGAAGGAATTTTTTTTCCATGCTGGAACAAATTGGATCATGCTTTGCTGGGGTTTTCGCTGGATCAACTGTGGGTATAGGATTGAACTGGATGGACTAGATGTCTTTTTTTCAAGTAGACTATGTAAATTATTATGCACTTGACAGCGACTTCGGTGCTTTAAAACATACACTTGCTGAACACCACCAGTCACAGTGATATTAGCCAGGTAGTGCTCTCAAAGTTCCAGCTCCTGTGTGTGTGTGTGTGTATATATATATATATATATATATATATATATATATATATATATACACACACACACACACACACATACACACGGAGAGCTATTAAGTTAAAAAAAAAAGTGTATACCTCTAGAGGGACTTACAACCAACACCTTCACTGCCAATGTAAGAAAGGAGAAGGTACCTATGTCATTGCCTGAAGAGTAGCTCCCGTGGCTCTCAGTTTCTTCCAGGGACAGGATTTTAAAGGAGGCGAGTGGGGTTGATCCCGGCTGAGTGGAGATCATCCCTCTAAAGCGAGTTACAGTCCAGGTTCGGACATGATTATTATCAGCACAAACTAGAAGAAAGAAAACAAGACAACAGATTAAACCTTACTTGCATTAGCAGCAATACGAGGATTGATGGTTACAAAAATGTATGCCACACTTTGCCATGTCTAAAGAGTTCACAGGTACTACAACCACAATTACAGCCTACTACAGCTTAGTCTAATCATACCCATCCAAAAAAAGATTTTTTAACTTTGCATGGAGTTTGAAGGGATAGAACATCTGTTTTTGCTGCTGCTCCTAATGGGGAGTTTTCTCAAGTGACGGGATATCTTATCAACAGGGACACAGCCAGCCACTTGAATGGCCAAGCACTGATGACGTTACTCCCAGCTATGCACATGGAAGTCAATTTATCACGGGGGGGGGGGGTTGGGGGGGGGGTGCCGGAATTGTGGTCTGAGCTGTGCACATTGCCGCTGACAGACCGGAAGAGGAATTTATGACAAAAGAGACCGTTAGTGTCTCTTCTGTTACAAAAACCCTTCCTATCAGCGTTTTTTTAAACTTTGACTTTAATACCACTTTCATTTACTCTCAGTTGGACCGACTCCTTAACTGTGTACACATTTAATGCTCCCCAATAATATTTAATCACTTGATCCCCAGGCCTTTTCTGGCACTTTTTGTTTACATGTAACAATCAGTATTTTTTTGCTAGAAAATTACTTAGAAACCCCAAAACATTATATATATTTTTTTTTAAGTAGAGGCCCTAGAGAAATAAAATTGGTGGATTTTGCAATTTTTTTTATGTCATACAGTATTTGTCAAGCGTTTTTTCAAATGCAAGTTTTTGGGAAAAAAAAAAAACTTTTTCAAATTTCAATGCAAAAAAAATAAAAAATCCACGATACATAACCCAATTTTTTTGTCAAATATAAAAAGGATGAGGTTACTTTGAGTAAATAAATATCAAACATCACACGTTAAAATTGTGCAGGCCCGTACAATGGCGACAAACAATGTCAATTTTGCTATCCATAGGCAACATTTTAAAAGCCTTTAACCACTTGTCTGCCGGGCACTTTCACCCCTTCCTGCCCAGGCCAGTTTTCAGCTTTCAGCGCTGTCGCACTTTGAATGACAATTGTGCAGTCATGCAATGCTGTACCCAAACAAAATTTTTATCAATTTTTCACACAAATAGAGCTTTCTTTTGGTGGCATTTAATTACCACTGGGTTTTTTTATTTTTTGCTAAACAAATGAAAAAAAGACCAAATTTAAAAAAAAAAAAATGTGGGTACATCGCTGGTCAGAAAGTGGTTAATAGGAGATATCGACCTCAAGTTCCATCCAGTTCAACTATTATATACAAAAATATATCCCTCTTCCTTGCAGCTGAATGATTCAGGCGATATACATATCTACCTATTTTCAGTTCCAGTCTGGTCACGCGATCCGGCTCCCATATGTCCTTCAGCAGCAGCTGCAGGGAAGAGGGGGGAGCGCCGGTAACATCTGGGATATGGGAGCCTATGGATGAAGTCACCACTCTTGGAATTCTCAGCCGTTGATGAGCTCTCTTCACTCCCTTGCAGCTGCCCTTCACTGGCACAGGGGATCACGTGTCAGGACTAGAGCGTTTACACAGTTTAGTTAACATAAGTGTCAGGAGTGGGTGAGGGGACATTGTTAAAGCTAGCAAGTGTTAGGGTCCTTTCACACGGGACGGATCCGTGATGATCCGCCCCGTGAACATCCACTTGCTCAGCAGGGATCGCTTCGTTGATCTCCGCTGAGCCGGCAGATGTGCAGGGACCGCTCTGTCAGATCTCCGCTCTCCTCTATGGGGGGGATCGGATGAACATGGACCGTCTGTCCGTGTTCATCCAATCCGCTCTGCAGACAGATAGAAAAATAGGATTTTCCTCCGTCTGCAGAATCGGACCATAGCGGGGACGGATGATATCGGGTGTCAGTGGATGTTCATCCGCTGACACCCGCTATCCCATAGGGATGCATGTATGTCCGTATTTCATCCGAAAACGGATGGATGAAATACGGACATACTGTCCACACGTGTGAAAGGGGCCTTAGTCAGGAATTCTACTTTTGGCCTGATCCACTGCTGCCACAGGAAGAAGAGCACCTAGGGGATTGTCCTGTCTTCAAGGGAGCAGGCCGTCTGCCCAGCATGGAGATGGGTTTCAAGCTTAAATAAAAAATAAACTGCCACATGTAACCAATAACTAACCTATAGCCAGACCAATAACTCGCCATGTATTGTTTTAGAATTTTGGACTATCTATATCCGATGCAGATAAATTACACAGAATACTATACACTAGCAATGACCATCTCCACATGTACCTGATACGAGATGTTTCTCTGACAGCATGATCTTGGTCACCGGGCTTCGGTGTACTGTAAACGTTTGGAATAGCTGAGGCCCAGAGCCCACCGTCTCCGGATGTTGCACAATTACCCTCACTGCTCCCGAGCTTGTGCCGTAAGCAATCTCAATCCAGTTTCCACTGACACCTGCAAACACAACATAATGGGCGGGTATTATCCAAAAGTGTCACTACAGTACACAGTTTTAGCACAGACATCAGGAGGAACCACTGAGTGCAGCCGGGGACCAGGAATATGACAATCCTTTGAACACCTTTATTTTAGCGACAGGGGTAACCCTCCCATGAGCTCCTTCTCCTTCCATATACATTGAGCACTCCATACTGCATCCATCCTGGGTAAGTCCTGGGTAAGTAAATGTTTCCCAACGATGGACTAATAAGATCTGAGATATAAATCCATTTTTCATGAGGAATGTTGTGAACTCTGTATGATCATATTCAGATAAATGTGATAACCTGACCTGTACCAACAATTCATGAATCGACTGCAGTGTTTTGCTGGTGTACATTCTTATTTTCCCATTTTCTTTGTTGTAGATTTGTTTTTAATTACTTGTGATTTGCTTGTTTCAATACACTCAATTCTGTTGGTCCTGATGAAGCGGATGACCCGCGAAACGCGTTGCCCTTTTATAAGCGTTAATGCCATTATCTTTGTAATGTATTTTATAGACAATAAGTGTTTTTATACTGTAGGAATAAAAATTATTTTTAGACAAATTATATGATACAAGAATAACTTTTTGGCATTGCAGATGTGAACACAAGTCCCAAAATACCCATTGTCTTTTTGTCACTTTACTGGAATGATACCCAAGTGTTCACATATTCTAGACTAACTGCACTCCTTCCCACAAACTTGTGGTCCATTTACAGACAGGAGCCCTATATCACTCACTGGTTTTGGGTGTGAGGTAGACACTCAGGGCAGTGATGGCATCATTGGAGGGATCATGATACAATTCCGTCACTAGCAGGTCATTATCTTTCATGCGCAGTGGAAACTTCTGCATATCTGGAATAAGAAACAAAGCCAACATCATCATCAGCCCCGAATCCAGTGACCACATGCTAGATGGTAAGGTATAATCAAAAGATATTAAAGTGGAACTTCACTCTCCCAATCAACATTGATTATGTTTAATCCTTATGCTGCTAGCATTAGTAAATAGATAAGAAAGTATATCATATATACTTAACTTTTTTTTTTTTACATTTCTTCAGTTACTTCCTGGTTTCTTGTCTAGGCAAATGATGTCATACATCCCAGGAGTCTTCAGGAGGGGAGGAGAGGTTTTCTCACCTAAGCACACTCTCCTGCATGCATGCATGCTTGAAGCTAAGGGCAGATGGAGTCCAGGAAGAAAATGCTAAATGAATAATTTGCCCTCCCTCAAGATGGCCACAACCAAAAATGTGCCAAGGGGTGTTTCGCAAAGTAATTTCTCAACAAAATAAAGCATGGAAACATGGCTGGGTGGGGCAGTTTGCTTTAAATATTAAATATAACTTAAACACTGTTTTTGGTTTGTGGTGTTCGGATGTAGTAAAGATCCGCTTTAAAAGATGAAAGAGGTTTCTGGTCTTTCAACGCAAGCGATCTACATTTCCCTTTTCTCCAATTAAAATGCATCTCACCTATATAATAAATGGATCCATTGTTGCACCCCAAAAGCAGAAAGGAGCCGGCTGTGTCATAGCTGGTGATAGGAACAACGTCTTGTACCTGAGGAGACAGCAATATCCATTCACATTCCGAATGCAGAGCTTATTCTGCAATGACTTTTTACCAAAGTAAGTCAGTCTAAAATAAATTGTAAGTGTAATACTCCCAAGTATTTTTAACTTCCACAAAGATCAGTGGGGGAGATTTAAAAACCGGGGCACTCAGAATCTGGTGCAGCTGTGCATGGTAGCCAGTCAGCTGCTAACTTCAACTTGTTCTATTAAGCTTTGGCAAAAAAAAAACCTGGAAGCTGTTAGTTGCACCGGATTTCACATGCTCCAGTTTTAGTAAACAACCCTCACTGCGTTTTTCTTTTAGGGTCCTTTTACACGGGCTTGTCTATATGACAGACTCCCCTTGCTCAGGGGGGGGATCGATCCACTAATCCCGACTGAGCAGGCGGATGACAGGTGCATCTCCGGTCACTGTGCAAAAACTGACCTGTCAGAGTCCCGCTCTCCTCTATGGGGAGATTGGAAGAAAACGGACCGCTTGTCATTTTTCATCTGATCCCATTCGATCCTCCAGACGGATGGAAAATAGGGTCACTATCCGTTTGGATTTGGTGGACAGAATCGGATGGCGGCGGATGTCAGCGGACATCCACTGCTCCATAGGGCTGAATGGAGCGGTTGATCAGATCCACCTGAAAAACTGACAGCCGGACCCGATCGGAAAGCCGGTGTGAAAGGGGCCTTAGGCTTGTTAATATAAAACAATGCATAACAAATCTGAACACCAGGTAGATTTTTTATAACATAGTTACATTGGTCCAAATTAGTTCAATGTAAATATACATATTTCACACCTGTGGGCCTGCTGTGGAAGCAGAGAATCACTGTAGCAGTCACAGTTACTACAGTGATTGCCACAGTCTTGGGGTACCTGTGGCTGCATTGTAACCACAGGGGGTTATTCCCTGTGCAGGGCCACCATTCACCATCCCCTGGATTGTAAGCTCTAAATGAGCAGGGCCCTCTAAATCCTCCTGTATTGAATTGTATTGTAAGTGTACTGTCTACCCTCATGTTGTAAAACGCTGCGCAAACTTTTGGCGCTATATAAATCCCATATAAAATAATAATTTTGTTCAGATTGGAAGAAGTGGGAAGCCAGGGCGGGGGGCGTCACAACCTCCACTTCATTCAGAGAACACTTTTAATTATTGAAAAAATGACAAGGTGTTCTGTAAATGCCGAGAAAGTGAACTCATGTTTCCTATGCAGAAGCCACTCAGCACAGGAACCCGGAAAACTGCAGAAATCACTGTAGTAGCACCGACTACTGCAGCAATTCTCCGCTTCCACAGGGATCCCGCAGGTATGGAATACATATACTTACATTGGTGTTAGCAAGCTGTGTAAAAAAAAAAAAAAAAAAATCATACCTGAACTTAGCTTTAATGTTTTGCATTCCCTGTTCCAGCCAGTAAGTGGAGCTTTAGGCTCGTTTTCACAAACAGAGCAAACCCATAATGGTAATGTTAAAAAAGAAAGAACATTATATATAAAAGAGAGAGATGGGATTGCTGCACAAAAAAAAAAAAAAAAAAAAATCTTTTAATGAAAAAAAAATTAAAAACACAATTACATGGTATTCTTAGGTATCCAAGAATACCATGTACTTGTGTTTTTAAGGTTTTTCCATTAAAAGAGATTTATGCAGCAATCCCAACCCTTTCTTCTATATAATGGCCTGTGGGAGGGCCCGATTGCCTATATATATATATATATATATATATATATATATATATATACACACACATATATATATATATATACATATATATATATATATATATATATATATATATATATATATATATATATATATACACACACACACATATATTTTTTTTTTTTAACAGTATTTATCTTACATAAATATCCATACGAACACACATAGTGTATATATAAAGCAGATATAAAACAGTTTAAAAGCCTGTCAACTTTATGAAAAACATAAAAAAAAAAAGAAACAGCCTAATTACCGCCTCCCTCTCTGTCTGTTGTACAGAGGCTCTATGAGCTGAAATTCCCGGCCTGATCTGCCATTTAGCTCTTTAGGCTACTCATGTAAATCAAAATTGTAATTACAGGGGTTCATTTACTAAAAATGGTGCACTCTGAATCTGGTGCAGATGTGCATGGTAGCCAGTTTCTAACTTCAGCTTGTTCAATTAAGCCTTGGAAATAAAAGAAAAAATTGGAAGGCGATTGGTTTCTATGCACAGCTGCACCAGATTTTGCACTCTCCGGTTTTAGTAAACCACTTCTAGTTAATAAAAACGCACAGTGCAGTGCTCCCTTTAAGCAATATATGACAAACTTAGGACTAAATAAAGAAAGTCCCATTCATCAGAAAAGAGTCCTTAAAAGCAAGGACTGATTTCTGATGAATGGGATTTTCTGTTTAAATATTGAAAGATTATACTGATTTACTTATCACTTGCTATGTATGGTTTCAAAACGCATGGCGGTATTTTTTAGATGTTTTGTTTAGTCATAAGTTTGTCATATATTGCTTAAAGGAAGCAGTGACTGCACCATATGTTCTGGTTTATGTTATGATTTATGTAAAGTGATTACACATATTGGTGTTTAGTAGCTCTTTTCTTCAAAATTAATCACTATGCGTTTCTGAGCTAATTTTATTTTTTGTGATATATTGATGTAGCGGGGGGGCATATATTTAATCACAGTTACTGTACTTGGTCAGGACCTACCTGCCAGTGCTGAGTGACGGCATTCCACACTCCAACTTTTCCTGTGTGGCTTGTAGCGACCAGCTGATTACCGATGAAGAACAATGCATCCACTGGTACACCAAGACTGAACACACCTGAACCATAAACACAAAAAGGACAGTTTATAAGTCACTGATCCATCTTTCTTAAAATTACCTATGGTTGTGGTTATATATATTTGGACTTTGACACATTTTTAAAGTGATAGCGCACCTTTTTTTGTAGTAAAAATAAAACAGTTTGATATGGAATAACCCTTCAAAATCAGGACGAGCACATGCAAATTATTTTAGGCATTTGGTTCGTCAGATAACCTAATTTGCCTAATAGCAGCCTTCCCTTCTTAAGAAACAGATTATATACACTATATTACCAAAAGTATTGGGACGCCTGCCTTTACAAGCACATGAATGTTAATGGCATCCCAGTCTTAGTCCGTAGGGTTCAATATTGAGTTGGTCTACTCTTTGCATCTATAACAGCTTCAACTCTTCTGTGAAGGCTGTCCACAAGGTTTAGGAGTGTGTCTATGGGATTGTTTGACCATTCTTCCAGAAGAGCATTTGTGAAGTCAGGCACTATGTGGACGAGAAGGCCTTGGTTTGCAGTCTCCGCTTTAATTCAAGGTGTTCCATCGGGTTGAGGTCAGGGCTCTGTGCAGGCTTGTCAAGTTCCTCCACCCCAAACTCGCTCATTCATGTCTTTATGGACCTTGCTTTGTGCACTGGTGCACAGTCATGTTGGAACAGGAAGGGGCCATCCCCAAACTGTTCCCACAAAGTTTTGAGAATGAAATTGTCCAAAATGTCTTGGTATGCTGACATCTTAAGAGTTCTCTATCACTGGAACTAAGGAGCCAAGCCCAACCCCTGAAAAACAACCCCACACCATAATCCCCCCTCCACCAAATGATTTGGACCAGTGCACAAAGCAAGGTCCATAAAGACATGGATGGGTGAGTTTGAGGTGGAGGAACTTGACTGGCCTGCACAGAGTCCTGACCTCAACCTGATACAACACCTTTGGGATGAATTAGAGCAGAGACTGCGAGCCAGGCCTTCTCATCCAACATCAGTGCCTGACTCTCACAAATGCGCTTCTGGAAGAATGGTCAAACATTCCCATAGACACACTCCTAAACCTTGTGGACAGCCTTCCCAGAAGAGTTGAAGCTGTTATAGCTGCAAAGGGTGGGCCAACTCAATATTGAACCCTACGGACTAAGACTGAGATGCCGTTAAAGTTTATGTGAGTGTAAAGGCAGGCGTCCTAATACTTTTGGTAATATAGTGTATATTATTATTAGGTCTTATTTTGAACTCTAGGAGCTATATACAATTTGTTTTCTTTAAAATCTGCATGCATATTTGTTATATAACCGCAGAAACAATCCAATTAAAACAATTTGTCTTCTTTAAGGTCCCCCAAAATCTTTAGCGATGCGTTAAAAGATGTGCGGTGCTGAGATGCAAGCAATAAAAACAAAAAACAGAGAAACAAGTAGAACTGATTACTCCAGAGGAGCTGGAGATTCAGGGAAATCAAGAGAGACAGCTTGAATGGTCTGAAGGAATTTGAAGTGTCACTCCTGCTTAGACTCAGCCATGACGACTGCTCTCCGCAGGGACGAGGACGGTACAAATAATGACATGTCCCTGTCTTAAGGGGCCCTCTGCGAAAAATACCGCTTATGGCAGCAATCTGCTTGTGGTGTCTCCAGTAAGTAATACTGAAGGCCGGGCTGCCTGGGGGACAGCTTTATCACAGACATGCCAACCTTCGTAAATTTTCTTTCGATGGTTTTAGCAAGGTTCGGGGAGCTGCAACAACAAATTGTTTCTTTTACAAAGTCTGAACAAACAGCACCTCTTCCAGTCTTCTCTATGCAATCTGAAAGTGCCGTTCCCCACCATCGCAGTCTGAACCAAGTGGAAAGGCACTTCATTATTAAATAAAATGGAACTCTAATTGAGGTGGATGTTAGCAATTTGCCGGCATCTCGCCCTGGTGCCCGCAGGTTCTGATTGTACTGCCAGCTGCTCCGAACTTTATTCCCCTCTACAGCCCTGAGAAATGGACCTGATATTAAACCAGATTATCAATTTCTTCTTTATGCATGGCTGGATATTGAAGGGACTTTCCTTATTGCTGTGTGCCAGCCGAGCTGTTCAGCTGCCTGCTTTAGTTGCAGAGCACTCATTTGTTATGACAGGCTTTGCAGCTCATCCAGATTGGTTACACCTACTAAAGAAAAACAACAACTTCTAGCAAATCAGGATCTGCTCAGTAAGCAAAATTTTAAAGTGTATGTAAACCCAAAATCTATTTTTCAATATGTTTGGCATCATGCCCCAACGCAGTTTTCTTAAAGTGATACTAAAGTCTTGTTATTTTTCATTTAAAAATAACAAATGTTATACTTACCTGATCTGTGCAGTGGTTTTGCATAGAGCAGCCCAGGTCCTCCACTTCTCGGGTCCCTCCCTCCTGCCCCCACAGCAAGCATCCAAGCCGAGCCGCTGCTCTGCGTGTCCATTCAGACACACAGCCGTGGCCTGACCCTGCCCCCTCTTACTCCTCATTGACTCACTGACTGACAGCACCGGGAGCCAATGGCGTCCCGCTGCTGTCTCAGCCAATGAGGAGGGAGCGTTTAGGGCATCTAAGACTCTTGTGCAACATCGCTGTATAAAAATGGGCTCAAGTAAGCATTAGGGGGCTGCTACACAGAAGGTGTTTTATCTTAATGCATAAAATGCATCAAGATAAAAAAAATCTTCTGACTTTAGAACCACTTTGAGCAAAAAATTGTGTGATGCTAACACAAAGTTTCCTTTCTAAAGATCCTGCCAGTAACAGCACTTCCTGTGGCAAGTTGACAATGCCAAGCCATTGTCTTGCAAACAGCAGCAGTGTTATTGGACTGTTGTGGGCCCTACTTCAGTTATCCACAGGGCTAACAATACTGCTGCTAATTACCAGAGGATGTCTTAGTTTTGTCAGCCTGCAGAAGGAATTGCTGTTACTGGATCTCCAAGATCACAAACGTAAAAGGTGAGTGGTGGGAGAGTGGTGTGCAACAAGAAATGTTGTGACAGAGTAAAACTGCGGGACACAATATTACTCTATTGGAAAACGCAACTAACCCCTCTGCAAACACACAGGTAAGCTGTGATGCACCCATGGTCAAACCGCACCACATCAGTTTGAAAGCAGCCTTACTTGAATTGGTTGTAATCCAAAAAACAAAAACAAAAAAAAAACAAAAAAAAAAAAACAAAAACAAAAAAAATGCTCCTGTCCCTTTAAGGCACGAGATATAGCATAGTGCTTTTGCCATGTCAATTGTCCCTTTCTATGTTGTACAATACCTGGCTGATTCTGCCTGCCCCTGTGAACTGACCACATTTATCATGGCTGCTGATCTCTGATAGCGTGGTCAGTTTATGTGCCTCCGTCATCAAGCTCTCTCCTCAGCGTCTCTGCATGTCTCCCCTCCCTCTCTCTCTCAGTTCTGTAGTCTGTGTGTGACTCAATCCACTCCCTTCCCCTCCCTGTGTAATTCTATTCCCTGAAGCTGCTCCAGTATTTGTAAACAAACATGCATTACTTTGGTCCCCTCTGTTTTAGGTCCCTGTTCAGTACAGTGTGTTGGTTTACCTAAAATTACAATGCTAAATAACTTCTTTGCAGAGCCTTGATGTGCTGTCATGTGACTTCCCTCTGCCAGCTTGCATTCATCAGAGGGGAATCTCAGCCCCTCCTACTGTGCTCTCTTAGGTCAGGAAGGGAAGCAGAGGGAGATCACATGACAGCACAGCAGGGCTCTGCAAAGAAGGTATTTAGCATTACAATTTTTGGAAAGCACACACACTGTACTGAACAGGGACCTAAAACAGAGGGGATCAAAGTAATTAATACATGTGACTTTGCAACCACTTTAACCCTCCCTTAAGGATTCTATGGCACTGCCCGCATGCTAAATGCTCTATTTTTGTCCGTTTTTTCCCTGCAAAGTTCTGTAGAGAGGGGGTGTAATGTTGATTTCAGCACAGCAAACGGTTTGCCTTTTTTTAACATTATGTACTATGCCACAAAGTGAAACTCTGAAACTCCGAATCTCCGCACAGCAACGTGTTGTGTTGCACTGGGATGCAGTGCAGTACCATGTAGTGCCATCTAGTGAAGCAAGCCATTTTTCCACACTGCACCGCACAACACACCAATGTTTTCATCTGAATGGGGCATGCAGAAAATATTTGTTTTCCATGTACCCTTGCACTGTCGGAAAGCTGCCAACCACTGCACACAGTGTGAACAAGCCCGTAAAGTGAAAGTCTCGTTTAAAAAAAAAAAACAAAAAAAAACAGCATGTTATACTTACCTGCTCTATGCAGTTGGTTTTGCACAGAGCAGCCCGGATCCTCCTCTTCTCGGGTCCATCTTCGCTGCTCCTGGCCCCTCCCTCCTGTCGAGTGCCCCCACAGCAAGCAGCTTGCTATGGGGGCACCTGAGCTGAGTCACATCTCTGTGTGTCCATTCAGACACAGAGCCCTGACCCGGCCCTACCCCATCTCTCTTCTGATTGGCTGACTTTTACAGCCGCAGGAGCCAATGGCGCTGCCGCTGTGTTTCAGCCAATCAGGAGGAGAATCCCAGACAGCTAAGACACTCGGGGACATCGCTGGACAGAGATGGGGCTCAGGCAAGTAATTAGGGGGTGCTGGGGAGGCTGCTACTTTTTTTTAATCTTAATGCATAGATTGCATTAAGATAAAAAAACTTCTGCCTTTACAACTCTTTTAAAGCAAAACTAAAGGGACAAAAACTCCCCTAAGTGCCGATGGTCTTGCTGCCATCTACTCCCCATTAATAAATTCCCCCCATGGTGCCTGTGCTGTGAACTTTGAAAATTCATTTACAAAGTTTATAGATACAGGAGAATGAGGGTTTGGTTTAAAGTGCGTCTGCTGCTGGTTCAGAATTTGTAAATACTTTAGCGTGCATTAATAGACACGGATTCATTTTAAATACACCAATAATTTAGGAGCCTGTATTCCAAATGTTGTGGCAAATGGCAAGGTGTTTTTTTAAGACTAGCCAAGATGTAAAGTTGCGTGTCAACAAAACATTGTAATCTGCACCTAGGTGTGGATTGGAAATAATGCCTTAAAAATGGTTCTGTCAAAAACTGTGGAACACCCACCCCATTCCTGAGCAAGAAACCGATATAAAGATCTAAAGGAGGCTCTGTGGAGAAAGACAACATTTTTGACAACAGTGATATGATATCTGCGGTTAGCCCCTGGTTGAAGGGCCAACCTTGAATTTTCTTTGTAAATGGAAACTTCTAATAAGGGCGAGACAAAAGCATTCAATTCCAAGAACACTTCGAAAGATACATTAACATAATGCTTTGTTACCATGCTTGTTGTAATTTTATAAATACTACGATAGCCTATCATAAGATGGCAACTACTTATTGGAAAGGGCACAGAAGATTTCTACAGTTCTGATAAAGAAAGAGAGAAGTTCACCTATTTCACTGCCACTGCTTCCATCCTGTATGCTCCAAAGAATTATGCTACTTTCTGATGCAACCGCCACCATCTTGTCTTTATCTCCATGTGGCCCTCCGACTACCTTTGCATTAAGGGCCACCCTTTCAATGGTCCAATCTAAATAGGGGCTTGAGAAGACTTGTTGCCAGCCAGAGGATTCTTTTATCCTGTGAGAAAGCACAAATTAAATATGAAAGGCTCAGCGAGCAGCTAAAACATACTAGTTCTGTAGCATGCATTCCCATTATAGTGCTACTCACAGAAAGCATCTAGCACTGTTTATACAACTTTAAAAAAAAAAAAAAAAAAAAGTGATAGCATTTTGGACTCTAGTCTAATGTTCTCTAGAAGGCTCCAACCAGTACCAGCATCTATCTAGTGCACTCTCTCTATGATTCTGACTTCCAGTAGAAGCATACAGCTATACAGCACACAGCATACAGCTATATGGCTCCAATACATACATGTAGCACTCTCTATATGGCTCTCGAGCATCAATATGTGCATCTAGGGCTTTCTATATGACCAACTACCAATACCAGCTCAAGTGCTCTCTAAATGGCTCCAATATACTTAACAGCATTTAGCTATCTTTAAATGGTTCTAATCACCAGTACCAACATCAAGGACCCTACACATGGCTTCAACTTACCTGTACCAGTATCTAGGGCTGTCTATATGGCTCTAACTAGCAGTACCAGCATCTAACAAATACTAAACGCATCCAACTATCAATACCAGCACCAAGGGCTCTCTATATGGCTCCAACTGCCAGTACCAGTATCAAGGCACCCCAGTATTTTCTGTAGCCCTCACTCTAAATTTTGAGAGCCTCCACAGTGGAAGCACTGCCGCCATAGTGCTATGTGCTGGGTGTCAGGTGCGCCCCTGCGCCTTTAAAGAGGAGTGGGCTCCTTCCAGGCTCACCTGCCCTCTGCCAGTCCATTATAATGCATGTGCTTCCACTGTGGAAGCTCTCAAAATTTAACGTTAAGACTACAGAGAATACTGGGGTGCCTTGACGGGGCTCTGTAGCTTACACATGTATTTGCAAATGTGTGCAAACGAAACCCGTTTTTAACCACTTCAATACCAGGCACTTTCGCCCCTTGCTGCCCAGGACAATTTTCAGCTATCAGTGCTGTTGCACTTTGATTGACAATTGCGCAGTCATGCAACACGCACCCAAACAAAATTTTTATAATTTTCTTCCCACAAATAGAGCTTTCTTTTGGTGGTATTTGATCACCTCTGGGGTATTTATTTTTTGCTAAGCAAACTAAAAAAAGACCGAAATTTTTGAAAAAAAAATAGTTTTTCTTCGTTTCGGTTATAAAATTTTGTTTTCTCCTCCACAGACAGGCACTGATGAGGCGGAACTGATGAGTTGGCACTGATGAGAAGGCACTATGTAGAATTGATGGGCACTGATGGGCGACATTGATGGGCACCGATAGGCGACACTGATGGGCGGCTGTGATGGGCACTGACATGTGGTACTGGGTGGCAATGATGAGGTACTGACAGGTGTCATTGCTGGGCACTGACATTCGTTTCTGATGATGATGATTATCAGCACAGACCCCCCTCTGACATGGAGAGCCGCCGATCGGCTTTCCCTGTCAGCGCGAACCGAGGAATGCTGTTTACCGGCACTTCCTGGTTCACGCGATGATCAGCTGTGATTGGTCACAGCTGATCACGTGGTAAGGAGCCTCTGTCAGAGGCTCCATACCACGATCAGAGATGCAGTGTGTCAGACTGACACACAGCACCTCCGATCGCCGCGCACCCCCCGCGGGCGAGCGCCGGCATGTTGTCCTAAAAGACATCATATGATGTCCAATCAGGATGACAGAACCACCGCCCGGCCGTCATTCTCCTATAGGCCGGGAAGTGGTTAATGCATACTGTTAGACAGGACAATTCGATTGCTTGTAGGCCGGTTGACAAGTTAAGCTGGGATTTCTCTGGTTTTGTTTTGCATGCGTTACCCTTCCATGTGCTCCTTGCTGCAATGGCCAGTTATAGGCGAGGGCAGTGGCCATTTGTTTGCACTCTACATGGCTCCAACTACTACTACAAGCGTCTATAGCTCTCTTTTTATGACTTTAACTATCAATACAAGCATCACTCTCTATATGAATCCAACTTGTAGTAGCAGCATCTAAAAGTTCTCTATATGGCTCCAACTACCTTTATCAACCGAAAAACAGACCAAAGGTTCTTAGAGAGAGAAACAAAGGTGGCTGTTGGAGACAGACCTCACCTTCCGAAAATACCAGCTTCCAGGCCTTTATTACTGATATTATGACTTTGATCATTCAAGTCAGAGAACAAGTATATAGGTTAGCAGATTTGACTTAGCCCTTGCTTTACATGCTGCATGTTTGGTCTGCGTCAGCGACTCAGAAGCCATTGGAATAACATGACAGCCAAATAACTATCATTTTTAGCTTGTGAGCGCTCTCATAGTCCATTGATCTTCCTGCTCTCATGTAGCTACCTGCCCATACGAGATTCGGGCAGTCAGCTATGCTGAGAGTCTGCAGGAACTCGAGATTGCACCCGCTATCTGCTGATCACGAGTGCAATGCTCTGCAGGCTCCTTAGAAAAAAAAAAATTACCTGCAAAAAAATGTGCATTTATTTTTAGTTTTTTCAAAAGATGAACTTATCCTTTAATCATTTTAGCATTGCTCCACAGGTGTACTTTAAACTTTAAAAAACAAACTCTAAATTGCAGAAAAAAACCCTTTGCTACTCAATATCGCTGCTGATGATCTTCTTTTCTTCTGTTCCTGGTGTATTGTACTTAGTTTTTTTTTTAATAAAACATAATTCACAGCTTCCACATTGTTGCTCTGTAGCCACAAATCAAACGTGTCTCAATTTCTCCCCTTTTGTCCAGAATATGAGGAGGGAGAGAAAGATGGAGAAGTAGCATTAGCCTCTACGCTCTTCCTGACATTAATAAAAGTTCTGTCAGGTGCCAAGCTTTCTATTTTTCTTTGAGTCACCACAAGTGTGCCTGACTGTGACTGAAACAATTTGAAACTGCGGGTACGGACAGACAGGCAATCTATTTGAAAAGCGTTAGAGCAATATTTTTGACAAATTTCAATACACCCCTCACTGTGTTCACTCTATCACAGTTAGAAATGAGGGAAAGCCGCAACCAGTCATCTTTAACAAGTTCTAAAGTGATCAAATTACATGTTTTAGTTGATAATTTAAAAAGTAGTGATGAATATAGTATTCTACTATTGGTCTTTAGTCAAAACATAAAATAACACTACAAACTGAAACACTAAATCTTGGCAAAATATCATAGTTTAAAAGGGGTTGTAAACCCTCATGTTTTTTCATCTTAATGTATCCTATGTATTAAGTTGAAAAAACTTCTGACAGTCACTGGCCCCCCTGTTTTACTTACCTGAGCCCCGTAATTCCCACGCCGAAGACGCGCTGTCCCTCTGCATGGGGTCCTGGCTCTTGATTGGATAGATTGATAGCAGCGCAGCCATTGGCTCCCGCTGCTGTCAATAAAATCCAATGTCCGTGGGGCGGGGCTGAGTCCAGCATTCGTGTCTACGGACGCAGAATGCTGGACTCGGGAGTGTGCCTGCAAGGTAACCCCCCCCCCAGGAGAGCGCTTCTTCTAGGGGGTTATCAGAAGTGAAGAGGAGCCGCGAGAGCCGCCGAGGGACACCAGAAGTCAAGATTAGGGGCCACACTGTGCAAAAACAAGCTGCACAGTGGAGGCAAGTATGGCATGATTTTTTTTTCTTTATTATTTAAAATAACAAACGAGCCTTTACAATCACTTTAAGCCTCGGTTCACACTGAAAGGATGTGTGGGAAACCTGCACTGCTTTCAAATTGTACTGCCCTCGTGATCCGCAGCAGGTATCAGTGCAATCTTAGCGACACCCCAAAAGCAAGTCGGAAATGTAGTGTGCTTGCCTGCACTGGATCACATGGTACAAAACGGCCATGTGATCCGGTTGCGGTGTGTCCCCAAAATTGCGGCATGCACGACTTTGGTGCAGATGTGGTGCGATTTGAGCCATTCACAATGAATGGCTCAAATTTAACCGCACTGAATCGCATGTAAATTGTACAGGAATGCGGTGCAATTCCTCTGCAATTCATAGTGTGAACTGAGGCTAATAGCTTTCTCATTTCTCTGACTCCTGATCTCAGTCCTGTTTTAAAGGGAGTCACTAGAAGGTGCTATTGGAAACCCTGTAAGAAGTAGAGGCAATATACTTACCTTTCTAGCAGCCCATGTTGAAAACACTGCTGCTTTTGGCAACAATACAAACAAATGTTTTTAACGCACACTGTTAAGACAGGCTAATTCAGCTGGTTTCAGGCTGGTTGGCAAGTAGAGCTGGGAATTTCTCCGATTTTGTTTTGCATGCGTTGCCCTTCCATGTGCTCCTTGCTGCCAAGGCCAGTTATAGGTGAGGGCAGTGGCCATTTACTGTTGAAATATTGGTGAGGGGACGCACTGGACACCTTTGCTGCCATAGTGCCATGTGCTGGGTGTTCAGTGCGCCCCTGTGCCTTTAAGGAGGGGTGGGCTCCCTCCAGGCTCACCTGCCCTCAGACAGTCCCTTATAATGCATGTGCTTCCACTGTGGAGGTTCTCAAATTTTAGAGTTAAGACTACAGAAAATACTGGGATGCCTTGACGGGGCCCTGTAGTTTACGCATGTATTTGCAAATGTGTGCAAACTAAACACCCATTTTTAACGCATACTGTTAGACAGGATAATTTGGTAGGTTGCAGGCTGGTCGGTAAGTTGAGCAGGGAAGGTCTCTGGTTTTGTTTTGCATGCTTTGGACAACAGCCTGACCTTCTGAAATATTTGACCTATGCCACTACCATCTAAAGTTTGGATTCAGAAATTATTCCCTTACAGAAACTAAAAAAGGGTTATACCTATGTAGGAATGGATACTAAACTTTCCAAGATAGCTTGGCCAGCAGCTGAAAGGAGGGCTCCAGAAGACCCCCAAGGGACAACACTACAAGCCACACTACAAGAGAGAATCAATGCTGATTAGGAGCCCATTTTCCTGAAATCACTTTAAAGGCCTGTTTGCTACAGAAACGGCAGACCAGCTATATTGGAAGACAAGTGTCATTTAAATGCATCCCTATATCAAGCAGAGATATAGGGGTTTGCTAGAAATGATAGGTAGCACATGTATGTGTGTTGTATGCATATTTGTAGCACTCTGTTTTGTATTGTGCATCTAGTCTGTATACACAGCGTTCCTATTCATTAGAGCACAATACTACTACTAGGGCAGTTTCCTTAGCTTTACATCACAAAATTGACAAAAAGTATCAATTGGGATTTGCAGTCATTTCCAATTGAAAACAACTGAGGCTCTCATCTCAGTTTTTCACCAAAACAAAACAGACTCTTTCAGGTAGGTCAAATACCTGTTCCCCTCCATAAAACATATGAGCTTGCCTGCAGCAGACTGAAGGCATCATTTTAGTCTAAGCCAGGGGTAGGCAACCTCGGCCCCCAAGCTGTTTTGAAACTACAAATCCCATCATGCCTCTGCCTCTAGGAATCATGCCTGTGATTGTCAGGGTCTTGCAATGTCTCATGGGATTTGTAGTTTCAAAACAGCTGTAGGGTCGAGGTTGCCCACCCCTGGTTTAAGCAAAGTCAAAGGACTGGAGCTCAGGTACACGTTATTCTCTACACTTGTTCCCGGTCAGTGACTTAGAAATGCATCAAAGCTAAAGCAACAGGATTGAGCCAGGAAACTAACTTTTTTTTCAGTAGAAATTGAAAATGGCAGCCTCCATGTTCCTTGGTTGACAGGTTTTATTTGATAAAAAATTTAAGACCAATTCTCAGATCCTCCTGTATTAAATCTCTCTGCTTCTTAGGACCTCATCTGAAGGCAATGACATTATTAACTTGAAAAGACACACACATCTCTACCTACTGATAGATTTTAAAGTACTGCCTTCTTTACAACCCAATATAAAATTTGTTGAACAGATGATCCTAATCTTATTTTATGTTCATGGTGATCACAGCCTAGGAGCTAATTTTAGAAGAGAAATGGCTTGTGTGGACCAGAGCAAAAAGCATTCTGGGAAAAACAATCAGAACCTTAGGAAAAATATTAAATACACAAAGATGATCCAGACTGATGAATAATTCATACCTGTAGCAAACCACAAAATGAGCATAGGCAGCAACAATCCAGTTGTGATGGCCTGCTACAATGAGTACTTTCCGTGGATCCACAGGGATTCCTGCAAAATACAAGGGGAAAATATATATGTAAGTAATGCTGCAGCTCTTGGCAGGAATGCCTCAACAAACTTGAAAGAAAAACGACATAGAGACACACTTGCCACAAAAGTCAAACGATAGCATTAGCGCCTTTTTAAACGAGTACGTAAACCCTTAATAATTAATTTCTCCTATTATTTCTATTTGGTCAATTAAATATACAATTTAAAGTGTTTTGTTATAGCGGTTTGAAAAGTTTAAAGACAATACCTGTTCATCCCGACGACAAATTAGCCCATTGGACAAAAGATCTGGTAGTTCCAACAAAGAGTCTGCTACAAGTTTTAACAGGTTGACATACCGCCGAGGCTACATCAAAGGAAGATCACTTGAATGCCTCCATCTCCTTCCTGCAGAGCAGATGAGGAAAAGGATGGATCAAGGTGTACTGATCCCACAAGAGCATCCACTGCTTTCGCCAAGGGATCTCTGTACCTGTATACAATCCTGAACAGTTTGCTGTTGAATTTGGAGGCCAAGAGATCCACATCCTGTGTGCCCCTTTTGGGTTACAGGTCTTGAAACACCTACGGGTGCATAGACCACTCTCTCGGGTTCAGGCACTGCCAAATGTCCACTCATGAAATGCCCACAGCTGACCTGGCTGGAATGTGAAGCTCTGCCCAGGAGGATCCGCTTTACCTCTTTTGGTACGGAAAGACTTCTGGTTCCTCCCTGATGGTTGGTACATACTGGCGCTTTGGCATTGTCCATCTGAATTCAGACCCTCCAACAGGGTGGCCAAAAACGAAATGGACAGCCAAATAGTCCAAAGTGCCAGGATGTGTAATGGCAGACAATATTTCTCCAACAACCATGCCCCCGTACCGACAACATGCCCAGGACACCTCCCTATTCCCAGACCACCAAGCCAGGGAAAGCCTGGTCTTTGTGGTCAGCTGATATGGCTAGTCGAGAGACATGACTGACTTGTTGCAAGACAAGAATGCTGCATTTCAAATGTCTGGAGTGAATTTGGGCAAAACGGGACTACCTTAAAAAAGAGGCCATCATCAATCGCAACACTCCTGCAGAAGTTGAGAGGCAGATGGATTCTGGACTGAAGAGTTTGAACCTTGGACTGGAGAATTGAAAGTTTCTCTTAGGTATCAGTGATCAGTCTGATCCAGTGATTTCTGAAGGAACAACATCCAACTGAACCTGTGTAACATCTTGAAAGTTAGAGATACATTGTCCAACAGAGCCTTCACCACCTGTTCCCTCAACAGGAGGTTGTTTAAGTATCCCACAATTGGGGAGCAATGAGGACAAAGATTAAAGAGATTCAATTAAAAGAAGTATGGAGGAGAAGCCGAAGGGCAGGCCCACAAAACGGCGGCCCCGCAAAGTGAAGATATCACTGATGTTCTGGAAAGGTGGACACATGCAAGTAAGATCCTCTGATGTTCACAGAGTCAAGGAAGTATGCCAGCGGAGGGAGGCAAGGACAGATCTAATTGATAAGGTGTAATGTGGGGTTGTGCAGCCTTGCAATAATACAATATAAATAAAACAGTTAAAATATGACTATACAGTTGTGCTCATAAGTTTACATACCCTGGCAGAATTTATGATTTCTTGGCCATTTTTCTGAGAATATGAATGATAACACAAAAACCATTTCTTTCACTTATGGTTAGTGTTTGGCTGAAGCCATTTATTATCAATCAACTGTGTTTACTCTTTTTAAATCATAGCCAAAAATACAGAAAATGACCCTGATCAAAATTTTACATAACCCTTAAGAATAAATCTCATAAGATGCTGTTGCCATTCACTCTCGTGTCTGGCAAATATCGCCTTATTAGATGTTATTGAAGAGCTGCTTTTACATGTCAATCTCCATCCAGATTAATAAAAACTCTCCACATGTCAGGATAGAAATTGAGACAGAGCCTCCAATAGTGTAAAAACACCTTAACATCTGGTGAGCTTTATTCTTAAGGGAGTGCAATTGGCACACATCACTTTGGTGAAGAATTCTGGTGGATCAACGAGATTTTGTTTCACTATTTTTTCATCACTTTAAAGTTGGACTGTATTACCATATTGATTTGCATATGTTGGAGCATATATATTTTTTGTTAATATTTGGGAGTTTTATAGATTTAGTGCGCTACTGTGGAATTATTTGTCTCTTTTTTAAATTGACATTTGTTTCACCTCATTTTCATAAAATATGACTATACCTAGATAAAGCAATAACAGTAGAGTAAAATCATTCCATCAATTCCATATATCAAAATCCAATCAACAGTGCAAATAACAATAGATTGAATGAGTTCATGAAAGTAAGCTGAACCAAATCTAGGCGTCAAATGTCATCAATGACAGCCACCTTCTATTTGAGAAGCATTCATATGTATTCTTACAGAATTACACAGTGCACTTCCAACTCTGTGCACCCACTTCGTGCTTATAGATCTCTCACCTCAAGAAAAATGAATGCGAGCCTTTTGGTAATAGGGTAAATGTGTTTCCAAGGTTCCAAGCGATCTCCACTTTCAGTAGATAGATACCCAGGGTAATAGGTTCGGGTCCCTTTAAGATGCCCACGGTCCCTTTAAATCTCCGCTGCATCCACTCAGCAACATGTTAGAATAAAGCAAACCACACCTCCGCCCCCCTCTCCTCACAGACTACAGAGCTTGTATTCCCTGCCGTTTCGTGGCTCAGACAGCCTGTCAGCAGGGCATCAAATCTAATTGATGGCATCCAGAGGACTCCCAATGTAAGCATTCAGAGCTTTGAAATCCAAGATGTGGCAAATGCCCTTTTCTTAATTGGAAACAGCAAACAGATTCAAGTAAAACTCCTGGAACTATTCTGCTACTGGGCAATGACATCTTAATCAAGAACACAAATAGGGATTTATGAAGACCTGCTAGTCTGTGCAGAGACGTTGATAGGTTGAAAGTGAGAATAAGAGGAAGGGGCAAGTTGGCTAAGGATCCACAAAGATTAACAAATGTCCCCCACTCTGGAAAATGGGGATCACTTTAATGCGGAGGAAGGCTTGCCTGGGAATTTGGCAAAATTGGAATACCAGGCTTTATGGGTCCATGCAAATACGGTAAGAACATACTAAGTTATGCACAGAGCGCCCCAGGGGAGTAGTAAACAAAGGATCTCAGCATCGCAAAGCAAGATTATGAGCACCTTGCTTTTTTTTTTTATTTAAATAATCTTTATTCGTATTCTTCAGTTAAAATTGGTGATTTATAAAAATATCAAAAATAGCCACATTAAAAATGATACAGGATACATTTGTGAACATTTTGCGGTATTTACCCCTTTATCCCCCTATTTTATTTGCTACTCCCATTTATCCCTCCTCTCCCCTCTTTACATATATTCTGGGTCATACTTTCTCCTGCTCCTGTATATTAATTTCCACAGAGCCTACCATAGCCTTTCTTTTAATGCTTTACATAGGATATACCATCTTCTCCAACCAGGGTTTCCACATCTTTTTAAATTCTTTAATATTTCTTCTCCTTGTATACACTGTTTTCCGTCTCCATATCATCTCTGTTACTATGCTGACACATTCTCTTACCGTTGGGGTTTTTTTTGCTTGCCATCTTTGTGCTATTAATTTTCTTGCTTGAAAAAGACACCTTAGCACTGCTTTAGTTACACCGGGCATACCATCTATTCCCTCTCTCAAGCCCAAGATGCAGAGTCTGGGATCCATCTCCAGTCTAGACCTATATATCATGTTTATTGTTTCAAGGATCTCTGACCAATAGCGAAACAACTTAGGGCACCTCCATATCATATGCAGCAAATCCCCTGTGTCCTGACATGGAGGGCACCCCGAATCTACTATCCATCCAACTCAAACATTCTCTTAGGTGTATAGTATGTCCTGTGAACCAGCATCAAAAATGAAACCTTCTGTGTGGGCGAGACCGTCACTAAGTGACCTCTCTCTAATACCTTCCTCCATTGGCTGTCTGATATTGCCCCTAGATCCTCCTCCCATTTCCTCCTACTCTTAAGGGATTCAGGGCTCTCAATACTTCCTCCACATAAATCTAAATATATGTCAGATATAAATCCCTTACTCTTTCCAGGGCCAGTGATTTTTTGATACAAAGGAGTATTCCACCATCCCGGGCCTTGTTCCTCAAACTGGGCATTTAAAGCATGTCTAATTTGTAAGTATTTATAGAATGTATGTTTAGGTATATCATATTCCTCTCTCAATGAAGTGAATGTTTTTAACGTTCTTCCCTCGTACAGCTGGATCAACCTACCTATTCCTTTCCTTTCCCATTCTTTAATCCTCCCTATCTTCTGCTTTCTTTATTTTACTTCTGGACTTGCTCACCCAATGCACGATCTGTACCTGGCAACTGAGATCACCTAGCCTAAATGCCAGTCAGTATAGTATAGTATAGTGCAGCCGACAGCAACTTCAGAGGAATGCATGCATGCAAGGAAATCTAAAATACTTTATCGTTACCACACAGACACATGTAAACCATCAGATTGATAAACTGCATGCAGTTTTTTATATGTATAAGAGGGAAGACAGCCATAACCTCGCATACATATTACAAAACTCAGAAAACATTTTACATTAAACATGTGATCTCCTAAAACTATAGTGGAATGCTTCATGCTGTCACATGCCCTGTGGAAGTCATGCCCAACATCCAGAGTGCTTGGTTTTAGAAAAACAGCTTTCTGTACTCTGGTCTGGAACTATAATGGATGGCCTCTTTGACAAATACTAAGGCGCAAGAAAGGGTAAGCCCGAATTCGACCACTGAACACGGTCAATATTGGTGTGAATGAGCGCCTTGAGTTTTACGGCTTCAGAAGGGCTCTGAAGGGTAGATGAAAGTATATGAAGGCAGTTCTAGATGTCTGCTGCCAGACTGGAAATGTAAAGTGACCACAGGTTACGTATATTACCATGTATTATAATAATGCAGTTACACTTATATAGTGCCGTTCACCCACCCCCAGCAAGTCTTATACTCTCCTATCTCTGATCCAGCAAGATATAACTCACAATGCCACAGAGCAGTTTGGCAAAATCTTCTTAGCCAGACGTATACATGCACAGTACACTCTACATGGAGAGTGCATGCTCAACTGGACTGAATGGAGAGTGTACCGTGGACATGTGGGCCTGGCTCAGAAGACTTTGCTTCATGTCGTGCTGGACTGGGGACAGGTGAGTAGTTGTACAGCAGACCAGCTAGTAGTCATAGAACAGTGTACGCTATGATTTCAGCAACATCTTGCTCACACAAAGTGGCTCCTCTTGCTTTCAGAAGCCAAAGTCAGGGGCAAAGACAATGTAAATATGAGGGAGTTATTAAAGTAATTCTGTTGGTTAGCCCTACATGGGCAAAAGAACAAGATCTTTAAAGTTTATAACATTACATGAAAGTGAGAAACTTATTTTTTTTCTCTACAATTCAGGGTGTAAAATTGTAGTTCCACTTATAGTAAAATTATAGGTAGCTTTCACCATTTTTGAAAACCCCCAATAGGAAAATGAAATTGGATCCCCAAACGAGACTGATGGCTGGACGCTTCTATGGAATGAATGCAACCTTGGCTCGGAGCGGAGGTGGGGGGTTGTGCGTGTGTGTGTGCGGTGCTTCCATTTATCTAACAGGTCAGGTACGCGCCTGGCAAGTCCCGTAATTGCATCACCATCACGGATCCATCACTGCTTCTCAAATCTGAGCTCATGAGACCGTCCTCCAGTGGAATGGGGCTATTGAAAGTGACACGATCACTAAATCATAAGTCTCTTAAGGAGAAACTGCCAGCCATACTTAATAACAAGAGTTTTGCTCAACACAGCCAATGTCTACAAGTACAGACATTGATTCTATATTTATTCTCTGCTGTAACTGCGGTTTAAAAGAAAGAAAAAAAAAAAAACAGAATTCTCTCGAAGTGACTGAGATGTTAATATGCCAGCGAGAACATGATCTCTTCATTAGGAGCACAATGGCCTCCCCAGTTGCTGCCAACAGTAGGTACATTTTGCTAGAAAGAATTGTTATTACAAGTCAGAAGTGCAATGTGCAGATTTGAGAGTCTTTGTCTGCGGTAGTCAGCGGTCTCATGGAGTGATCGTTGATCTCTCTCTTGGAGGTAAGAGTTTGATGAGGGAGGCAGCATAAGCACAGCTTTGTGCCATGTATACAAATGGTTCATTGGCTTCTTCTCTACATATGTTCTTCGTTTGCAGACCCAGCAGGGCAGTAAGGCATTACAGTCACTTTAAAGATCTCTGTTTATGGTAAATCACATGATCAGGTCTTGGGAATGGTTAAGAGAACTGCAATAAGCAGTTTATTGTGGATAAAGGAGGAAAGAAACAATGGAGATACTACTTCATGCCAACCATGGTGTTCTCTCTTATTCAAACCTGTACTAGAAATCTATGACAGTTATAATCTGATTGATGTCACAGGTTCTCTTCCTCCTTCAGCTGATTACTGCAGGGATTAGCACCACGTAATGATGTGGAATTGCTCTGTATAGAATTCTCCTTTGAGTCTAGGGGTAGACTGATGACACGCCCAGGTCCTAGACACCCCGGACTCACAGAAAGTTGGTGGAATGAAGCTCAGCAAGGACCTGGAAGAAAGCTGGTATAGGGCCACAAAGGAGAATGCGTGATGCAGGTAAGTGATAATTCAAAACTTTTAAATCGAGAGGAGGGTTGGGGGTCTATTTGAGAAAAATAAATTGATGCTGTAGTTTGGCTTTTAGGGCAAGTTTCTATGCGTTTTTTTTCTGCATCAAAAAAAAAAATGGATGGAAAGTAGGCTATATGATTTCCAATGGCATAGTTCACACCAGTGCAGTCAGTTCCAGAAAAAAAAAAAAAAAAGTAGCTGCGTTTTTCCAGCACTGTACAGGGATGCATTAAAACGCATCAAAAAACGCACAGGACCCCAGTACAGGGGGGAAAAAAAAAATGGGAAAAAAAACGGGAAAAATAATAAAAAAAAAAAAAAAAAAAAGAAGAGAAAAAGCATCCGAAAACGCGCTAAAAACGTGCATGCAAAAACACATCCAGAACGGACCTGGAGCGCGTTTTTGTGGTGTGAACCAGCCCTCAGTCCTTACATGTTGTATTGCAAGATACTGATTACTTATAAATAACAGATATTTGCTTTAGGCTGGGTTCACACGTGTTGCGGCCGCTGTTCACAGCAGGGGGTCCGGAGCATCCCTGTTCACTGATTCAGGTGCGAATCAGGTCCGAATTTGCACCTGAAGCGGTACTAAAGACGCACTGGACCCTTTTCCATACCTGACTGCGGCCTCCCTGGAGCTGTGTGATCTGGTTTGATCGAGAGCCGGTCACACTCTCCTGTCATGCGAATTGAATGAGGGGAAACCTGCATCCATTTTGCATATATGTGAACCCAGCCTTAAAGTAAATCTGTGTAATGAAAAAATACATAGGTGCTTGGTGAGAGGGTTACAACAGTTGTTGCGATTATTCGCAAATGGAAGAAACACAAAATATCTGTCAATCTCCCTCGTCTTGAGCTCCATGCAAGATCTCACCACGTGGAATTTCAATGATCAATGAGAACGGTGAGGAATCATCCCAGAACTACACGGGAGAATCTTGTTAATGATCTCAAGGCAGCTGGGACCATAGTCACCAAGAAAACAATTGGTGACACACTACGCCGTGAAGGACTAAAATTCTGCAGCGCCCGCAAGGTCCCCCTGCTCAAGAAAGCACATGTACAGGCCCGTCTGAAGTTTGCTAATGAACATCTGAATGATTCAGAGGAGAACTGGGTAATAGTGTTGTGAACAGATAAGACCAAAATCTAGCTCTTTGGCATTTACTCAATTCGCCATGTTTGGAGGAGGAGGAACACTGCCTATGATCCCAAGAACACCATCCCCACCGTCAAACATATAGGAGGTGGAAACATTATGTTTTGGGGGTGTTTTTATGCTAAAGGGACAGGACAACTTGAATGCATCAAAAGGGACGATGGACGGGGCCATGTACTGTCAAATCTTAGGTGAGAATCTCCTTCCCTCAGCCAAGGCATTTGAAAAGGCATTGAAAATGGGTTGTGGATGGGTATTCCAGCATGACAATGACCCAAAACACATGGCCAAGGCAACAAAGGAGTGGCTCAAGAAGAAGTACATTAAGGTCCTGGAGTGGCCTAGCCAGTCTCCAGACCTTAATACCATAGAAGATATGTGGAGGGAGCCGAAAGTTCGAGTTATCAAATGTCAGCCTCGAAACCTTAATGACTTGGAGAGGATCTGCAAAGAGGAGTGGGACAAAATCCCTCCTGAGATGTGTGTAAACCTGGTGGCCAACTACAGGAAACGTCTGATCTCTGATTGCCAACAAGGGTTTTGCCACCAAGTACTGTCATGTTTTGCGAAGGGGTCAAATACTTTATTTCACTCATTAAAATGCAAATCAATTTAAAACTTTTTTGAAATGCGTTTTTCTGGATTTTTTTGTTGGTGTTGCCTCTCACTGTTAAAATAAACCTACCATTAAAATTATAAACTGATCATTTTTCACTTTGTCAGTGGGCAAATGTACAAAATCAGCAGGGGATCAAATACTTTTCTCCCTCACTATGTCTGTGCATTTTGCTGGTACGACAAAATGATGCAAAATACGTGATAACACATCTGGTGGAATTTTAAAAAACCTTATCACCATCATAGCAAGCATTGTAATGTGGGCTTCAGTCAAAATTGTGAAGTCATATAGTGAGTACTGTACAGCTATTATGGTCAGTACTATAGACAGCAATAGAATGCCACAGTCCGTAATGTAAAGTCAAAATAAGTATTATAAATACAATGTTATGTCAGAGCTCTATGGTGTTATAGTTAATATTGTCACATTATTGTTACAGCAAATATTATAAAGACATAGCAAGTATTGCGATACTGCAGTCAGTTTAGGATTTTACAGCCATGATTTGTATGTCCGATTAAAGTAACAATAGAATCTGGTTTAACCATTTTGCTGCCAAGCCCTGCATTCCACTTTTAAATTTAGGTGGCCAGACCATTTTTGCAATTTTCCACTGTTCTTTTTTCACTTACAGCTTTCAGAGTTTGTTAGAGACCGTCAAACCATACATTTTTTTTTTAAAGCAAAAGGATTGGCGAAAAAAAACTTGGTGCTACTGATTTTTTAGATCACACAATATTTGCACAAATGTTTTATCAAAACAATATTTTCTCAAAAAAACACTAAGACCCCTTTCACACTAAGGCGCTTAAAAACTTCCCCAAAAAAAATACAGAGCGCTTTTGGAGCATTAGCGGTGTGCTTTTTTTTTTTAAGGTCACGTGACTCAAAAAACTACTTCAAGAACCATTTTGAGGTGCTTCCCATTCATTTCTATGGAGAGGGGCACTTTTGAGGTGCTTTTTTTTTTTTTTTAGTGCTCCAAAAATGCTACTTGCAGGACTTTTTTTTCACCTCCCCGCCAGCGCACCGCCCCAGTGCGAAAGTATCCATTGATTTTAATGGATATAAAAAACAGGGAACAATCAGCGCAAACACAATAAAAGAGCACAAACAAATGCAAGCTGAACACTATAGGTAATCACATAAGCCTGAAGATAATTTGTAAAAACAATGGAAAGTGCAGCGCAAAAAATTATTAAGAAGGAAAAAGTTCAAACCAAAAGAATGGGAACTCCAATAACCAGACAGATGGAATTATAAGATCCCTCGTGAAGAAAGGTGGAAATAGATTCTTCCAATAAAAGGTGACAATATCCTCCACATAAGCCAAAATACGCTTACCAGAAATGGTGGACCTCTCTTTTACAGAAGGTCAGGAGCACGTTTATCCCCAAAACAGCACTATCCATAACGGGGGAGGAGCTTACCGCACAGACGTCACCCACTGCCACCTCTGTGCTGTGCACTCGATTCACGGATCGTGCTGTTTTGTTTTTAAAATACTGGCATTTTTATGTATTGCGCTAGTGAGCGCAATATTTTCATATTTTATATATTTAAATAAATGACGGAGTACAATTAGGAACGGTCCTCACACCACATATCACCACCGGTTTCGGAGGCTTTTTCTGCTGGACAGGAGCTCCATGTGCCTGGATTGAGGATCGATCAAGCCCTGCTGGAGGTTAACATCATCCCTGTGGGGATAAACGCACTCCTGACCTTCTGTGAAAAGGAGGTCCACCATTTCTGGTAAGCGTATTTTGGCTTATGTGGTGGAGGATATTGTCACCTATCATAAGAATCTATTTCCACCTTTCTTCACGAGGGATCTTATAATTCCATCTGTCTGGTTATTGGAGTTCCCATTCATCTGGATTGGACTTTTTCCTTCTTCTTAATTTTTTGCGCTGCACTTTCTATTGTTTTTACACATTGATTTTAATGAAAATAGATTTTCGTGAGCTCCTCAGGAGCTTTTTTTTTTTAAAGCGGAGTTCCACACAAAAATGAAACTTCCGCTTTTCGGAACCCCCCCCCCTCCGGTGTCACATTTGGCACCTTTCAGGGGGGAGGGGGGTGCAGATACCTGTCTAAGACAGGTATTTGCACCCACTTCCGGCATAGACTCCCATGGGAGTCTACGCCTCTTCCCGTCCCCACCGCGCTGTCTCCTGGGAAACACAAAGCTCCCAGGAGAGAGCGGGGACCACTTGGGACGCGCAGCGCGACTCGCGCATGCGCAGTAGGGAACCGGGAAGTGAAGCCGCAACGCTTCTCTTCCCGATTCACTCACCTAGGATGGCGGCGGCAGCTGCCGAGAACCGAGCGGGTTCTCGGCGTCGCCTACCGACATCGCTGGACCCTGGGACAGGTAAGTGGCCATGTATTAAAAGTCAGCAGCTGCAGTATTTGTAGCTGCTGGCTTTTAATATTTTTTTTTTTTGGCGGTGTGGGTGGACCCCCGCTTTAAGAGCAAAAGTGCCTGAAAAGTGCCTAAATCATATTTAGGGGACACAAACACAACAGAACTTACAAACTCTCCAATTCTAAAAGATACATTTATACTGAGTTAAAGCAAAACTAAAAGGAAACTTTTATACTCACCTTTCACCCTCCAACGGTCCTGTGCCTCAATGGCATCTTCTCCTGTGTGCCCGTTTTCGACTATCTTCATTGGCTGGCATGCGCAGTTCAGGTTACATGCCACTGCAAACAAACAGGTAAGTGTGTTTTACTGCAGAAGAAAATTACATGTCTTCTGCAATAAAAAAAAAACCTGCCTGCTCGCAGTGTATTCATTAAAACAAATATTTGTAAAATTTTAAAATTGTGCCTTTTTACAAAATGGTGAAAATAGAAGGTACGCAAAACTGTAAAGCTAAATATCTGTAGGATATCATTTTTTACTTACAGCGTTCAGAGTTTGTAAAAGACACACACACACACACACACTTTCTGAAAGCAGAAGGACAAGTAGCTTCCTCAGGAGTAACTATTGGTACTGGGAGGTACATTGTAATTAATACATATGATTACAGACGTTTGTATATTACATGCACATAAATTGACTACACAATACGAGATCTGGTTACATCATCATAGTAAATTTAATTAAAAAAATATTGGCAAAACGCATAGTAATCCATTGGTGCTGGCACTGCGATTCCGGCGGTTGGCCTTCAGATAGAAGATTTATGTTATGACAGCATATTCACCATTCCAGAGGCCATCCATACATGTTTCCCTGTCCAGCCATATTTGCTATATGAAAAAAAGGCAGTACAGCGCATAAAACAATAAACTAAAGTCCAAAGTAAACAAATTGCAGGCAATATTCCAGTGAATCCTCCAGTGACTCAGGTGACATAGAGAAAACGTAAGGTGACTGTAGTGATACACATGGACCTCCACCTTCGGTGACACCAGCTGCTCACCTCAATTGATGGACCCCTGAGTGAATCAGTCAGGTCAAAACAGCGGTTCCCTCACAGGGACAATACCATAGGAAGACAACAGCAGCAGCAGTTTTCAATGTCAGCTTTCAATGACCAGCATATAGGCAGATATTCACATGAAAAAGAGGTAGGAAAGAATCTAGTGCTCTCTGTATGCTATTAAAAGGTTTAATGAAATATGCAGAAAACACTCACATTACAGTGCACTGTGCCCCAGTGCTAAGCAAGAAAACATGGGTGGAAAGGATGTCCCATACAGGATGGACGAGCAGAGCGCGGGTGACGTCACGATCGAAGCATGTACACAGATGCCGTACGCGTTGCGTCCCTCAAAGTGGGCGGGACTTCCTCAGCGGCGATATATGGGAGAATGTATATACTACAGCACACTCATGCATTTGTCTTTGTGACATGGTTTTATGATGATATTTATTACATTTTGATACTTTATTTATACCCTTGGGTATTTTTCTTTCCTCATTGGGATTATAGTGGCAGCCTTAAAAGTAAGCTTTCCAAATTTTCTCGTTTATACATTATGGATGTGGTTCCACGCATTGCGCATTGTGTCTCCATTTTCTTTTCAATGGTTACTATGCAGAGCTGCAACAGATTTTGCACTCTCCAGTTTTAGTAAATCAACTATGTGTTCCCTTACACCCCTTTCACACTGGGGCGCTTTGCAGGTGCTACAGCGCTAAAAATAGTGCCTGCAAAGTGCCCTGAAACAGCCGCTGCAGTCTCTCCAAAGTGAAAGCCGTGAGGGCTTTCACACTGGAGCGGTGCGCTGGCAGGACGCTGAAAAAAAGTCCTGCTAGCAGCATCTTTGTAGCGGTGTATATACCGCTCCTAAACCGCTCCTGCCCATTGAAATCAATGGGGCAGCGCGGCTATACCGCCGGCGTAGCGCTGCTGCAGCGGCGCTTTGCGGGCAGTTTTAACCCCTTTTCGGATGCTAGAGGGGGTTAAAACCGCCCCGCTAGCGGCCAAATACCGCCGCTAAAACAACGGTAAAGCGGCGCTAAATATAGCGCCGCTTTACAGCCAATGCCACCCCCACCCCAGTGTGAAAGGGGCCTTATGGATGGACACAGACCGTTTCCTGTGTTCATTCAGGGGGTCAGTAAACATGCTCAAAGCAGCTGACAGGTGACAGGGAGAGAACCTGACACAGGTGGGGAAAGCCGCCCAGTGATTGAGGATCACAGGGGCTTTGTGGAGGAACAGAATTGCTAAAGCAACCATTTACTTATTGCAGGAGCGAGAATGCAGCCGATGTATGGGATACTAAGCTGGCCAGCTGGAAGCGGTTCTGTGCTGCTGTATCCCTCTTATGGTAATGGCATTGAAAGGGTTAAAAAGAGAAATCTTTTCAAGTATGTAATCATAACTCAAAAAAAAAAAAAAAAAAAAGCCAAGGCCTTTTACAAACAAGTATTTTTGTATTAACCACGAGCTTCAAGATACATTCAGAATGCTGCAGAATGGCATATAACAATAAGCCAGGATAACCATCTACCAGAGTCTGCTGTGTGTGCACAAAGGGAGGATATGACACAAGCTGGAGGAAGAAAACCGGACAAGTTGTGTTTGGCCAGGCTCAGCATCTATTTGTGTACAGGTCATGTGCTTCTTGTATTAGGCACAGTACTTAAATTTCCCATTGTGCTGCAGAATGCTTAATGACCACACAGAAATAAAGCAGACCTCACTTGCCACAGAAGGTCTTCATAAAGAGCACTAGCCATGTAAAAAAAAAAAAAACCCACAACAAAAACAAACACACACAGAGTTTTAGAGATTATTCACACGGGCACATCAATGCCTACACCCATGTGATGGTCGTCTCTGCCCGCATGGGATGCATAGGTCTTCTGTGAGTCTGCAGAATCAGGCATTCCCATTCATGTCGATTCGGATGCAGTGGCTGCGCAGACATAGCCGCTAGTCCCAATATGACATCTGTGCAGTTGGTGGTGTGTGTCCCAAAAAGCAGACATTATACATCTGGGGACACGCACCTGCAGGGATGTCAAATTGGGACCATCGGTTGTGTCTGTGCATCTGCTGCATCCCATTTGAAAAGAATAGGACTGCCTGCTCATGGATTCATATTGCCCCCTGTGCATCTTGTGCGAGCAAAGACGGCCTTTGCACTGGTTTGATTTAAAAAATTTAAAAAAATAAAAAAATAACTGGGTACAGTTTATTTAGCTTACCCGTCCTTTGATGTATTGTCTGGATTTGTTGTTTTTTTCCTCACCTGTGATCCTGCGAGCAATACACATCCTGCCCTGAATGACAACACTCACACTGGAAGTGTGTTCAGACTCTCCATAGCATAGTAGAAGGTGTTTTGTAGTTCACATCGGTGACTTAGGCTGGGCTGTATTTGATAACAGTGCAGCGCACAGGAACTCACAAGCGCAATCGTTTTCTGATCAGATTATAATAGATATAAACCTTTTGCTCTTTTCATTGTTTCCTTAAATGTTTCCTTAAAAATGCACCTCCTTCCTTCTCCATTACCTTATAATGGCCGAATTAAGTCTTCCACATAGCAAAGCATTGAAGTCTTCTAGAACAGGAAAACACTTACCGAGTTTGGCTATGCCCTCTATAGCACAGAGTGTAGGCTGCAGGTTGCTGCTCTGAGCTGCTCCTTCACAAGGTCTCTGGTTGGCTTTATTCTCTGCAGAGGATGAAGCTTCACATGTCAGCTTGCGGCTGGGAATAGCTGGAAAGATACAAATCCACACAATAAAAACAAACATATTAAGCAACAACGTTATTTTAAAGATACATTTCCAGCGGACACCAAAAAACAAAAACAAAAAAATCCATTTAAAGCAGATGTGTATGCCTGTAATCACTAATCATGTTTTTACATACAGCTAAGGATCTGAATCTGTCTTTGTATCAGCATGCATGTACTGTACTGCAGAACTCACACTAGAAGCCAATAAAGCTCAGGTGCATCTTCATGTACCGAAATGGAAGAAAATGACAATAGTTGACTTAAAGTGATACCAAAGTCTTGTTTTTTGTTGTTTCAAATAACAAAACATGTTATACTTACCTGCTCTGTGCAGTGGTTTTGCACAGAGCAGCCCAGATCCTCCCCTTCTGGGGTCCCTCGCCAAAGCTCCAGGCCCCTCCCCCCTGCCGAGTGCCCCCACAGCAAGTGTCTCAGTCAATCAGAAGCAGGGCCGAAACTAGGGGGGAGGGTGCCTGACCTGGGTGACGCATCTAGGGGGGCTCTAAGGGTGTCACTGCCGCCAGATTAAGTGTAAGGGACAGGTACATTGCTCTGGAATGCTTTTATATAGGATGGCCGGGCGGGAGGAGCAGAGTGATTCAACGCTAGTGCGCCTGTGTGGTCTCCCTCCTATGTGATTCACCGAATCAGCGAGTGCCTGGAGGCCCCGCACTAGGGCAGCGGGTGCCTGGAGGCCCCGCACTATGAGAGGGGGATAGTGGAGGCCCTACAGACTAGGAAAGAGGGTGCCTAAAGGACCTTCCAGCATCAGGGAGAAAGAGCCTGGATTTAAAGCCTGGGCTGAGGAAGAGCCTGTCTGGGTTCTGGAGGGTGAGTTCACAACATAAATGGGGACATTTATCAATTGTCGTAAGTAATGCCAAACAGGAGCAGAGAGACAGGTCGTGTGATAGATTTATTTAAAGGAGAAGTACAGCCAAAGCCTGTTTGGTTGTATTTCTCCTGTCGATCACATCAGTGCAGATTGTTTTGCACTCCTGTGACCCATTTCCAGGTGACAGCAGGCTTAAGCCAGCTGTCGGCTGATGTCAGAGTCGGTCTAGGCTGGGGAAAGATTGTATCCATATGGTTGGGATCCGCTCACATGCCTGGACCGGCACACAGCTCAGTCTCTAAGCGAGCCACTGAGAGCCTGAGCCAGCCACTGCCGCCCCTTCCACAGCCCAGTGTTTCATTGAGCACTGGGGGGCAGAGCAGAGCCAGAGACTGACAGCCACCAGCTCTCTGCTCAGGGAGCTCTGAGAACTGAGTTATCGGCTGTTTGATTACTCGGTTCTCAGCCTTTGAGCAGGCAGGGGACAGATGCAGCATCTACCTAGGCAAGCATGATATATCAATACAATTCCCATACGTCTCTTTTAATTGTTCAACATCTCCTCTTTCCTTCTACCTGGACCAGATGACAATTAGGCCTCATTCAGATGAAGCATATGCGTCTATGCCCAGTGTGATGACCGTGTATCGCGCAGGGATGCATGGTGTTCTGTGCAGGCAGTCCAGTCAAAGTCAGTTGGGACGCAGCAGCTGCATGGACATAGTCGAATATCAAAATTTGACAGGAAGGGATGCATGTATCCGAACGCACAATGTCTGCATCCTGATCTGTGCACCCACTTCTATAGGTGAAGCTCTCTGGTGAATGAAGATGCAGCAAAAAGTGGCACAGCATACAGGACCTGTCTCAGCGCCGGTCTGAATGAGCCTTTAGGGGAATTTATCAAAACTAAGGCAGACAGAATTTGGAGCAGCTGTGCATGGCAACCAATCAGCTGATAGCTTTCATTTTTAAAGCTGAAGATAGAAGCTGATTCGTTGCCATGCATAGCTGTTCCAGATTCTGACTTCACCAGTTTTGATAAATTCCCCTCACTGGGTTTTACATTTCTTACTCTTGACTACTGCATTCTAAGTACAGCACATGCTTTGTTAAATTGGTTGTAAAGGCACAAGATTTTTAATCTTCAAGCATTCTATGCATGAAGGTAAAAAAACCTGTGTGCAGCAGCCCCCCCCCCCCCCCCAATACTTACCCAAGCCCCCCTCTCAATCCAGCAATGCCCACGAGAGCCTTGGCTGTCCGGGGACTTGCACTCCTGATTGGATTTTGGCAGCAGCAGGAGCCATTGGCTCACACTGCTGTCAATCAATCACAGCCAGTGAGCCAATCAGAAGATGGAGGGAGCGAAGTCAAGCCATGGCTCCAGTTTAGAACGTAGAATGTAGTTTGTCATGTAAAGGTCAAAATTCAACCTGACAAAATCGAATGTGTTTCAGCCATTAGAGCCTTAAAGTGCAAATCACCTTTAAAGAAAATCTGTAAGATGACCTTGCACTGCCCCCTCCCCATCCCACCCAGTTCTGCTGTACCAGATTGCTGCGAATCCCCGCTGTCAAAACACTGACAAGCCACTTCACCGGTCCGTGAATTTAAAACCCCTGCAGCTTAATCTCGTGTCTGTATTGCTTAGCCAGTACAGATTACAGGGATTCTAATAGGTCAAGAACGTCACATGGACCAATCAGAAGCCATCTAGCTCATACTGCCAGCACTGCGAGGAGGGGAGAGAAAGCCACAGGGATTTCAAATCAGTGGAGTGTCACTATCAGCCTCCTATTTTTTATTTATTTTTTGAATGCCGTTAACATCATTACCCCGAGATCTCGCTCCATACACACTGCAAAATAACTTGCCCCAGCAGAATAAAAAGCTGCAACCTGAGGCACAATGACAGCTGAGCTGGTATGTGATCTCAATTAACAGCATAATCAGAAACCTATTAAACGGACTTACAATCATTTCTCCAAGGCTCAGTTCAAATTTAACATGGTTTCCTATGGGACACGTTCACATCTATGCTTTTTTTTCAGCTGCTGCATTTTTGGAAAGGTCAGGCATTTTTTAAATGCAAAACTGCCTTTTTTGCTTTTTTGGTTCAATAGACTTCAATGGAGAAGCTGCAGAAAAGCATGTAGTGCATTTTTACTGCGATTTTACGTTTTTTTAATCTGCCCGACAACAAATTGGTCAAAAAAAAAAAAAAAAAAAAATAATCATGTCTGCAAAAACGCACAGCAAAAAGCACTGCGGAAACAACCAAAAGCAAACTGCATAGGTGTGAACTGAGGCGGTTCTCAAATCTGTACTAGAAAATGAACAGTTAATAATCTAATCGAATTGTAACAGTAATCTAATTTGCTGCTCTGAAGCAACACATGCAGTACGTATTTTGCACACTCTGGTGTAAAATGGTGTAATCGTTATTTTAACCACTTGCCGACCAGCCGCCGCAGTTTTACTGTGGCAGGTTGGCTCAGCTGGGCAAATCAATGTTACCTTACGCCGCTTTTCCTTTTGGCCACTAGGGGCGAGCACCCGCAGCGTGTGCCCGGAGCCGATGACCGCCAGGTTCCCGCGAGCGCTCGTGACAGAGTGAGAACCGGGATCTGTGTGTGTAAACACACAGATCCTGGTTCTTTCAGGGGAGAGGAGACAGATTGTGTGTTCATACTAAGTATGAACAGTGATCGCTCTCTCTTCCTAGACTTCCTCCGCCCACAGTTGGAAACACAGTTAACCCCTTGATCTCCCCCTAGTGTTAATCCCTTCCCTGCCAGTGACACAGTAATCAGTGCATTTTTATAGCACTGATCGCTGTAGAATTGTCAATGGTTTCAAAAATGTGTCAAAATGTTCGCTATAATGTCGCAGTCCCGATAAAAACCGTAGATCGCCGCCATTACTAGTAAAAAAAAAAATTAATAATAAAAATGCCAAAAATCTATCCCCCATTTTGTAGACGCTATAACTTTTGTGCAAACCAATCAATATACGCTTATTGTGATTTTTTTTTTTACCAAAAATATGTAGAAGAATACATACTGGCCTAATCTGAGGAAAAAATTAGTTTTTTTGATAAAAAATGTGGGATATTTATTATAGCAAAATTGTCGCTCTTCTTTTGTTTATAGCGCACAAAATAAAAAATCGCAGAGGCGCTCAAATACCACCAAAAGAAAGCTCTATTTGTAGGGAAAAAAAAAAAAAAAGACGTCAATTTTGTTAGGGTACAGCGTCGCACGACTGCGCAATTATCAGTTAATGCGACGCAGTGCCGAATCGCAAAAAATGGCCTGGTCATTGCACAGCCAATTCTTCCGGGGCTGAAGTGGTTAAAATTCAGGAAAAATTTTATTTCAGTCAATAAAACAGGAGAGAACTCCAATGAAACTGAAAAGCCTAGAAAATATAAAAACTGCTTTACAGTCCACTTAATAGGAACAGACTCCAACCATTAAAGTCATTATTTTAATTCACATTATTAATTCGGCACTTACTGAAATAATAACCTTTTAAAAAGGAGGACGTGTCTCTCCAATACATGAGTAGAAAAGTCACTGTGCACTTTTTTATTCCAATAATTACTGAATTAATGCTAAAAAGCGAGGGCTGGACTATGTTAGATCCCGGTAAAATGTCATATCTAATAGCCGATATCTGCATAGTTGTGCAGACCTGAAACTTTCCTTCCCATTCCCTAGCAAGCAGATTGGGGTCCTGCTGTGAGTACAGTAGTTTGAAACTTTTTTTTTTTTTTTTTTTTAATTTGTGCCAATTTTTCTGGACCAGTTTTTGGGAGATCTATCCCCCTTCATTTGATCCAAGCAGTACTGATATACAAAGATTTAGCAAAATTCTTTAACAAAATCTTTAATTAGGATAACACTTTGTAAAATTTAGGGAAAAGTAAGGTGAACCAGTTAGCCAATGGGCCATGAATAACTGTTCTGCATGTACAGTCAGCCCAAGGAATATTTGCATGGATCTGCAAACATAAGGAATAAACCCCCCAGATTTGTGATGAAAGTGACACCTTCTATTTTAAGAGTGGGCTATTGAATGAGAAGGGTTACAGTCACTATGGCAAGGATGGTCAAAAAATGTATCCGATAGTAATTAAGAAAACCAAGACAATCAAATTTCCAATTTTTTTTTTCTAAATCACTTTCACAACTTGTGTTACCTTCTTTTCGCTCTTCTCCAAAATTCACAAACTTAAAGCTCATCTGAACTAAAAGGAAAGGGATCTGCTCTCCTCAGTGTATGCGAATCAGAGGAAATTGGGTGTAAACAAACAGCAGAGCCGTTTACACCAACTGCCCATAGAGCTGAGCAAGCTCTGTCCATGTCCGCTTTGCATAAACTGAGCGGACACAGACCTGTCATCCGCCTGCTCTGATCAGCAGGGGATCTGTGATTGGATCCCCTGCTGATCAGTACAGATTCCACCCCCGTGCAAAAGGGGCTTTACAATTTGTTTGCTTTTACAAATCAGACACAGCCCAAGTAGAAAAGCCTGTCCCCTGCCAGCACGCTGCAGAATGGAACCCTTGCTTGTGTGGAAGCAATGATCTCCCTGCAGAGGTTATATACGGTCCCTATACTGATTAAGAACTACAGCACTCCAATCAGCAGGGAGCAAGAGTGTTGCCGATTGCACAGCTATTAGCTGGACACCATACAAGGTATGTTAGACCTCTGAAGAGAGAACACTGGCTCCACATAGAAAGGAAAAGTCCTGCTCTGCAGCATGCTGGCAGGGGACCGACATTCCTACTCAGACTGTGGCTGATTTAGAAATAAAACAACGTCTGCCAAAGCTTTAATTCCTACTTTATGGGGTCAACCAACAATCCCTTCTACAAGAGTTTGGTTACAAATGGTCAATAAGGTACATCTTATGGAGAGCATCACCCACGACATTAGAGGTACCTCTAAGAAACATTCCCTAACCTGGGACTCTTGGAAAAAATTTCAATCCACATCTGTTTATAAGGAACTTATAACGCAAACCTCTTAAATCTCTTGTCTAAGCTTAGCCAACTACACCTTAACATATCACTCCCTTTCACTATGTAGACATGCATGCCAGCAACAACCCCCATGCCCCCCCCTCCTACCCTCTGTTTTCTTACCTTTCCTATTTTCCACTTCTTCTCCTACTCTCTCCTCTTTCATATAATTTTTCTTAATTTTATTTTTTCTGCTTTTATTTATCTCTCAGTTTTTATATACCAAAGTAAGGATTTTTCCTTTTTATATTATTTTTTTTTTGTTTCAAGTGCTCACAAAATAGTAACCCTATGCTATACTAACACTTTGTTAAGCTTCTGAGCCAATTATTGGAGGGTTAGCTTATAACTACTCATTGAAATCTGTGAGTGATGAAACTCTTGTTGTTGTGTTTTCAAGAATGCATTTACTCTGAGATATATGTATATCTTTGTTATACTTCACTTTAATAAAAATATATTAAACAAAAAAAAAAAAAAGAAATAAAACAACGTAAGACAATGAAAACCTGTGGCTTTTTTTGATGCCTTTAAATTGGGTTTAGCTGATTTACACCAATAGTTCAACTGGATTTTAAGACAATTAAAACAAAGTATAAAAGAAAAAAAAAAAGTTACCTGGAGGAGGTAAATAGCCATGAAATAAGACACAGCCACAAGATGAGCGTTCCAGTTCTTCACATAACAACAATCTTCTTACTGGGGGGGAAAAAAAGTGAAGACCCAAAGTCAGACGAGACATTACAACCTCCTAGAAACTGAAACAAGAATGTCAGCCAAATGTAACCATGGCCTCTCGTACCCCACAGTATCTCTTCATACTGAATATTGGTTTCTATCACAAAATTACCATTTAGCCCCACTCAGGAACACGACAGCTTACAACCTTCTAAGTAACAGTTACTGACATGTACTCTGACTCCTATCCTACACAGGAACGATTCACCTGAATATTAGATATTTGTGCATTGGACTGTGTTGATGGGCTTTTGTCTACTTCAAATGGATTTTGCACTACTATACAAGTCTATGGGAATGCAACACATGCTTAAAACAGGCAAAAGCAGGTCAGCAGAACATCAGCTGCAGGTCAGATGCACCTGTAAGTGAATTATGAACGGTCTCTGAAGCCTCTCAAATTAAAGCCATTGACACAAGCACAAGGCCTATCAACAAAGATCTTATATTACAGACTATAACATTCAGCCTCCTTTAGGAACATTTTAGCTCCTTCAGAGCTGACAACCTTTTCAGTGACTAATTTTTTATTTACAAGAGCGTTGATTCACTTTAGCTACAGTATATTCTTTACTTTAATAATATAAAAAGGATAGTTAAGCAGAGAAAGCCTCTATTATTAATTCATCCCAGAGGCGATCGGTAGGGTTGAGGTCAGGCGTTTGGTGTTCCTCCTCACCAAACTATGTTGTTATGAAGCTGGCTTTGTATACAGGGGTATAACAATGCTTGAACAGACGAGGGCCTTTTCTAAAAACTGTTACCATAAAGGTTGGAAGTGCACAATTGTCTAAAGGGTCTTTGCATGTTACGGCATTAGCGGTACCCTTCACCTGGAAAAACCTGAATTGAATAATTTGAAGAGTTGTCCACATACTTTAGGCCATACAGAGCAGATGTCCACATACTTTAGGCCAGGGGTGTCCAACCTGTGGCCCAAGGTGGTGATGAATGCCGCCCAACACATAATCATACACTTACTTAAAAATGTTAATTTTTTGAAGGGGGGGGGGTTAAAATTAGTTTACACTAAGCCAACGCATGCTGCTGAAGAAAAATTTGACTGCATCTCTTTACTGGACTATTATTAAGTTTCATCTTCATAAACAACCATCTTCCACTCTTCACAATCATGCCTAATTCATGTCATTAGTTTTCAACAGTACCTATGTTTGTGATCAACTAGGCAAGGGCAGAATTATCAAACCAAAATATCTGATGAGCATCTTGAGAATTCATTTAGAATTTCTACTACATCAATCCAATCAGATATTGAGGCGTTAGGCTATCAAAAACAGTAGGGCTGCAACTAACGGTTATTTTCATAATCGATTAGTTGGCCCGATTATTGTTTTGATTAATCGGTTAATAACCTTAAAAAAAAAAAAAAAAAAAAAGAAGTGTGGTGTATAATTTAGTTAATATGCAAAATTTCAAAAAAAGGCAATTTATTCTTAAATATCTTATTTTATTTAAAAAACAAAGTCTTCTTTCAAAAAAAAAAAGTCATTTTAAGAACGTTCATTCGATTTTCTAATTAGTGGGGTCAAATCGACGTTCATTTTTAATCACAGTGACGGGAAAATTTGGAAATAATAGAAAACTTCTTGGTCAAAGGAATTTTCAGACAGTGTATGTGGTTTTCATTCAGAAATTACATTCATTTTAAAAACAGAATGTTAAAAACAAGTGAAAATTTCAAACAACATTCTTTCATTCAGCGAATGTACAAAGATTTTTCGTCTGAATATTCTCATCTGAAAATTGATCCGTGTGGCCAGCATAAGGCTCGGTACACACCTATGCAGTTTGCTTTTGATCTGTTTCTGCAGTGCTTTTGGCTGTGCGTTTTGATTTTTGCGCACGTGATTTTGCTGCAATTTGCGTTTCTGCATTTTTTTTTTTTTGCCAATTTGTTGTTGGACAGATTAAAAAACAAAAATTGCTGCAAAAACGCATTACATGCTTTTCTGCAGCTTCTCTATTGAAGTGTATTGAACCAAAAAAAAGCATTGTTTTGCATTAAAAAAAAAGTCCCTGACCCTTTTCAAATATGCAGCTGCTGAAAAAAGCATAGATGTGAACGTGTCCCATAGGAAACCATGTAAATGAACTGTAGTGCGTTTCTGCAAAAAGCACTGAAAAACACATAGATGTGAACCAGGTCTAAAACGTTTAGTAACATAATGGGGTTAAAAAAACTAAAATTAGTCCTTTATAGTACAAAAAAGCAGATAATCACTACTGTAAGGGGTTCTTTTTTTTACTGTGAAAGTAATATTTACAGTAGCGATTATTTGCTCTTTTTGTACTATAAAGGGCTCATGTTAGTTTTTTTAACCCCATTATGTTACTGGCCGATTAATCGTTTATGAAAATAGTAATCGATTAATTTCATAATCGATTAATTGTCAATTAATCGATTAGTTGTTTCAGCCCTAAAAAACAGTGTCAAATATCGCACTAGTTTTAGGTTTCCTTTTTTTTAGTTTTATTACTCAGATAGGTACGTTATCTATATCAGCAATCATTAACTTGTGACCTGCCCGATTTTTTCTGTTCATCAGCTATCCTTATTGTTAGTGTATTTTATGTGTGGCCCAAGACCATTCCACATCTTCCAATGTGGCTCAGGAAGGTAAAACATTTGGACACCCCCGATTTAGACCATACAGAGTAGATGTGATTTTTAAGTGTCTACAAAGTTTTGACTATACAGTATAGCAGATGAAGTTAGAAAAGTTTAAAAATATATGATTTGGTTCATTCTTGGTTGACTCGTATACTGGGGGGGGGGGGGCACTGGAGCAACATACATAGACTAACTGTAATTATTACAGATGGCTTTCTGAAACTATACTGCAAACATACCCAGAGGGGTGATTCCATAGAACTCAGCTTCATGGCGCAGAACATTAAGGCTCACTCCTCTAGAAGGAACAAAAGAAAGGTTACTCTGGTCTACAGAGACATGACCACACACTGCATAGAGTACATAATGCGCTGGTCCCCGGCATGTCAGAGGGGCACTACTTGGACTCAAAGCCCTCGTATTTCTTCTTCTTAAGCCGCCTACACACGAACGGAATGTCCAACAGAAAAAGTCAGACGGAAGCTTTTCATCGTCTATTCCGATCGGGTGTAGGCCTCACCGGACTTTTTTCAAAAATTCTGATGGACCTAGAAATGGAACATGTTCTAAATATTTCCGACGGAACCAATTCCCATCGGGAAAACCGATCGTCTGTATGCTGTTCCGAAGGACCAGCATGCTCTGAAGCAAGTACGAGACGGAAGCTACTGGCGACTGGCTATTGAACCTCTTTTTTCTAGTCCCGGCGTAAGTGTTGTACGTCACTGCATTCTTGACAGTCGGACTTTGGGTTGACCGTGTGTAGGCAAGACCGCTTGAATGGAATTCCGTCGGAGAAACCTTCGGAGTTTATTTCAACGGCGCAACCGGTCGTGTGTATGTGGCATTATAGGTTTTGCTAATGATTAAATTACTATATTAAACACTTATATGCTAATTGTAGGTTCCCATGAGTCATAATCAAGCTAAGGAGTACAAAAACAACAGAACGCAGAACTCAACTGTATCTGAGCACTGCAAACCAAAAACGCTATTCATTTTTAATATTCAAAGCAAATGACCCCATTCATCCATGTCTCCATGCTTTTTTTTGTTGAAAAAGCACTTTGAAGGACACCTCTAGCATTTATAGCTACAGCCATCTTGGGTGAGTAGGAGCAGATGATTCATGCAACATTTATTTCTTGTAATCCATCTGTCCTTAGCTCAGACGTGCAGGTAGGAGGGTGGGCTCCCCCTCCAGATGAAAGAAAAAAAAAAAGCCCATTAAGGCTCCTGGGATGTTTGGACTAGGCCAGAAACCAGAAAAAAAAAAAAAAGTTTAAAACAAGTACATTAAAATATACTTTCCTATCTATTTACTAATGCTGGACAACCCACCTTCCTATAATAGCATACAACAGAAGGCATGTGCCCCTAAGGCATTGGTTGTCAACTTATAAGCTAAATGGGGGCCTCAAATCTGGCCCCTGACATCACCAAAGGGCCACACATAATGTTCAATATATGTAATGCTTGAGAGGACTTTCAGCCTGCAGACCTAATAGGAGAAATTAGAGTGTCAGAGTGTGGACAGGCTACATTTTTGGCTGGGGATATGCTACAGAAGACAATACAAAACTGGAAACAGTTTGAGATCAGTACAGATCAATGCCATTATCCCAATCAATGTTCCCACTACAAACTTCTAAGGTCTGAGGGCCGCACATACAAAACCAAAGGGCCGCAGGTTGGGCACCAGGGTCCAAAGGTATGTCTGTGTTTTGGGGTAGGTACTGGAGGTGGAACTTTCCTGTTAGGATACCAGGCACCATGATAGCACAAGTAAGACATTGCACCATTGATCTAACAACTGAACAAGGCTTTAAATATTAGAACTTCCCTTTAAATATACTTAATTATACTAATAACACAGCAGAGAAATAATTGCAAGAATAAATCTCCTACCTTAAGTCAAGTTCCTTTGTACGAAGAAAATTCAAAATAGGTGCAAAAGCAGTTGGATCTCGATCAATAAATATCTTTAAAAAAAAAAAATACAAAAAAGAATAATAAATAGCCAGAAATTACCAGTACAATTGTTCATTTTAATAGCATGCTATTAGCTTAATACCAAGAAACTAAGCCTTCCTTTTTCTGCATATACTTTTTATAGAGGCCAGTAAAGTTAATAGACCTTCTAACATATTCATGACAAAAACACTTAGAATAGAATTTTTAACTAAAAGGCAATATATTTCAAGACTACTACTGCACCATTATGAGCTTTTCACCTTACACTGTACAATGCAGACAGACTGCTGGTGGATTAAAGAGGATCTGTCACCTTGGCTCAGTCAGGGTAACGTGACAGCGTCTGTGTAAATCCCTCCTGACCACTTTATAATCACCTCTCCAGTACTCCCCGAAAATTCCTTCTTCTGTAAAACAAAATATTGAATTCTGTGCTATGGGTATGTAATATGGCTGCTGCCTACCTCAGAAATCCCACAAAAGTGGAATGCACAAAAAAAAAAAAATGTATAAGGAGAGAGGTATGGGTGGTGCTGCCTCTTTCTAATGTGCAGTATTCATGAGGGAATATTACATTAAAAGTAGTATACTGTCTCTTGCATTACATTATTTAATTAGAGTGCCCTCTCTTAGAGCCTAGGTTCACATTGATGCGATTTGACATGTCAAAGCACACGTCAAATCGGCGGCTATTGCACCGTCCGAATCTTTTCTGTACTACTTTTGACAACTTCGGGGTGCGATTTGTGAACCTGCACAGATGTCTCTGAAATCGCTCCTGAAGTCAGACTGACATGCGGGTATGAAATCGTGCAAGTTCAGCTGAACTCACACAATTTCAATCCTAGGCAAAACGCTATAACAAAACTCACTCTCGGGAAAAGAAAAGGGGGACCATAATTGCACGTGCCCTGTCTCTTTTAAAGTAAAAAATTATTTCACCTCAAACACATCCTTGGGTATTAAATGCATTCAACTGTATAGAAATAAATTTAAAAATAAAGTACAAAAAATTCACATGTGTGAAATCTCCAGTGATCATTACAGCACTATTTGCCTATGCACAAGTCACTTTGGATTGAAATAGCCCATAAAAGGACTTATGAACTCTTTTTGATATATTTATTGGTTGTTTCTTTATATGAAATTGGTTTCACAAAATTTATATGAATTTTTTGCACATTGCATTAAGAGGGGCATTAACAGTTTTTCTTGTCTGTCTCCATACCGGAAGTCAGCGATACCCGGGTGGGCTCTGACTTTAATCGCCAGGGGCTATATGGCTAATGCAAAGAGCAGGGGTGACAATGGACACCCCTGTCTCATGCCTCTGCCCAGTGGGAAGAGTATGACACAATTCTCGACGTCCGGATAGCTGGCTGCGGGTTGTAGTATAGCAGGCGCACCCATGAAATGTATGCGTCTCCGAATCGCTGAAGGATCCCCCACAGGTACAACGTTATCAAAGGCCTTCTTAGCATCCAGTGAGAGCAGGGCCCTCTGTCCTACATTATCTGCCGGGGATTGCATTTTCAAATAAAGCCTCCTTAGGTTTACTGCCAACTTGTTAGGCATAAATCCAGACTGGTTTGGGTGTACAATAGACGTAATAGCCCTGTTTAGCCTAATCGCAGGATTTTGGCCAGGAGTTTGATATCACTCTGTAGCAAAGATATGGGCCTGTATGAGCCTGGGTCTACAGGGTTTTTCCCGGGTTTTAGTATCAGGACAATGTTGGCTGTGGACATAGGAGGGAGGCAAGGCCCGTTGTTCCCTAGCCGTATTGAACACCGCTAGCAGTTTAGGGAAGAGTATTCCCTCATAGTGTTTGTAGATTTCCATGGGTAACCCGTCCACCCCAGGGGCCTTGCAGTTAGTAAATGCCGCCGACGCCGTTTGGAGCTCTTCCATAGTAAGCTGAGCCCTCCTTTGTTCGCTCGTGAGTTGTTGGAAGGTAATGCCTTATAGGTACTCTGCAAGTTCCTCCAGGGTATATTTACCCATTGGAAGGTATAGATTCTCATAAAACCTGGCCAATTCCTGCAGAATTTTGTCAGGTGAGCTCACTATCTTGCCCACAGGTGTTCTAATAGCTCCAATAGCAGGAGAGCGCTGTTGCGAGTTAGCTATCCTAGTCAAAAGGCGTCCTGTGCTTTCCCCTTCCCTCGAAAAAAATTAGCTTAAAGAAAAATTGCTTCTTTTCCGCCATGGAGGATAGCAGCCACTCATAAGCAGATTGAGCGACTGCCATGCCTCTCTGGTCGAGTCTTTAGGGGTGTGGACATATCTCTCCTCCAATTCCTGCATCTGTCTCTCCAGCTCCTCTGTGCCCAGATTAATTTTTCTTTACCTTAACAATTTCCGAAACAAGCAGTCCCCTCATATAGGCCTTGAAGTTTCAAGGGGGAGTCCACAAAATACTGGCGATCAAGAAATTCCCTCATGCTCCGCTCCATCTCGTCATGAGATAAAAACTGTTTCAGCCAAAAGGCGTTAAATTTCCATGGAGCCCTAGGGAGCCTGGACAGTGGGGATATAATTAAGCTAATCACCATGTGTGAATGGTCCGACACACTGCAGGGTTTGTACATCGCCTTTGAGATGGATGGGAGCATGGCTGGGTTACCTACTGCCAGGTCGATTTTGGATAGTGTTCCATGCGTTTTGGAGAAGCATGAAAACTGTCTAGAGGGTTCCTGTGTCTCCATATATCTACCCAACCCACCTCGTTAAGCAGTCGTAGTAATGGAGATTCCCTCAATGGGACAGAGAGTCCTGAACCCAGGTGTCTGTCCATGGAGGGACTCAACCAGCAGTTGAAATCCCCCACCACCAGCAATGGCAGATCCGGCCGGCTCTCCAAATAAGCCAGCAAAAGCTGGAGGACCATCACAGTAAACGGGGGAGGGGCATATATACATGCCAGGATACACTGCAACCTCCCAACTCGACAATGCAAAAAAATATACATTCCCTCTGCATCTATACATACATCCAACTCTTGGAAGTCTACAGATCTGTGTACCATCACACTCACCCCCCTGGAATAAGAGGTGTGTGTGGAAGTGTGTGAGTCTCGGTAGTCAAATGCGTTTCCTGCATGCACAAAATCATCAGGTGATATTTTTTCAGACAAGTGGAAATCATCATGCGTTTAAGTGGGGAGCCTAGTCCCCTAACATTCCAGGATATTACCGGTAGTACTGCCATTGGGAGCATTTATACATGACCTGAGCGGGGAGCATAGTCTCGATGCAACCTGGAAATTCCTTTTTCGGGTCTAGGCACATAGGGCTGAGTAGGTTTGGGGGTCCCCCACTCAGTGGGGCTGGGTGGGACCAGTATCGACCGGGGCAAGCCTGGGCTAGGGGTTTTGATCATGGGCCAAATGCCCTCCGACTCGGGCGTGTCAATGTTCATGGAGCAGCAGGTCCAGGATCTAGTGTCCTCCGTATGTAGCCTTTGGTAGAAGTAAAGCAAGTATAAAAAAAAAAAAAAAAAAAACCCACATAAAACCAGGCCGTCAACAGGACAGGCTTCTGTAGTTGAACTTGAAACAAACAAACATGGTGTTCTTGCTTTACATCTCATGTAGAGAGGGCGCATTTTTTCTTGCCAACTTCACAAGATAGCTCACAGTTCTCGTGGTAATATTATGTCTCCCAGCAGCACAAAGCATAGATTTTCCCAATATGCGTGGTCTTCATGTCATAGGAGTAAAACCAAGGGGAAGGAAAAAAAAAAAAGACTCAAAAAGCAAATATGCGTAGGATCATAAAGAGAAAAGAGAACCAACAGGGGGCGAAGAGTGAATATCCAATGGATTTTCTTTATGGCACTTATGTGGATCTTCGGGGGGCCTGGACCCAGGCACCTCAGCAGTATCGGGCAGATCAATCTCCTTCCTCCATTCATTAAGGTCCAGCCACAGGGCCGCGTCAAAGAAGGGAGCCTGCCGGTTAGCAGTAACTCTCAGCTTGGCGGGGTACAGCATGGCATAGGGTAGTTGCAGAGACCACAGACGCCTCTTCACATCTGAAGATTTGGCCCTGCGTCTCTGCACTTCTGCAGAGATGTCTGGATAGAATGACACTCTAACCCCATTCACCTGAACATTGGCTTTCTCTCGTGCGTGTCACAGTACAGCTTCTCTGTCTCTGTAGTGTAAGAGACAGGCCAGAATGGGTCTGGGGTGGGGGGCGCCTGGTTGTGGTGGGCGGCCTGGTGTACAGTGTGCTCTCTCAACTGTGAAGAATGGGGAAAAGGCGTGTCTCCCAAAAATCTCGGTCAGCCAGCTCTCTACAAAGGAGGTAGTGTCTCCCCCCTCGTTTTCTACAGTAGGCCCACTATGCGGGTATTGTTGTGGCGAAGGTGATTTTCCATGTCGTCAGCTCTGTTATTAGTGTCTTTGGCCAGCTGGTGGGCAACATGGGCCTCCCGAGCAACTGGCGGAAGCTTGTCTTCAATGTCACTCACTCTGCTTTCAACAGCGGTAGTTCATTCTCCTATCTTTTGGACATCCTGCCTTAGCAGGGATACATCCTCTCTTAGGCCTCCAAATTGCTCTTTAAGAGTATTCACTGAGGCCGTGCACACATGCAAGTATTTCAGCCAGGGTTGGTTGTTCAGGGTCCTCAGTGTCAGTGTGCAGGGAGGGGGCTGCTCTGCTGGATTTTCAAGCTCCCCCTGCCATCCTGTGTTCACTGCAGGCTGCCCTGATGTGTCATGTGCCGCCACGTGGGATGGCTCTGCAGTCCCCCCTGCGCATTGTTCCTGGTCTCCCCCCCAGATTTTGGGCATAGAAGAGCATGTCTCTCAGGTACTCCTTACCCTGGTTTCTCTGTTTCCTTTTGCTGGTCCCCTCTCTGGCCTTCTCGTTTCCCCTCGGCGTGCGCTGAGCCAAGGCCGCGGCGGCGCCACCTTGGATTTTGGGATTCATAATTTCCTCCTTTTTCTTTGCTTTCCCGCGGGTGCAGAGGGCCAGTGGGTGGACTGGGAAGGTGAGCGGGTCGGTAGCCAGCTGGAAAGCCGTGATTCCCCATCGGATCGCTGCTGGGAGAGGATCGTTTGGCTGTGCTGGAGCGGAGCTGTGAGACACACTTCCTCTTGCATAAGTGTAGCATTTAATGGAATGCAAAATTGGCAAGGACAACAATGTAACACTCACAAGATGGAGAGGAAAGTAAGGCTCATCTGTACAGTAGAAGTGTCCCGATGAGAAGGATATCCAGTGTGCCACTCCAGGAGAACAGAGACCGTGGTGTGACAGGGAAAGAAAGCCAGCAAGGTCTGCATGGTTCCGGGTATGTTCGTAGGATAGCAGCGTGGAGCGCAACACCATGGATGGCATGTGACCTCACTGGGAGGCTTGGAGACACAAATGCATTTCAGAGTATGCGCGGTACACATACTGGGCATGCGCGCTCCTTTTTCAAGTGTAACGGGGATAGAGAGGATCAGAGTTTAAATAGGGTAGATTCAATTGTCAATCTGGCTAAGTGGGTGGGAACGAAACATAAAAAGCTGGTAATATGACAATATAAGGCAAGTTGTAGCCCAGAATGTAAGTGAGCATAAAAATAATATGGCACATACATGTGAAAATACAGACATATGTTAAAAATATCATGTAAAATATATAATATAAAACATATCATGGTCTGAAATGCATTGTGCCTCCAAGCCTCCCGCTGACATCACACGCCATCCATAGCGTTGCGCTCCACGCTGCTATCCTACGAACATACCCAGAACCACATGGACAGGTCAGCTTTCTTTCCCTGTCAGACCACGGTCTCTGTTCTGGAGTGGCACGCAGGATATCCTTCTCATCGGGGCGTTTCTAATATACAGCTGAGCCTTACTTTTCTCTCCATCTTGTGAGTGTTACATTGTTGTCCTTGCCAATTTGCATTCCATTAAATGCTACACTTAGGAGCAAAGTCGACTCTAGTGAATGCAGTAAAAAGACAGGAAGAAAGCGCCTCTGAGAAACGCTTCAGTCCTAAGCATACAAGCATTACAGACTTCCATCTGTGGCCCAGCCCCCTCCACTGGTCCTGTATTACAATAATACTGAACTTCCTATGGACCTTGTTGGATATCACATTACTCCTTCAAAGAACTTTTATGATTAGTACCTTTTGAACTTGCTTTTAACAGGCCCTTTTATAGGAGTCAACCCTGAGCGTGTCTCATATACCATATATACTCGAGGATAAGCCGACCCGAAAATATAAACCGAGGCACCTAATTTTGCCACAAAAAACTGGGAAAACTATTGACTTGAGTATAAGCCTAGGGTGGGAAATGCAGCAGCTACTGGTAAACAATGCCCATCGCAGCCTCACTGTGCCCACCTGTACCTTTGATTACAAACAGCGGGCGTCTTCCACTGTGTCATGCAACTGCAGTCTGTTCGGCGGCCGTCCACTGTAACAAAGCCCCGCCTCCTCCTCGTCCGTGATACACGGAACACTGATTCAGTTTCCCAGCATTGTATCAGTGTCCAGTGTTCTGTCTATCATGGACAAGAAGGAGGCGGGGCTTTGTTACAGTGGACGGCCGCCGAACAGTTAAGACTGCATGACACAGCGGGAGACCCTCACTTGAGTATAAGCCGAAGGGGGCTTTTTCAGCATAAAAAATGTGCTGAAAAAGTCAGCTTATACTCAAGTATATACGGTAGGTTTACCAAAAATATGTAAAACGGTGTTCATACCACACATGAGGTACCGCCACGAACATTATAGCGAGAGCAATAATTCTAGCACTAGAGCGCCTCGATAACTCTAAACTGGTAACCTGCAAAAAAATGTCAACACTTCGCCTATGGAGATTTTTAAGTATCGTAGTTTGACGCCATTCCACGAGCATGCGCAATTTTAAAGCATGACATGTTATCAATTTACTCAGCGTAACATCTATATATACATATAGTGTTTTTTGCATTAAAATTCATTAAAGTGTATTTCTCCCAAAAAATTGCATTTGAAACAACCACAGCGCAAATACTGTGTGACATAAAAAAATTGCAATGGCCGCCATTTTATTCTCTAGGGTCTCTCCAAAAAGAAGAAAAAAAATGATATATAAATCATCATCATATAATGTTTGGGGGTTCCAAGTAATTTTCTAACAAAAAATACTGATTTTTACTTGTAAACAAAGCATCAGAAAAAGCATGGCCTTAAAGTGGTTTACCATCATACATATTTAATTACACAAAATGAAAAGGCGCTAAAGTGCATATTGCCAAAGTAATAGCCAACACAAACCAACACAGGCTTGCAGATGACCAGAAGCAATTTTAAAGCAGTTTTTGCATTGATAAAATAAAATAAATTTATACGTATGTGTTTTCTCACATATATTATATATAATATATATTGTAACGGACAGTATGTATAGCAATACCAATAAGCACCACTAGATGGAAGCATAACACTTCTACAAAGAATCTTCCCTTTTAATATACAGTATAACTAAAAAGGCAAAACAACTTCTTTTTTTCAGATCTGGATAGAGTGGTGAAGGGTTAGAAACATCATCAATTTTTTATTGCTGTCTTGTTCCCCATTACAAAGATTCACTGTTCAGGATTGTCCTGATTGCAATGTCACCACAAATTAAAGTGAGGGTAAATCCAAAGTTTCGAGAAGTCACCAGAACAGGGAAAAAAAAAAAGGGAAAATGGGGACACTTGTTCCCGTGATAACCAAGGACTCTTGCACAAGGACTGGTTGAGCACCTTTAGCATAACTGCAGACATATTTCCTTTGCCCAAGCGCAGCGTACAGCCTGTCATTAACATGAATGGCTCTGTGCAGCTGTACTCAAGTATATGGCTGTGCTAACAAACAAGAGTACAACATACAAGAATTTAAAAAGGTTTTTTACTTTTTCCTAGGGATGCACCGAATGGGTTTTTTGGTGCCGAAACCTATACTGAAAAACTTCCTTGATCCCGAAAACCGAAACACTGATACCAAAAGTGACCGTTTTTAAAAATATTTTTATACAGGAGATGGTCAGAGGCCGAGGACATGGTACAGGAGATGGTCAGAGGCCGAGGACATGGTACAGGAGATGGTCAGAGGCCGAGGACATGGTACAGGAGATGGTCAGAGGCCGAGGACATGGTACAGGAGATGGTCAGAGGCCGAGGACAGGGTACAGGAGATGGTCAGAGGCCGAGGACAGGGTACAGGAGATGGTCAGAGGCCGAGGACAGGGTACAGGAGATGGTCAGAGGCCGAGGACAGGGTACAGGAGATGGTCAGAGGCCGAGGACATGGTACAGGAGATGGTCAGATTGGGGACATGGTAAAGGAGATGGTCAGAGAATCAGAGAATCAGAGAATCAGAGACTGCGGACATGATACAAGAGATCAATGCAGCCTCACCAGTGCCCGTCAGATGCAGCCAGCCAGTGTCCCCATTGCAGCCAGTGTCCCCGGTAGGGCAGCCAGTGTCCCCATTGCAGCGTAGCCAGTGTGCCCAGTAGTGCAGCCAGTGTCCCCAGTAGTGCAGCCAGTGAAGGGAGAGGAGAGCCGCCGCCTGTCTGATTACAGCGCCGGGAACATCACAGCTTTCATTTCAATAGCTGTATGTTCGCCGCTGCGCGCCGTCACATACAGCCCCTCCCCCTTGTCCGGGGAACTTCGATAGACAGATCACCCGTCCCAGGATTGAACACACAGCTATTGAAATGAAAGCTATGATGTTCCCGGCGCTGTAATCAAACAGGCGGCGGCGGCATCTCTCCCCCATTTCAACGATATAGGAGGCCCCCTGATAGGCGGCACCAGAGCCCCGCCCCATTTTCGGCGCCAGTATTGGCAAAAATTACCTTTCGGCTTTTTGCCGAAAGGGCCATTTACGGCCGATATGTTTCAGTGGCTGAAATTTCGGTGCATCCCTTTTTTTTCCCCATACGGTGTACATGCGTTTACAAAAGCACTGCCGTATGCACAGGTACAGTGGCACATGGATGTACAAGAAGGCATGTGCATGAAGCCATGTAGCTGTCTGCACACTGGTAAGGTTTAGGACTATACTACGTGATGAGGAGTACCGACTCACCTAGAATGAGAGGTGGGGTACCTCCCTACTTCACATGAACAAATCAATATAGCAACAAAGGGGAAAAAAAAGGAAGGACCTATAAGTAGTTCAAAAGGTGTCAAGAGGGAATTGGACAGCCAGCGATTTCTCCTAAAAAAGAACTTTATTGATCAGTATAATAGACAATTAAAAGTCAACAACGTTGTCATACATAAAAGACATGCCTGGGTGTACAGCCAAATCCAAAGTCAAGCACACTGGAATACCACATAAATCTAGGGTACCGACTATACCAGCTCAAGAATGAAAGAGCGGGGTGTGTGGGGTCTGACTGCACGGCCCGCCTGTGCCTCCTGGGTCGGTAAACATGCACGGGTGTTCTCATCAGTGTGCCTGTGTGAATGGGGCCTAAAAGTTCAACTGTCCAACTAGTTCCTAGAGGCAATCTCAGTTCTGCCACTTTTTACTGTATTCAATCTTCAAGGCTTCTCACCGCACATTACTTACAGCTCCAGTTTCATCACGTAGTGTTGAGATTCTCCCACTCAGCAGACTGTAAAAAAAAAACAGACTTTTTATTTCTGGAATAATAAACACTATGCAGCAAAACATAGATATTAGTGATCACTGCACTCAAAAATCTGCAGGTTAAGTGTATTTACATTGGTCGAAGAAGTACAAGGTAAATATGTAATGTAACACATTATTGCAATAAAAATACACAAGGATCCTGTAAAAACACACTGAGCACATAACAGTCAGGTGGGTGGCGAGTCCAATCACAACAGTGCTGGTACTACCTGATACTTCAGGGCGTGGCAGATCTAATGCCCTCTATTCACTGAGGTTCCTCCCACTAATGACTATGTCACTGAGTGACACAGTAGTGATGTAGCAGTCAGCAATAAGAATCACAGCATCTATCAAGGAGCATGCTATATGACCCACCGTGCCAAAGAACACTCTGCAAGAGAGCAAAGAATGGACCCTCCACCAGCTGGACTGGTATACATTCAGCTTGTTCTTCTGAAGCATGGAGTCTCCAAACTCTGACCCACATCAGGCCCACTACAAGATTTTACCCGCCCCACAGCAACTTCTTCTATATTTGCATCAGGGTTGTCCCGATACCACTTTAAGACCGAGTACAAGTACCAATACTTTTGTCACGTACTCACCGATACCGATAATTTTTTTTAAAAATTTCATGTGAGAGGGGTACTAATATGCAGCAATGACGCCTGGACTGTGTCAGTAGTTTTTATTTTATTTGGGGGCGGAGTGTGTTTTTTATGTTATTTTTTATTATTTTTACAATTTAACCTTTGCAACATTACAATTTATTTTATTTTTTTTAATTTTTAATCCCTGTTGGGTGGCTTTGGTGAGATAACAGGGGTCTTAACAGACCCATGACATCTCCCTCTTGAGACAGGGAAAGGGACTGAGGACAGAGATTCACCAGTCCCTTTCTCTGCAGCCTCAGCTGCACTGAAGATGAATGGACAGGAGACAGCGGCTCCTGTCCATTCATAAACTGAAGCATCGTAAACACAGTTTACGATGCTCAGTGACAGTTATAAATGAACAGTCAGTGATTACTGACTGTTCATTCCTGACAGATCAAGGACAGAGGGGGCAGAGGAGCACTGAGGAGGAGGATGTGGGGGGACAGTCGGTGATTGGTGAGGCGCTGGATAGGTAGAAGGAGGAAAGAAAAATAGGATTTTTTTATAACAGCTTACCTGTAAAATCCTTTTCTTTCGATGGACATCACGGGACACAAAGCCTCAGTAATAACTGATGGGTTATATAAGCATCACTAGGTGATTGGACACTGGCACACCCTAACCAGGAAGTTCAACGCCCTATATAATCCCACCCCTTGCAGGGATACCTCAGTTTTGTAGCAAAGCAATATAAGTGTATTAGAAGAGGGGCGGGACCTCTGTGTCCCGTGATGTCCATCGAAAGAAAAGGATTTTACAGGTAAGCTGTTATAAAAAATCCTATTTTCTTTCTCGAACATCACGGGAGACAGAGCCTCAGTAATAACTGATGGGATGTCCCAGAGCAATGCTATCTGAGGGGGGGAACCACAACCAAGTAGGGTGCAATCAGACCTGAGGACCCTGTACCGCTGCCTGCAGTACACTACGCCCAAAGGCGATATCCTCATGCCTTCTCACATCCACCTGATAGAATCTGGTAAATGTATGGACTGAAGACCAGGTTGAGGTTGCGGCCTTGCAGATTTGAGCCATAGAGGCCTGGTGATGCACTGCCCAAGAAGCACCAATAGCTCTTGTGGAGTGTGCCTTGATCTGAAACGGAGGAATCTTCTGTTTCAAACCGTAAGCTTGAATAATCAATTGTCAAATCCATTTAGAAATGGTAGGTTTTGACGCTGCCTGTCCTCTACTGGGACCCTCTGGCAGCACGAACAAAAAATCAGTTTTGCGAATTTGAGCAGTTGCTTCCAGATAGGCCTTGACTGCTCTTACTACATCCAAAGAATGTAGTGAACTTTCTTCCGGAGAACAGGGATCTGGAAAAAAGGAAGGCAGAACAATGTCTTGGTTTAGATGAAAATCTGAAACCACCTTCGGTAAAAAACTAGGATGAGGGCGCAATACCACTCTATCCTTGTGTACAATCAAATAAGGCTCTTTACAGGAAAGAGCTGCTAATTCTGATACTCTTCTAGCAGAAGAAATGGCTACCAGAAAAATTAACTTCCTTGTCAACAAGACCAAAGGAATCTGACGTATTAGTTCAAAAGGCTGTTTCTGTAACACAGACAGAACCAAGTTCAAGTCCCAGGGGTTTAAGGGCGCCTTAACTGGAGGATTAAGACGCGTTACCCCCCTGCATAAAGTTTCAGACCAAAGAATGCGAAGCAAGTGGCCGTTGAAATAATACTGATAAGGCCTAGACCTGGCCCTTGATAGTACTCAAGGCCAGCTTCATCTCTAATCCCAATTGTAGAAAATCAAGAATTCTTCACATATTTTCTGGGATGCCAACCTCTGGATTCACACCAGGATACATAAGCTTTCCAGATTCTATGATAAATCATTCTGGAAGCTGGCTTCCTTGCATTGATCAAGGTAGATATCACAGGACCTGAAAGCCCACGACTTTTCAGAACGTGGGTTTCAATAGCCAAACCGTCAAATTTAGCGTTTGTAAGGCAGGATGGAACACTGGACCTTGAGATAACACGGCTGGGTGTACCGCCGTCATCCTTACTATTTCTGCATACCAAGTCCTTCTGGGCCAAGCGGGGGCCACCAGAAGTACTGACTTCCTATCCTGCCTGATCCTGCGAAGGAATCGTGGCAGTAGCAGAATAGGCGGGAATGCATAAATCAGTGAGAACCGATGCCACGGAATCACCAACGCATCCGTCCCGCATGCAAGAGGATCTTTTGTCCTTGCCACAAATCTGTCTATCTTTTTGTTGAATCGGGATGCAAAGAGATCTACATCTGGAACCCCCCATCTTTGGCATATGGCCCAAAAGACATCGGGATGCAGAGACCATTCCCCTAGAAGTAACTGCTGGCGACTTAAATAGTCCGCCTGCCAGTTCTCTATCCCTGGAATGAAAACTGCCGATAAGCATGGCACATGCTTCTCTGCCCAGACTAAGATCTGGTTCACCTCTTTTTGAGCAGCTCGGCTCCCGGTGCCTCCCTGATGATTGACATAAGCCACTGCTGTGGCATTGTCGGACTGGATCCTGACCGGGCAACCCTGTAGCCTGATAGTCCAGGCCTTTAGGGCTAGATATACTGCACAGATCTCCAGAATGTTGATGGGTAAGGTCCTCTCGGTTTTGGACCATACCCCTTGGACCGCAGACTGTTCCAGAACTGCTCCCCAACCCGACAGACTGGCATCTGTTGTTACCGCCATCCAGGTAACCGGTAGAAAGGATTTCCCCTTCTGCAGGTTTTCGGGTATTAGCCACCAATTGAGGCTCTGACGCACCGCATGAGACAGGTGCATCGGAAAGTCTAATGCCTGAACCTTCCTGTTCCAGGCCGACAGAATACTGTGTTGCAGCAGTCTTGAATAAAACTGAGCATAGGGAACTGCTTTGAATGAAGATACCATCTTTCCTAGCAGCCTCATACAAAGGCGGACAGAAGGACCCTTTTTGGTCCTGACTGCCAGAATCAGCTCCCTTAAAGCAGTGATCTTTGCCTGAGGTAGAAATATTTTCTCCTGGCTTGTATCTATGATCAGACCCAAATACTCCAGTCTTCTTACTGGTTTTAGGAAAGATTTTTCTAGGTTGAGGATCCAACCTAGGTGTTCCAGATACTTGACTGTGGTCCTCAAGTTCCCGTTCAAGGAGGCTACCGACCGGTCTATCAAGAGCAGGTTGTCTAGGTATGCTATGACAGCTATACCCTGAGCCCTTAATCTGGCCAGAGGAGGAGCCAAGATCTTTGTGAACACTCTAGGTGCAGTGGCTATCCCAAAAGGCAGAGCCACAAACTGGAAATGGCGCCCTCCTATCTCGAAGCGCAGAAACTTCTGATGAGCAGGAAAAATGGGCACATGCAGATATGCATCTCTGATGTCTATCGATGCCAGAAATTCTCCTCCCTGCAGGATGGAGACTACTGTCCGAATTGATTCCATGCGGAAGGACTGAATCCTTAGGAATCGGTTCAGATCCCTTAAATCCAGAATGGGTCTGACATCCCCATTTGGTTTTTGGACCGTAAAAAGGTTGGAATAGAAGCCCAATTCTTGATCCTTCGCAGGAACCACCATAATGACCTCCTGCGACAAAAGTCGCTCTAACGCTAGAAGGAGCGACTGCTTTTTCTCTGGATCTCTGGGGACACTTGATCTGAGGAAACAAGGAGAGGTAAATTCTTGAAACTCCAGCTTGTACCCCAAGGTTACCGTGGAGATTACCCATCTGTCCTGGAAGTCCTCCTGCCAGAGCCCTGAGAACTGTAGCAGTCTTCCCCCCACTCGAGCCAGAGGGGGCGCCCCTTCATAAAGAGGTCTTAGTGTCTTGCCTAGTAGGCTTCTTCCCCCAGGACTTCTTTTGTCCCTGGGGTTGACTCTTGTTTCTTGACCCAGACGGAGGAGGCCGTCGAGACTGCCTGGAGGCTGAAGCCCCTGGTGCTGGGGAAAGAGTCCGTTTGAAAGAGGGGCATTTACTCTTCTTCTTAACAGGTAAGAGAGTGCTTTTCCCACAAGAGATTCTCTTGATATAGTTATCCAAGTCTTCTCCAAACAACCTTGCACCACGAAATGGAAACCCAGCCAGCAGCTTCTTACATGGTGCTTCGGCTGACCAATTTTTCAACCATAGGATTCTACGTATATGCACCAACCCCAGTGAAGGACGAGAGGTTTGCATGATAGAATCTCTGATGGCGTCAACAACATAACATAAGGCCGCTGGAAGGTTAGCCAACCCCTGGGCCTGCTGTTCAGGTAAAACTTTGATGACCTGCTTAACATGGTCTCTTAAGTATTGACAGACTCCAATCACTGCTACTGCAGGTTGAGCCAATGAACCTGCTAAGGAGCAAACATCCTTCAATAGGCATTCCATCTTTTTATCCACAGGATCCCTGAGCATCTGAGCATTGTCTACAGGACAAGTCAGACTATTATTTACGGAGGAAATGGCCGCATCAATGGCCGGTATTCCCCACATTTTAATAAACTTTTCTTCCATAGGATAAAGCGTTGAAAAGTTTTTCAGCGGAAAAAAAAGTTTATCTGGGTGATCCCACTCAGAATAAAGGAGCTTTTCAAGTAAATTATGAACAGGAAAAGCCTGTGCTGTTTGAGGAGGTTTCAGTGACCCTAAAAGAAGAAGAGGGTTCTTTAACTGATTCAGATATGGGCAACTTAAATGTGGAGCGGACCAATCCAGTAAGGATCTGTACTAAGACTTTCTCCTCTTGGGAAGCCGAAGAGGGTCCCTCTCCACCTAATTCCTCCGAAGAGGAATCATCCATCCCATCCTGATCCTCTTAAAGGGATTCTTCTCCTTTATCCCAGAGCTCCTCTGCCTGAGGGTCTTGGGAAACAGAGGAAGGCCTAGTGCATTTTCTTCCACTGAGTGAAGATGTAATCACGGCCATTAATCTTTCCTCTAAACCATTAATGGTTGAGGAAAAAACTTCCTGTGTAATGTATACAAGGGCTGAAGTGTCAAAAGCAGGTGTAGCCCCTGACCCCAACGGCTCTCCCTGGCCCCACGGGGGGGAGGATGCTGCAGAAAGGGGGTCCTCAGAACCTGAATGAGATCCCCTAAAGCCTCTGGTTCTTGGGGTATTTGAACCTCTTCTACCCATAGTGCAAAGCAACAAGGTGGAGGTATCACAAAATGAACACTGACTGCTGAGCGATGTAGTCTAGCAAAAACCTTGCTACCAAATGCCCAGTCTGGTGTTACCTTAGTAAATGCTGCCTAGGAGAATGCCTGTGTCCCACCTTACATGCGACCGTCAGATCTGTGTCCCTCCAAAGGCTTAGTGCACCTGTAAATTGTGCCTTTAATAGCCTGCAGCCGGCAAATGTGGGCGTCTAAGCACGCTGGACGCTGTGCTGACACCCCGCCCCCCTCGTTTTTCGAAAAAACGTGCGCTTCCCGCACGAGCCGACCCTCCAGGACAGCATGGAGGTAAGGCTGGGGGAGGGGGAGGAAGGAGAGAGGCCGGTAGTGATGGGGCCTGCACGTGGTAATGGCGGCAGTGATAGTGCGGTGTATAACCGCCTCACAGACCACCTGCGGCCTCCCCCTAGGCTGGGGGGGAATATCCCTGAGGAGAGCCCCCATCCCATCCTACCTGGAGCCGGCCAGAGGAGCTTGTGCAGCATGAGAACACAGACAGACATCAGCATGAGAAGGTATATGCTCTTGGCAGCCCCCGGTGGTGACAATAGGCATAGCATGCATTTACCTTAAAGGAGAAAACCTACTAGAATTAAAAAAATTCTGTGGAATCTTACTTACCTTATCCAGCCGCAGGGTTCTGTTATACAGACCCAATCTTCACCTCTCACGGTGGGCTCCGTTTGAAAAAACCACCAGAGACTGGGGCCCCCTACGGATAGGGGGATCCACATTTCTGGGCCTGTAAAGCACCCGGCCAGAAATAAGGATAGAAAACCATTTTCTGACATGCAGGGTCCAGCTCTCTAAAAAGAGGAAGCGTTACAGGTAAAACCTCGTTTCTTCGGACACGAGGCCTGAGTACCATCCAATTCGGCCTAGAAAAGACACTTTGAAATGGATCCGGTGCGCCTGGCTTGCCCCAGTATAGGATATAGAATATTCCCTTTGGAGCTCAGCACAGGACATCTTTACACGTCCATCACCTAAAACACTGGCGTAAAAACTGAGGTATCCCTGGAAGGGGAGGGATTATATAGGGGGTTGAACTTCCTGGTTAGGGTGTGCCAGTGTCCAATCACCTAGTGATATCTATATAACCCATCAGTTATTACTGAGGCTCTGTGTCCCATGATGTTCGAGAAAGAAAGTGTTTAAAAAAAAAAAAAAAAAAGATAGCGTTAGGTTTTTCTTCCACCTAAAGCTTTGCGAAATTCCAGAAGATGGTCGAGGCTATATAACGGAACAAATAAGTGTCTTTATGAAATCAGTGGTGTCTCATGTATACATATTTAGAATAAACATACATATTAATCACTTAACCACCCCATAGCAGATTTACTGCTACAGGGCAGCCTTTCTGTGCAGAATCACATATTTATACGCGATTCTGCACTTACGCCTAGGGGGTGCACGCGCGCGCTGCTTCTGCTGTGATCAGCAGGTGCTGGTGATTGGATGTCTGACGGCACCCGCTAATCATCAGGAAGAGAGGCTGGATGAAGCTCTGCCAATGTAGACAAGGCAAAGCAGGTAATAAAATCCTTCACATCCCTTAGTGAAAGCAGCACACAAAAGTACAGAAAAATACTGGCTAGGCACACATTTAACCCTTTGATCGCACCCCTTCCCCACCAGTGTCATTAGTACAGTAACAGTGCATATTTTTAGCACTGATCACTGTATTGGTGTCACTGGTTCCCACAAAGTGTCCACCACAATATCGCAGTCCCGCTATAGGTCGCTGATCGCCGCCATTACTAGTATACAAAAAAAACAAAAAACAAAATTGCGATATATGCACAACTTAGTTTGTAGACGCTATACTTTTTGCACAAACCAATCAATATACGCCTATTGTTTTTTTTTTTTTACCAAAAATATGTAAACAGAATACATAGTGGCCTAAAATTATGAAGAAATTAGATTTTTTTTTACATATTTTTAGTGGATATGTCTTATAGAAGAAAGTAAAAAATATTGTTTTTTTTAATTGTCTGTCTTTGTTTGGTTTATTATTGAAAAAAAAAAAAAAAAAAAAACACACACAACACACAGAGGTGATCAAATAGCACCAAAAGAAAGTTCTATTTGTGGGAAAAAAATTACATAAATTATATTTGGGTACAGCCGCGCAACTGTCAGTTAAAGTAATGCAGTGCCATATCGCAAAGAAATGGCCTGGTCATGAAGGGGGGTAAAAGTGGTTAAGAAGTGTTTTTATATGGGGGATGTTAGAACTTGGCACTCCCTGGTCTTTTCATATTGGCTCAGAAGTAGCAAGTCCCAGAAAACCAACGAGCGGGGGTGAGGCTGTATAAAACCTGTACTACAATGTAAAATCAGATGCATTATAAAAAGAAACCATGCAAGAAGATTTAAATAGCACATTTCTATCCTTGAAGAACTGTACCTACAAGTAACATATAGGCAGCACTGATACATACCTGGAAAAAAAGGAGTCTGGGATCCACATGAGTGTTTGTCTTGATGTACTAAATCTGGAGAGAAACAAAATTATTAACATTCTTATGAATGAAAAATCCTATTTCTGCAGCTGTCTAGATATCAACTTCACAGCTATAAAAGGTTTGACAGACAAAAAAAAAAAAAGAAATTCATGCTTGTTCTGTTGCCTGCATAAGAACAATCATTGCATTCATTCAATCCTATAGAGAGATCTGGAGTACAAGTCGTCATTCCCACTAACTTTCCATAGGATGGTGTGAGAGTGCAGAGGACATGCAGAGGGATAGCCGGGAAGATTTTGACAAGCAGCTGTACGACGCGGATATCTCGCAGGATTGGGTACAAGTTAAAGTGACTGTAAAGGCAGAAGGTTTTTTATCTTAATGCATTCTATGCATTAAGATAAAAAGCCTTCTGTGTGCAGCAGCCCCCCTAATACTTACCTGAGCCCCATTTACATCCAACAATGTTCACAAATTGCTTGGTCGTCCAGGACCCTCCCTCCTGATTGGCTAAGACAGAGCAGCGGCGCCATTGGCTCCTGCTGCTGTCAAACTCAGTTAGCCAAAGAGGAGAGAGAAAGGGGGCAGGGCCCAACCACAGCTGAGTCTGACTGGATACACAGAGCTGCAGCTCAGCTCAGCTCGGGAGCCCCCATAGCAAGCTGCTTGCTTGTGGGGGCACTCAACAGGAGGGAGGGGCCAGGAGCTCCATTCAGGGACCCGAGAAGAGGAGAATCGGGGCTTCTCTGTGCAAAACCACTACACAGGGCAGGTAAGTATAACATGTTTGTTATTTTAATAGAAAGGGAAAAAAAAAAAAAAAAAAAAAGACTTTACAATCACTTTAAGGTGGAGTTCCAGGCTTTTTTTGTTTATTAAAAGTCAGCAGCTACAAAAAGTATAGCTGCTGACTTTTAATAAACAGACACTTACCTGTTCCATGGTCCAGCGATGTGGCCGCACGGAGCCCCGCTCCTCTCCCCCTCCTCCATTGATACTGTGGGCACCCGGTCGTGACAGCTTCATGGCTGGGCGTGCACTGCGCTCTCCCAGTGGACAGCCAATCTTCTGGGACCTGTCAGGTGTCCCAGAAGATTGCCCAGAGGAAGAGGCCGCCTATGGGGAGAGGAGGATTTGCCTAGACGGCCCGTAGGCGGAAGCAGGAAGTGGGACAGGAAGTCCCACTCAAAACTAAGCACCCACTCCCACCCCCCCGGCATGTAAGGGGGTGAGGTGTGCTTAAAGCAGAAGTTCCACCTTTGGGTGAAACTCCGCTTTAATATATGTAACTAAGTGTAATTGCAGATGCCATTTAAGCTGACCACACAAACACACCTGAGTTTAGTTGTATAATCTGGGCCCCATTCACACCTGTAAATGAGGCCATGTGCAATTAGCTGCAGGAGAAAGCCTCATTGAAAGCAATGGGAGTGATTGGCCCTGGGAACAGACCCTCTGCTGGGGTTTCTGCATGTAATCACACAGTCCCAAGCGCAAGTGTGATTGGGGCCTAAGACCCCTTTCACACGGGCCTTCTGATCATGTCCACCTGTCAGTTTTTCAGGTGGACCTGATCGGACACTGCATTCACCCCTATGGGGCAGCGGATGTCAGCGGTGACAGGTCTGCTGATGCCGGCTGCTATCCGATCCGACCCGTGAAACGCAGACAGATGGTGACCCTATTTTCCATCCATCTGGCGGATTGGATGAAAAATGGACAGGCGATCCGTTTTCATCTGATCTTCCCATAGAGGAGAGCGGGGCTCCGACGGGTCCATCTCTGCACAGTGAGCGCAGACGGACCTGTCATCCGCCTGCTCAATGGACCGATCCCCCGCTGAGCAAAGCGGAGTCTGCTGTGTGGTCCGCTCGTGTGAAAGGACTCTACATTTTTCCTTTAGATCTACCAAAACCATATAATATAGGAGGTCAAACCTAAACAGTTTTAATTCAAATCAAGCAGGCTCTTGCACTACATATTTGAAGGTAAATCTAAAGGAAATCAAAAACAAAAGTTGTATAACGTGTAGTAATCTTTAGGAATCATTTACACAAACGTACTTTACTTTGTGAGTTCTGCTTTTTTTCTTGAAGCAGGGTGCTGTGCTGTTTTCAGTAAGCTTTGTACAGCACCCCAGCTGGACCCTCCTATCAGCCATGATCGGCCTGCATTGCATAGAACAGCACAGAGACCTAGTTCTAGCATAAATGGGTCTAGGATAAGGTACGTAATGAAAACAGAAAAGTTTTATTAAAAGTTATATTAGCATGTTGACAAAGCTCAGAAATAAAACAGATTCAATTTCAGCATTAAAGTTGAGTGTGCACAGTGTCAATCTTAAAAAAAGAGGTGTACAGCCTATAATAAATGTGCTGGGGGAGGGGAGGCAGGTTATGTGTAGAAGTGAGAATGCGCCTTTACTCTGATATTAACAAATAGCACCCGCCAGTGATCAGGCACAGCTGACTTACTACAAAAGAATGAAAAGCATGCAAGTCATTTACACAACCTGAACAAAGTCCAAAACATTTTCTGAAAAAGAACTAAAAGCAACACTGCAGGAGCAGAAAATGAGACGTAATTCAGCCTATATCTAATAGATATCCCCAGAGCGGCCTGCTCTGCATGACATGTCTTATAAATTTGCATCATTAAACATCTTTATTCTTTATTTTTCAGCACATTTCTCAACTCAGCAAAATTAATTAAAGTTTAAGATCACCTTTTGTAACATGTTACACCCATATTCAAGGTGGAACATACTACAAATGCACCAGCCCCTGAACCCCGAATTCCCGTTTTGGGGGAACCGTCGCTCTTCGCTCACTGTCCCAATCTTAAAAAAAAACAAAAAAAAAAACGGTAGTGTACAGCTCTCCCCGCGTCATCTACTCATAGTGTCATAGTGTTCTGTACCTTTGGGGTTCTTCATTAACTGCCATGGCACTGCTGAGTGCTCTAAGTAGTTCGTCTTTTCCTGTCCATATGAGGTAGGAGCAGACAGATATACTGACAAGTCTGCAGGACCGTAGCATTAAACCCACAATCTTCTTATCGTCGGTGTAATGCTTTACAGGTCCCTAACAAATAAAAAAATACGTATTATTTTACCTGCAAAAAAAAAAAAAAAAAGTGCATTTAATATTTTTTTGTAAAGGTGATCCTTTAAGACACTCTTTTCTGCATAATTTTATTGAATTGAATGATTACAATTAGACATTTCAAACCATTTACACCTGTTCATTGCCATATTCATTTTCAATGGCATCCCAGGAAACACACAGGTCCTGCAACACACTACCATGCATTGTATTGCACCTAGTGCTGCAAAAAATTGCTGCATGTCCATTCTGGCGTTTCATTTAAATGTGCTGCGCTAATGCAACACACCAAAACATGGAGGTGTAGATAGGTCCTAAACATATTCCCATATACTGTAGCCAAAGGATCAGTCTGAAATGTGTGGGATGGATCTTTTATTCCCCTCTCCCCTCTATATATGCATCATCAAAGAGGGTGGGCTTTAACATCCACACACTGCAGGTATGCATCCATGGGCAGAAGAGGTTTCTGCACTGAGAGTGCACTCAATTCATGCTCCCAGCACTGAAACCGAGCTGTCAGTGACAGCTCTCTGTCACTAGTAATGATTGGGCTCCAACAATCATGTGACCACAGTGACAGACATTCACAGTGGTCCCGTGATCAGGCAAACCTTACCGTCCGACCAGACATATTAATCCAGTTAATGGGTCAATGGGGCTGGGCAGGAAGGGGTTAAGGAAAGATGTGCAAATGGGCACATTAGCAGCAAGATACTGTAAGTAGTATGACTTGGAGAACGCATCAAACTCACTCAGCAAGTTCACAAACACTGCATTGTGTATAAGGATGAATAACATTCTGGGTAAAGTGCAATTAAACCTCTGCGAAACAGAAAAATAGCCCCCAGGAGCTATATACTATAGTGTACTAATCTGCACCACATCTTAGCACATTATGGCAGACTTATCTGGGAAGCGACCCTCTCCAGAGTCGCCACTCCTATCTTCTTCTGGTCTTCTTTCCGGGTTTGGGAACTTCAACCGTTTGAATGGCTGTGAGGACGTCACTCCGGCACACGGGAGTCACATTGTCACGGCAGAGAGCTGTGCCATAAACATACGCTGAACTGCACATGGGTGGATCAGTGAACACAAATGTGGACAGGCAGGGAGAAGGATTTATAACAGAAGAGACCAGCAGAGCCTCTTCTGTCATAAAAATCCAGCTCGTCTGCGTTTTGTTATTTTTTAAGTTTAATCTCACCTTACAGCAGGAAGTGAAAGTGGTTGTGGAGGCAGAAGTTTTGTACCTCACTACATACACAGCATTAAGGTAAAGAACCTTTTAGGTGCAGCCCCCCCCCCCCCCCCCTAAATACCTGAGAAAGATCTCGAGCCAGCACTGCTCTCTCTATCCCTCTTCACTGGACTCAGTGAGAACAGCGGGAGCCATTGGCTCCTGCTTCTGTCAATCAAATCCTGTGACCCGGAAGTGGGGGGGGCAAGCTGCACTATGTGTGTCAATAGATTGAACCCAGACGACTACCCCCCTAGCAAGCGGCTTGCTGGGTGGTACTGGAGGGCAGGACGAGCCAGGGGTGTCGGTGGGGGACCTCAGAAGATGAGAATATAGGCTATTCTATGCAAAAGAGCATGCAAGTATGAAATGTTTTTTTTTTCTAAAAAAACTACAAAGAAACCTTTAATATCACTTGAAGCCTTCAGATATCTCCATTCCAGCGATTTGACGTCCACGAGCTCCCTCCACATGCCGATATGTGCTCTTTTCCTGGGTGCAGGGTCTTTGTCCGTCTTGATTGGCTGGCTGGGGATTACATAACTCCCTCACATGCGCACAAATGTTCTTTCATCCCGATACTGAGATGTGCTGGGAATAAACACTGAGCACGCATGGCTCACTTTACATTCTGAAGAAAACTAAAACAGGCAGATCCTGCATGCTCCCAATTTTTTATTCTTTAACTTTAGTTCTGCTTTAAAGCAGTAGTAAACCGCCGGCAAGTTTTTATTTCTTTTTAACCTCCCTGGCGGTTTTCCTGAGTGTGGCTCGGGGTTAAAATTCAGGACCATTAGCGGTAACCCCGAGCCACACTCGAGATTACATCGCAGGATCCTGGTGCCTCCTTACTTACCTTGTCCTCGGGATCCTGCGATGTCCTCCGCAGTGTCCGAGGGCTCCATCCTCCTCCGAAGCCTCTCCTTGCCAGGCTCCGTTCCCTGCGAGCGTCGCGACGCACGGGGGCGGAGCCTGGCGGCAAATTAAAAAAAAAAGTAAAAATCATAACACATACAGTACTGTAATCTTACAGATTACAGTACTGTATGAAATGATTTCACATCCCTTTTGTCCCCAGTGCTTTGGCCCATGCCCTGCATGCAGTTTTACATGATATACACTGTTCTTTCTGCCTGGAAACTGGAGATTGTCCATAGCAACCAAAAAGTGTCCCTTTACGTCAAAAGTGGCTTTAGACCAGCTAGAAAACAGCGATAGTAAATTAGAACACTTGCAGAATTGAGCAATAGTGAATTGTGGGGAAATTTATTTTATTACTATTTTTTTTCATTTTTTTTAATTATTTATTTTTATTTATTATATTATAATTTATGTTTTTGTGTTTCAAACTTTATCATACCCGGGATATCTACTGGACTCTTGTTTGGACAGATTTAAGTGCGTTATTGTTAAGATTTACAGACCTACAATATAAAACGCCAAATTTCCATGCAAAATAATTGTACTGCTTTCAGCACCTAAAATCCGAAATAATCATACCGCCAGGGAGGTTAACCTGCAAGGCAATGTCGTAATGTACTAGTTTGCATCGCATACTAGCACATTATGTGAAACTTACCCTAAAACGAAGCCCTTCCAGCGGCGAGCTGTCACCACTGACAAGGCTTCCATCTTCCCCCAGTCTTCCTTCTGGGTTCGCGGAGTCCAGCTGCGCGAGTGGCCGAAGCCGCCATTTACAGCACAGGACTCTGAAGAAATTCCCAGTGGCTTAAATCTCCTTAAGGTACCTCTCTACAAGTACGGATAGGAGACATTCTAATTGGTCGACGCTGACCAATCAGAACACGGTTAGCTCGTCCTGTCAGTTGTGGAGAAGAGTAGAGAAGGCTGAGGGATTGGATTTCAGATCCCCGGACCGGTAAATCAGCGACCCGCTTTCTCACAGCGGGTAATCGGCCCGCACAACAGGTGATCTCAATTTTCTGCAAAACCAGCCTTAAAGCAGAGCTCCACCCAAATGGGGGAAGTTCCGCTTTAATGCCACCGCCTCCTCTTTCAAAAATGGCCCCTTTGTGGAGGGGGTCCCCAATTTTTGAGAAGCACCCGCTCTCACTTTTGCACCAGTATCAGAAGCGGAAGGTCTTCTCCCCCTCCCTGCAGTCTTCTGGGACAGGTCACAAGTCCCAAAAGACTACAGGACCATTCACAATGCGCAGCGCGACTCGCGCATGTGCAGTAGGCACCCGGCTGTGAAGCTGTAAGCAGTCACAGCCGGGTGCCCACACTTAAGATGCCGGGGCCGAAGACATAAGATGAGATGTCAGAACGGCTAGGGTGATCTCATCGCTGGATCCTGGGACAGGTGAGTGGCTGTTTATTAAAAAAAAAAAAATCAGCAGCTAAACTTTTTGTAGCTGCCGACTTTAAATTTTTACACAGGAGACTGGAGCTCCTCCTTAACCACTTGCTTGCTGAACACTTTCACCCCATTCCTGCCCAGGCCAATTATTTATTTCAACACTGTCACGCTTTGAATGACAATTGTGCGGTCATGCAAAACTATACCATATTACATTTTTATCATTTTTTTCACACAAATAGTTTTCTTTTGGTGGTATTTAATCACCACTGGGTTCTTTTTTTGCTAAACAAAAAAAAAAAGAAAAAAGGAAGATCGAAAATTTTGAACTAAACATTTTTCATATTTGGTTATAAAATTTTGCAAACAGATAATTTTTCTCCTTCACCGATGGGCACTGAAGAGGTGACACTGATAGGCGGCACTGGTGGGCACTGATGAGCAGCACTAGGGACCAATATCAGAACAGAAGCCGGTTAAGGGTTTGCTTCTTTTCTTCATGCTGACAGCGAAAAAAGCCAGTAACTGGCTTCTGTTTTCTTCTGTGATCAGCTGTCATTGGCTGACAGCTGATCACGTGGTAAAGGGCCTTCTGTGACAGGCCCTTTACTATGCTCTGTGATCAGCCAATCCCCAAGGACTCGGCAATAGCAGGGCGGGGCCAGAACTGGAGGACATACATTGGACAGCATTTCAAGCCCACACTGAAGCTGTCTTTGGGCTTTACCACGGGCGCGCAAAGTGGATAACCAATTATAATGACCAATCAGTCGCAGCAAGATAATGGCAGCCACACACCTATCAATGTGATCATCCAATGGATTCTCCTGTGCGAATAAATCCGCAAACTAGAGAACCATTATCCCATCAATTTAGTGAGCCCGTGGTCAATGTTGTGTCTATCGGCTGCGGTGTAATTTTGTTGATTGCGCAAATAAATATCTATGTGTGATGATCGTATTGTACATCGATAACGTGGACAGTTCTAATCGATGTTGTAATCAATTAACCACTTGCCTACTGGGCACTTTTACCCTCTTCCTGCCCAGGCCAATTTTAAGCTTTTTTTGGCACTGATGAGGCAGCACTGGTGGACACTAAGGATGGGCTCGGGAGTGTTCGCACACACCACGTGCAGAGCCCGCCAGGAAGTTGGCACGGCCCTGCGCTTAATCACAGGCAGTAAGACATTTTCCCAATGTGCGGCTGCAGAGATCGGGAAATGTCTCTGTCTGTGATTAGCGCAGTACCGACTTGCTGGCGGGCTCTGCACGTGGTGTGTGCAAACACTCCCGAGCCCATCCTTAGTGGGCACTGATAATCAGGACACTGATATTAGTGCACTGATTATCAGTGTAGATGTCCCTTTAACACAAGCCAGTTATCAGCTCTCCTCTCCCTATGCTGTCAGCATGAGAAAAGAAAAGCCCATAACTGGCTTGTGTTTACATCCGTAATCAGCTTTCATTGGACACAGCTGATCACGTGGTAAAGGGCAGCTGTGATTGGCTCTTTACCCTGATCAGTCCAAAGGACTCAGTGCGCCACCCGTGCGCCATAGGGGTGTGCGTGCAGCGCGATCACAGGAGGACGTCAATAGACGCCCTCCCGGCAAAGTAAGCCCGGGCTGTAGCCGTCATTCGGCTATAATGCAGAAGGGGGAGGGGTTAAGAATGAAGCGTGACGTGCGTTTTCTCATGCCTTCCCTGACCACTCAGGTGTGAATGAGGCCCCGAGGGGCTGCGCTTTCCATGTTTTGCAGGAAATAAATGCACACATCTGCTGGTTGCCATTAAGAATTAGGCCCCCGTTCACTTAGCGACAGCGTGCGTTCTCCAATGCGTTTGCACGCATCGCACATAGGACTCTCCCTTCACTGGAATGGGCTGCCCTATTCGCAACAAGCATGCCAAAGACGCCCCCGCTCCTTTCTGGGCACGCCGCACAAAAAAACGCACATCTGCTAACCGCATTTGGGGCGGCATTAACAATTAATGGCCTCGCAATATGCGTTTGCAGCACGCTTCCAAAACTTGCGGCAAAGTGCGCATTTCCTCACACGGTCAGAGAACATGAAGACACCACAGGGGTGACGTGCATTTTTCACACAGATGTGAATGAGGCCCATGAGTAATAATAATATAGCAGACATGGAGGATTATCCTCCCTCCCCCCAGACAGGTGAAGAAGTCCTGAGCCTGCCTCTGCTATGAATGACAGCTCACCTCCCACCTACCTACTACAGCTCACCACCTACCTGGTGCCCCCCACATTCAGCTGGATGATCTCCCCTGTGCCGGGCGAGTTGAAGCTGCTGCAGTTCCCGGCCATGTTGGGCTGCGGCCTGCAATCCCCGGGCTGCATTAGAGCGCGCTCCCGGGATCGGGCTCAGGGAAGGCCGGTGTTCTGTCGGCGACCTAGAGCCCCCTCCCACACTCCTCCTACACCCTGCCCAGGGCAGCCGATCCTCCCGCCCACCCCTTGTACCGGCCCTGCTGCCTATAGATGGCAGTGCTGAGCCGATGACGTCACTGAGAATCCAGCTTCAAGATAAAGAGAGCACTGCCATAATCTTGCCGGACGCCGTGGTGCACGTCCACGAGTTCTAGTCTACCCAGGGCTATGTGGATAGGGTTGTGCAACACGCACATTTTTTTCCTACATTTTTTTAATTATTCATTTTATTTATGGTATTTATGATTTTCATTTATTATTTTTATACCCCTTTATATTTATTCATTATTCATTTCATCAAGCACCCATTTTTATACACCATTATTTATTTTTAGATTTACCCATTATTATATATTTTTTTTCTTTTTCTACACCATTTTTTATTTTTCATATGCATTTATTATTTTTATACACCCTGATTCATAGTTATTTTTATATTTATTAATTATTATCCTCATTATTTTTCTTTATTTTTATACACCCTTATTTAGAGTTATTTTTATATTTATTAACTATTATATTTATCATTATTATTTATTTTATACACCCTTTTTTTTTATCTTTATTCTTTAAATTTATTCATAAATGTATCCTTTTTTATTTTTTTATATACATTTTTATTCATTATCTTTATTTTTTTATGTATATTTATACTCTCTTATTTTTTTATTTTATATTACTTTTATTTGTTTATATTTTTAACCTATTTTTTTCCATTCACAATCTTTTATTTATATTTATTTATTATTAATGTCATCGCACACCCATTTTTATTTTTATACACCGTTATTTATTTTTAGATTTACTCATTATTAAGAAAGCGGGGCCCCATTCACAGGGGCCCTGGGGCCCAGGAACCATTCCTAACAAGGAAGAGACCTGGTGTAGTATAAAAGGGGTTTTTAACCGATTCAGCCCTCGGAAGATTTTACCCCCTTCCTGACCAGAGCACTTTTTACGATTCGGCACTGCGTCTCTTTAACTGACAATTGCGCGGTCGTGCGACGTTGTACCCAAACAAAATTGACGTCCTTTTTTTCCCCCCACAAATAGAGCTTTCTTTTGGTGGTATTTGATCACCTCTGTGGTTTTTATTTTTTGCGCTATAAACATAAAAATAGAGCGATAATTTTGAGAAAAAAAAAGCAATATTTTTTTACTTTTTGCTATAATAAATATCCCCCAAAATATAAAAAAAACCCTTTTTTTTCCTCAGTTTAGACCAATATGAATTCTTCTACGTAATTTTAGTTAAAAAAAATCGCAATAAGCGATTGGTTTGCGCAAAATTTATAGCGTCTACAAAACGGGACAGTTTTATGGCACTTTTATTAATAATTTTTTTTTAATTAGCAATGGCGATCTGCGATTTTTACCGTGACTGCGACATTATGGCGGACAATTTTGACACTATTTTGGGACCATTGTCATTTATACAGCGATCAGTGCTTTAAAAATGCACTGATTACTGTGTAAATGACCCTGGCAGGGAAGGGGTTAACCACTAGGGGGCAGTGAAGGGGTTAAGTGTGTCCTAGGGAGTGATTCTAACTGTTAGGGGGGGGTGGGCTTCAACACACAGGACAGTGATCACTGCTCTCGATGACAGGGAGCAGTGATCTCTGTCATGTCACTAGGCAGAACGGGGAAATGCTTTGTTTACAAAAGTATCTCCCCGTTCTACCTCTCCGTGACACGATTGCGGGCATCCGACCGACATCGAGTCCACGGGACCCGCTGTCACGGAGGACGTGGCACTCGCGCGCCCGCAACACCGCTTCTTAAAGGGGACATACCTGTTTGCCCTTTTGCCCCCAGTGCCATTCTGCTGATGTACATCAGCGTGCGCTGGTCAGCAAGCGATTAAAATAGAAATGGTAAGCAAAACATTTGTGTATAGATATAAAAAATAAAAAAATTATAAATATCTTTGTTGCCTTTTTTATAAGTGATCACATTCCCTCTGTTCTCAGCTGCATAAGAGCTTGGGGAGGAGAAGCAGCAGCACACTGATCTTCTCAGTGAAAAGCTGTGCAGTGGGGGGGGGGGGGTGTCAGGACAAGTCTGATCATTGGAGGAGAGCAGGCTGAGTTCCCATCATGGCTAGAGAACTGACCACGCTGTGCTCTCCTGCTTAGTGTGGTCAGTTTTTATTAGGAAAGCAGAGGGACTGACAGACACACCAGGGATTTCACATAAAGGAAGCAAAACAAAGAGAACAGGAGACTTTCTCATACAAGTACATGGTACAGCAGGCACATATCAGGAATAGGAAATGTTGGGGTAACAAACACCTTCCATTCTGGGCCAATTCTGACATCTCTCTCATACACGGAACAATTCGTTTTTTTTTTTCTTGGAACCCACAAATATTATATATTTTATAATCAGAGACCTTGGAGATTAAAAATGGTGGGTGTTGCAGTTTTTTATGTCACAAGATATTTGCATAGTGGATTATCAATTATCAAACTTTTTAGGAAAAAAATACACTGAGTTTTAGTACATAGAAATGCAGTCTAATACTCAGTTGTTTGGTAAAAAAAAAAAAAAAGTTCCGCCGAGTATATAGACACCTAACACGCCATGCTTTAAAATTGTGTATGCCCGTGGAACAGCGCTAAACTATATTACCTAAAAATTTTCATAGGAGACACTTTAAAAGCCTTGACAGGTTACCAATTCAGAGTTACACAGGAGGTTTAAATTTTTTTTGGATTAACTTTATTGCTATCACAAGGGATGAACAACATCCCTTGTGACTGCATGAGCCTTGACAGGTCCTCTTTATGGTAAGATCTGGGGTCTTTCAGACCCCATATCTCTCCTATGCCCTCCAAAGCATCCGATCTGAGTTTGGTTTGATCGCCTGTAGAATTAAGATGCTGTTGCTCCCAACGTAGAACTCAACATTTTATCTGGCATAATGCAATGTCCGATAAAAGCAGGAATGTGTATTAAGCCAATTTGTCTCCATACACCTTCTTGGACTGGGTGTTTGCTAGGCGCTGACAGTATGGGGGAGATTTACTACAACTGGAAAGTGTAAAATCTGGTGCAGCTCTACATAGAAACCAATCCGCCTCCAGGTTTTATTGTCAAAGCTTCATTGAACGAGCTGAAGTTAGAAGCTGATTGGCTACCATGCACAGCCGCTCCACATTCTGAGTGCTCCAGTTTTAGTAAATCTCCCCCATTGTACATGGCACCTTTTCTGTAACCCGTGTGAATGTAACATTACAGGACTATATATATACAATTATTTTGCCATGTGTCTTTGTATATTTAACTTGCTCTCCAACAATTGTTTTTCTTTGTCGCAGTCCTAATTGGCTGTTTTACTTTTGATTGACAGGCCAGATTCTAAAGCCGTAGTTCTGGTGGAATCCGGGATCAGAATTCACACCACGGAGTTTGAATGGCCCAAGAATATGATGCCATCTGGGTTTGCAATGAAGGTTTGAAGGAAATCAATTACAGTCTCACTCAAAACATTAGTCATGTCATGGTCTTCTGAAGCTAGTCATAGTCATTACATTCTTAGTGCACAAACTCCTTTTGGAATAGTTATGTAGTATATGGTAGGCCCTCAGACTATATGGTAGGCCCTCAGACTACATGGTATTCCCTCCGACTACATGGTATGCCCTCCGACTACATGGTATTCCCTCCGACTACATGGTAGGCCCTCAGACTACATGGTAGGTCCTATGGTAGGCCCTCAGACTACATGGTAGGCCCTCAGACTACATGGTAGGCCCTCAGACTACATGGTATTCCCTCCGACTACATGGTATTCCCTACGACTACATGGTAGGCCCTCAGACTACATGGTAGGCCCTCAGACTACATGGAATTCCCTCCGACTACATGGTATTCCCTCCGACTACATGGTATTCCCTCCGACTACATGGTATTCCCTCCGACTACATGGTAGGCCCTCAGACTACATGGTAGGCCCTCAGACTACATGGTATTTCCTCAGACTACATGGTAGGCCCTCAGACTACATGGTAGGCCCTCAGACAACATGGTAGGCCCTCAGACAACATGGTAGGCCCTCAGACTACATGGTAGGCCCTCAGACTACATTGATGGCCTTTTTCTGGCACCATCCTTCTATGTTTCTCACGAGCTTCCCAAGTATTATTTGATTGGTATGGTTGTCTGTTGAGCAGTTGGATCTTTTTTGAGATGGCCTTGGGCCAACCTTGTTTAAGAAAAGCCTTTTGGCATTCCAGCTGTGTAGGGTTTAACCACCTCCTGCCTGGTCTATTGTAAAATTACAGCCGCCCCGGAGCCTCTGTCTTCTGGGTGGACGTTATATGACACCCTCCCGGTTGCGTGCCTTGTGTGTCCCCTAGGGGTGTTTCGTCACATATGGCGACCCATCACATTTGGCTGCCCGCTGGAGTGGGCATGCGCGACGCCGCCATATGCGTTCCAACACTTATAAAACTTTTGTCACTTTTAACACTTTTTTAAAAGTGTTTAAAAAAATAAAAAGTGTTTTTGTCACTTTTAACACTTTTAAAACGTAAAGTTTTAAAAGTGTTGGAACGCATATGGGGCGCTGTCGCGCATGCGCACTCCAGCGGGAAGCCAAATGTGATGGGTCGCCATATGTGAAAAAACAGGGGCCGTGCAGTGGCACAATCTGTGACCTGCTGTGTCCACCAGACACAGCGGAAGACAGATCGCTATACCGGGCCGGCCCTGGTACCATGTGATGGCTGTGACCAATCACAGTGACATTGTTGCCAACCATCAGTATTTATACTGGCAGCCAGTAAAAAACAGGCACTTTTCTACTGCCAGTAAATGCCAGTGACAGGAAGAAGTTGCCAGTAAAAAAAGTCTGACGGTTGGCTTGATACTGCACATGTACAATTCTGGTCTGGAGCCGGCCGAGACTATTGAAGTGCCTGCTACAGTGTGTTCGGGCAGCACCGGCAGGGGCGGGTCTACCACAGGTGTGCCTGAGCATGTCGTGTGATGGTGCAAGGGAGCTGAGCAGAGCGGCCGGAGCCTCGTGTGCAGGTCTGTGGGACAGGAGTGGGGCTGTCAGTGCTGTTTGGACTGAAGGGACCACCTGGTGTGGAGAGAGACTGTGATTCAGGAGGAGACGCGTCGTGTCGTTGAGGTGTCCTCATCATCTGTGCTGCTGCACACTGCTGTCAATGTCATTGTGAGAGTCAGTTTCATGTGTGTGCGTGCCTCCCCATTCTTATTTCTTGCCCCGTGAGCTACTTACTATATCAAAAATAAGATAGAAATATATTTTTTTTAAGTTAATATCTACTTTTGGAAAATTCCAGTAAAAACTTGGCTGTGCCAGTAAATTTTGGATGTTGTGTCAGTAAATTTCAATCTGGTAGGTTGGCAGCACTGCACAGTGATCACATGTCAAATGTACACAATGGCTTATAGTCATAGCCAATCATTGTGTACTGTTGTGATCTCTGTGATTGGTCCCTGTGATCACATGGTACAGACAGGGCTAATCACAGCACACCTGTACCATGTGATAGCCAATCACAGCTATTGCAATAATACATAATGACACATGAATTGATGCCATTCATAAAAAATAAGCGAGTACACCCCTCACATTTTGTAAATATTTTATTATCTTTTCATGTGACAACACTGAAGAAATGACACATTGCTACAATGTAAAGTAGTGAGTGTACAGCTTGTATAACAGTGTAAATTTGCTGTCCCCTCAAAATAACTCAACACACAGCCATTAATGTCTAAACCGCTGGCAACAAAAGTGAGTACACCCCTGAAAATTGTGAAAAAGTGAAAATGTCCAAATTGGTCCCAAAGTGTCAATATTTTGTGTGGCCACCATTATTTTCCAGCACTGCCTTAACCCTCTTGGGCATGGAGTTCACCAGAGCTTCACAGGTTGCCACTGGAGTTCTCTTCCCCTCCTCCATGACGACATCACAGAGCTGGTGGATGTTGGAGACCTTGCACTCCTCCACCTTCCGTTTGAGGATGCCCCACAGATGCTCAATAGGGTTTAGGTCTGGAGACATGCTTGGCCAGTCCATCACCTTTACCCTCAGCTTCTTTAGCAAGGCAGTGGTCGTCATGGAGGTGTGTTTGGGGTCGTTATCATGTTGGAATACTGCCCTGCGGCTCAGTCTCTGAAGGGAAGGGATCATGCTCGACTTCAGTATGTGACAGTACATTTTGGCATTCATGGTTCCCTCAATGAACTGTAGCTCCCCAGTGCTGGCAGCACTCATGCAGCTCCAGACCATGACACTCCCACCACCATGCTTGACTGTAGGCAAAAAACACTTGTCTTTGTACTCCTCACCTGGTACCACCACACAGGCTTGACACCATCTGAACCAAGTAAGTTTATTTTGGTCTCATCCCCAAAAATGGGGATATTTATTACAGCAAAAAGTACAAAATATTGTTTTTTTTTCAAAATTGTCGCTCTTTTTTTGTTTATAGCGCAAAAAATAAAAACCGCAGAGGTGATCAAATACCACCAAAAGAAAGCTCTATTTGTGGGGAAAAAAGGACGTCAATTTTGTTTGGGTGCAACGTCGCACGACCGCGCAATTGTCAATTAAAATGACGCAGTGCCGAATCGCAAAAAATGGCCTGGTCATTCAGCAGCCAAATCTTCCAGGGCTGAAGTGGTTAACCACTTGTTTACTGGGCACTTAAACCCCCCTCCAGACCAATTTTCAGCTTTCAGCGCTGTCGCACTTTGAATGACCATTGCGCGGTCATACAACACTGTACCCAAATTAAATTTTTATCATTTTTTCCCACAAATAGAGGTTTCTTTTGGTGGCATTCGATCACCTCTGCGGTTTTTATTTTTTGTTAAAAAAATTTAAAAAGACTGAATTTAAAAAAATATATATATTTTTTTTATATTTTGTTATAAAATGTTGCAAACAGGTAATTTTTCTCCTTCATTGATGTACGCTGATGAGGCTGCACTGATGGTCACCAATAGGCTACACTGATAGGCACCGATGGGCTGCACTGATGGGCACCGATAGGGCAGCACTGGTGGGCACTGAGAGGTGACACTGAGAGGTGGCACTGAAGGGCATTGATAGGTGGCATTGGTGGGCACTGAGAAGTGGCACTGATAGGTGGCACTGATAACTGGCAGTGATGGGCACTGATAGGTTACACTGAAAGGCAGCACTGCTAGGTGGCACTGATTGGCACCACTGGTGGGCATTGATAGGTGGCACTTGTGGGAATTGACAGGTGGCACTGTGGCACTGGCAGGTGGCACTGGCAAGCACAGAGGAGGAGGCAGATGTGCCTCCTTCCTCTTCGGGACCGATGTCCCTTGAACATAAGCCGGTGATCAGCTTTTTTTTCTCCTCACACTGTCAGCGTGAGGAGAAAAAAAAACAATTACCGAGCTTTTGTTTACACACGTGATCAGATGTCATTGGCTGACAGCTGATTACGTGGTAAGGGGCCGCGATCGGCCCCTTACTCGGATCGGTGATCACCCGAGTCTCGGTTAATCACGCCGCGCGTGCCCTGCAGGGGGAGCGCTGGGAGCGCGCAAAGGGGAGGACGTCCTATGATGGCCTCCCAGAAATTCAGGTCAACGCTGGGGCCATCATTCGGCTACAGCACGGACCTCAAGTGGTTAAAGTATAACTAAAGGCAAAACTTTTGTTTTTTGTTTTTTTTTTAGATAGAGGGCAGAGAGATTAGAACACCTGTCAATTTTGATTGCTGTCTCTGCCCCCATTATGGAGATTCTCCCTCTGTTTGTCCTGTTTACCATTATCATTGAAAAGGAAAAAAAAAAGGAGATCCCACATTTTTGGATTGTCCCCTGAAAAGTAATAGAGGGGGAAATCTTCCAATGGGGCATGAGTTCTGGTGACCTGGGGGTCCCCAAGGGATTCCCCTCATTTTCTGGTATTTCCTCTCACTTCCTTTTTTGGCTATGGGACAGGAAGTGAAGGGAAGTCTCCCTGCATTGGGACACAAATGGTGAAAAAAAAAAAAATCTGACAGGGGTTATCATAGTTGCCAAGATTGTAAAAAAAAAAAGAAAAGTGGAACACTTTTGTGGCTGTAGGCGGAGCCGTACAATAATTAGGGGGAGAGGGGGAAAGGGGAAGAGGGAAATGACGCGACAGCAGCCCCAGATCCTACACAATAAAAATATGTGTATTCTAGAAAGTTTAACAATCAGCAGATAAAGTCACTCCAAAGACATGCTGGTAGGTTAATTGGATCCTGTCTAAAATTGTCCCTAGTATGTATGAATGTGAGTTAGGGACCTTAGATTGTAAGCTCCTTGAGGGTAGGGACTGATGTGAATGTACAATGTATATGTAAAGCGCTGCGTAAATTGACGGCGCTATATAAGTACCTGAAATAAAATAAATAAATAAATAAAGTTACTCCAAACACCTGGTGTTAGCACTTCAATCATCCCGGCACCATGGTTGTTATGGTGTCAGGATGATTAAAGAGCCCCCCCCTCACACCAGGAGTCCCCGGCGGAGCCCCCCCTCACACCAGAAGTCCCCGGCGGAGCCCCCCCTCACATCAGGAGTCCCCGGCGGAGCTCCCCCTCGCATCAGGAGTCCCCAGGGAAGCCCCCCCTCGCATCAGGAGTCCCCGGCGGAGCTCCCCCTCGCCACAGGAGTCCCCGGCGGAGGCCCCCCCTCGCATCAGGAGTCCCCGGCGGAGCCCCCCCTCGCATCAGGAGTCCCGGGCGGAGCCCCCCTCGCATCAGGAGTCCCCGGCGGAGCCCCCACTCGCATCAGAAGTCTCCGGCGGAGCCCCCCCTCGCATCAGGAGTCCCCGGCGGAGCCCCCCCTCGCATCAGGAGTCCCCGGCGGAGCCCCCGCTCGCATCAGGTGTCCCCAGTGGAGCCCCCCTTACGATTCCCAGAGCTTTTCTTCCAATAATAATAATCCAAAAAGTGACAAAAAAAAACAAACGAAACTCCATATTAAGTGTAACTAATGAATCCATAGAACCACTGTGCAAATAGAATATAAAAAAGCAATAAATACAGCACTCTAAAATAAGTAATGGTAGTGCAACTATGTGATCTGTGCAATAATAATATAGAATAAATATATATAAATAATGACAGATAAAAATCCACACAAGTGCAATAAATAATAATTAAGTCCAATGGTATCAAAAAGGTGCTTAGATCAGTGAAGAAACGTGCCCTTGGTAAAAAGGTCCCATAGACGATACAATCAAAATTGATAAAACAGCTCCACGATCCTCCTCAAAATGACTCTCCTAGGGATCTCTCGTCCTAACACCGCATAGGATTTTCCCTATAGAACCTCCATTCACGTGGTTGTTTTACATTTCTATTATATTCATTTTTTTGAGCAATATTTATTATACTTTTTTGAGCGTCACTTAATCATCAGTTTTTTACACCATTTATATTTTAATTTGATTGAGCGCTACATTCATTTAATATTTTGTTACCTACATTTACTAGCGCCTGGGTTGTCCACTATTTGCGCCTGAATTATGCCTACTCTACATGAATGGGTGCCCGGATTGCGCCTACTTGACCCCTATTAGCGGCTCAGTTGCTGCTGCTCTGTACCAGCCGATTTAGATAGCTACAGCTTGTGCGCAAGTGTGGTAGAGCAGAGAGCGCCCCTTCAAGCCCAGCAGCGTGCGGGTGTGATTTCCAATGCTGCCTATCAGTGCCGGGACAAGGTCACCCAGTGCCCAGGGCGAACATACCAGATTGCGCCCCCCCCCCCCCCCCCCCCCATTTACAGTGCAAGGGTTCAGTAGCAAGTGATGCAGAGCTCAGGAATGGAAAAAAAAAACATATTAAGGATTGTGGAAATAGGGTTCAGAAGACTGGTATAAAACCCAATATGTTATATATTGCAGTTTAACAATCATTAGATGTGGTGGCTGCATTAGTTTTATTTTAGGCTTTTCCCCTCTGTTTTCACCTGGCGATCTGGCCAGTGGCATATGTCCTGTATTAGAGTGCCCCCAATCTGGATAAAGGAGCACAGAAGGCACAGCTGATAGCAGCATAGTCAGTCTGGGAAGGAGGGTAGTGTTAGATGTACTAGCAGATTTAGCCAAACTCAATAGCCTATGAAAAACAGGATCACACATTCTCCACACTTCAGCACACTGGACTCCTCTACTATCTGCTCTGCTGTCTAAAGTCAACATGGGAAAGAGAATGAGGAGGACACGCTCTGACACACAGGGGGCTTTGACACACAGGGGGCTCTGACACACAGGGGGGCTCTGACACACAGGGGGGCTCTGACACACAGGGGGGCTCTGACACACAGGGGGGCTCTGACACACAGGGGGGCTCTGACACACAGGGGGCTCTGACACACAGGGGGGCTCTGACACACAGGGGGCTCTGACACACAGGGGGGCTCTGACACACAGGGGGCTCTGACACACAGGGGGCTCTGACACACAGGGGGGCTCTGACACACAGAGGGGCTCTGACACACAGGGGGCTCTGACACACAGGGGGGCTCTGACACACAGGGGGCTCTGACACACAGGGGGGCTCTGATTCCCAACAACATCGATGGCATTTGCAGCTTGCTGAAATAATGTTTCCCCAGCCTTTATCCCCAGTCTGCACATGTACAGAGCTCTATGCTAACACCTCAGCTCTTTTCTGGGAATGTGGGGCTGACAGAGAAGGGGAGGGCTCAATAGACTGACAGGAGACTGAGCTAATAGGGACAGGTATTTATTTTTTCATTGCACCCAGCTTATATCAGGCAAATAATATAGTAAGTACACTGCTGTTAGTGAGACATATCCTGTGTTTAGGATGGGAGACAGCTGGGGGGAGTTAGTTAAGCACTGGATCCCCTCCCTATACACAAGTACTAGATGGATCAGCAGAGAACATTAACAAATGAAAAGTCCCAGTATATTCCCAACATATATAAGAATTGTTCTTCACTTTTTGTAAACCTGCTCTGCAAAGTACAGGGCGAGTTTACAGCACAGCCAGGTAGAGTTTGGAAGGCAGAGCAGTGGGGACTCACATGGAAGAAAACTAACATCCATCCTGTGAGATCTTCATGTTGGGAGAGCTGTATGATGTATGCAGGGGGCGGAAAGCAATGATCGGAACTGCACTGTTGTATCATCTTGCTCCGCCCACCTGTAGAGGAGCTCTCAGTGTCACAGCCCGATCCAGCCAGCCAGACTGATGAGAAATCAAGCCCAGTAGAATGAATTCTTCTCCCTCTGTGCCAGAATGTGGTTGCCGCTGTAGAGAGGAGGCAAGCAATATGTATGGGTGCATCCTCAGCCCACTTTTTGGGCAGACTGTACAATTGAGTGGAGCCATAACCTAAATATTCTCTGCATGCTCATGCTGCTGTCGGCGACCTAGAGCCCCCTCCCACACTCCTCCCACACCCTGCCCAGGGCAGCCGATCCTCCCGCCCACCCCTTGTACCGGTGTTCTGCCAAAAACTGTCCCCCCATCAGATAGTGTCCGCTCCGTACTGCGCAGGCGCCGCGCTTGCGCAGTAAGGAGGAGAAAGGAAACGCCGAAAGTCTCCGAAGAACAACAGCTGAGGAAGAAATATAAACGGCGCCTGCGCAATGCCTGTTGCATTCAGTCACAGGCTCCCGCACGCTCCCGATGCTCGAGGGGGTGGGTTTAGAAAATGTTAATATGTTTGCGGGGTGTGTTTAGGGAATTGAAGGGTGGGTTTATCAATGTTTATGGGCGTGTTTGCTGTACATATTTAAGGAGCGAACACATACAATTAGGCAGACTATCAGTGCGGAATTTGGATGTTTTGTTGCAGAATTATAGCAGAACCCTCCTATTTCAACACTTTTGTAAGTACACTGTTATGATTATATGTTATTCCCCTTCAGGGCTGTCTGTCTACAGGGCATGTGTTCTATGGATGATTATATTAACCATTGAAAATGTATGGTAAGTTCTGTGGTGGCTATCTGTGTACAGGGCTTGTATTCTATGGATGGATGATAAAGCATGGACATGTATTTACAGTTGAATAGTTTTGCTAAGTTCTGTGGTGGAGAACATGTATATTGCACAAAGTGTCTGCCATGTGCAGGGGGGGGGGGGGGGACACGCAATACAATGGCAAAGATGTATGATGTGTATTGCGGTAATTGCCCATTATGCTTCAATTTTATTCCCATGTAGGGCTGTCTGTGTACAGGGCATGTATTATATGGATAGATCACATCTTCTCACCCCCCCCCCCCCCCCCACATGGCAGACACTTTGTGCAATATACATGTTCTCCACCACAGAACTTAGCAAAACTATTCAACTGTAAATACATGTCCATGCTTTATCATCCATCCATAGAATACAAGCCCTGTAGACAGATAGCCACCACAGAACTTACCGTACATACAAAATGGCAGCCATGGGGGGAGGGGGGGGATGGGAAGATGTGTATTGGCATGGGGGGGATGGGAAGATGTGTGTTGGCATGGGGGGGGGGATGGGAAGATGTGTGTTGGCATGGGGGGATGGATGGATGATAAAGCATGGACACGTATTTACAGTTGAATAGTTTTGCTAAGTTCTGTGGTGGAGAACATGTATATTGCACAAAGTGTCTGCCATGTGCAGGGGGGGGGACGGGACGCAATACAATGGCAAAGATGTATGATGTGTATTGCGGTAATTGCCCATTATGCTTCGATTTTATTCCCATGTAGGGCTGTCTGTGTACAGGGCATGTATTATATGGATAGATCACATCTTCTCACCCCCCCCCCCACATGGCAACACACATCTTCCCATCCCCCCACCATGCCAACACACATCTTCCCACCCCCCATGGCAACACACATCTCCCCCCCTCCCCGATGGCAGCCATTTTGTACCATACACATCTTCCCATCCCCCCCCATGGCATCCATTTTTTACCGTACACATTTTCCCATCCTTGACACCCTCCCCCCACGGCAGCCATTTTGTGTCATACACATCTTCCTATCTTTCCCCCTCCCCCACCCCTATTGCAGCCATTTTGTGCCATACACATCCTCTCCACCACACATCTTCCCATCTTTCCCTCCTCCCCCCATGGCAGCCATTTTGTGCCATATACATCTTCCCTCCCCCTCCCCTCCCCCCATGGCAGTCAATCTGTGCAATACACTTTCACTCCCCCACACGTCTTTGGCATTGCGTCCTCCTCTCCCCCCACCACATATACAGCACGCGTGTATTATTGATGGATACAGCTGACATGTGGATGGATACAACTTACAATGACTGATATGTTTTGGATGGATGAGTGATGAACACAATGGCAGAGATGTCTAGGGTGGATATGGACATTTCTTGGCCAGGATGTTTAACCACTTCAATACCAGGCACTTAGACACCTTCCCACCCAGCCCAATTTTCAGCTTTCAGCGCTGTTGCAATTTGAATGACAATTGCGCGGTCATGCTACACTGTACCCAAACAATTTTTTGATCATTTTGTTCCCACAAATAGAGTTTTCTTTTGGTGGAATTTGATCACCTCCTGCGGTTGTTATTTTTTGCGCAACAAATAAAAAAAGACCGAAATTTTCGAAAAAAACAAGTTTTTCTTTGTTTCTGTTAAATTTTTTTTTAAATAAGTACGCTTTCTCCTTCAATAATGGGCACTGATATAGCTGCACTGATGGGCACCGATAAGGTGGCACCAATGAGGTGGCACTGATGAGGTGGCACTAACGGGCACTGATGATGGGCACTGATAGGCGGCACTGATGGGCACTGATAGGTGGCACTGGTATGCGGCACTGATGAGCACTCATAGGTGGCACCAATGGGCACACATAGGCGGCACTGATGGGCACTCGTAGGTGGCATTGATTGGCATATATGGGTGGCACTGATGGGTACTTATGTGTGGCACAGATGAGCACTGATAGGTGGGCACAGATGGGCACTGACAGGTGGCACCGATGGGCAATGACTGGTGGCACAGATGGGCAATGACAGGTGGCACTGATATAGCATTGCTGGGCATATCATTGGCATAATAGTGCCAATCAGTGCCCATTTGTGGGCACTGATTGGCACAGATTGCGCACATGTGGATGGCCATGGGGTACATACCTGGCCATCCACGTTGCCCCTTCCCTGGTGGTCCTAGTGGCATCCCTGGTAGTCCAGTGGGGTGATCTGCGGGGGGGGGGGCTGCGCTGATAAACAATCAGCGCAGACCCCCCCTGCCAGGAGAGCCGCCGATCGGCTCTCCTCTACTTGCGTCTGTCAGACGCGAGTGAGGAAGAGCCGATCAATGGCTCTTCCTATTGACAGCGTGATCAGCCGTGATTGGACACGGCTGATCACGTGGTAAAGAGCCTCCGCCGGAGGCTTTTTACCAAGATCAGTGTAGCGGTGTGTCAGATTGACACACCGCTCCACCGATCGCCGTGATGCGCGCCCCCCGGGGGCGCGCTGCGGCATGTTATCCTGCTGGACGTCATATGACGCCCAGTCAGGATAACAGAACCACTTCCCGGACGTCAATCCGCTATAGGGCGGGCGGGAAGTGGTTAAAATTGCATCCATGTTCTCACGCGCACAGTACACATAAAACACACAGCTCTGTATGGGCCCCCAGAGGAAGACAAATAGAAGATATGCAGAATTTTTTTTTTTTTCCTTTATTTCAATAGGTATTAACAGAGTATATCTTACATGTTGTTTTTTTTTTATATACAGATCATAGTAATGAGAGCACATATCAGTGTGTATATATATATATATATATATATATATATATATATATATATATATATATATATATATATATATATGGCCCCTATAGGTGTAGGCCTATTGGGGCCCTAAATAATATACACACACTGATATGTGCTCTCATTACTATGATCTGATTGTTGTGTTTTAATCAGTGTGGTGTGCCATTAATCTACAGTTTAAAGCATATAATATTTTTTATTTTTTTCCCTTCACAGGCTTTGCATTTGGTTTCGGTCACTTGCATTGCAGACCCACTCTATCAGACTCCCCGACTAGTGAGTATTATTTAAGACTGTACTGCTGTTTGAAACGTTGCGGGTCCATATAGCATATAATATACCTTTTATCTATGTATCCTTTTAATCTTTCTAAAATTATTTCCTTCACAGGCTTTGCATATGGTTTCGGTCAGTTGCATTGCAGTCCCGATCTATCAGACTCCCCGACTAGTGAGTATCATTTGATTACTGTCATGCTCTTTGCAACGTGGATGGTCCATATAGCATTTAATATACCTTTTTTATCTATGCATCTTCCCTTTTTTGTTATTTTTTTTTTATTTACAGGCTTTGCATTTGGTTTCGGTCAGTTGCATTGCAGTCCCGATCTATCAGACTCCCCGACTAGTGAGTATCATTTGATTACTGTCATGCTCTTTGCAACGTGGATGGTCCATATAGCATTTAATATACCTTTTTTATCTATGCATCTTCCCTTTTTTGTTATTTTTTTTTTTTATTTACAGGCTTTGCATTTGGTTTCGGTCAGTTGCATTGCAGTCCCGATTTATCAGACTCCAGCAACTAGTGAGTAATATCAGAATTAGTTTAATTTCTGAGGCGTGTATCATTTTTTTTATAAAGACCATTTTTAATAATGATAATTTATTATAGACTTAGTTTATTTACCAGCTGTTAAATGTTCTGTATATTTCCAATTTAGTGGCTGGAAAACATAATTGGCATTTGTTTTTTATTAAGATCTTCCCAAAATGTGTGCACAGGTTGTAATGTTTAACGTTATGTAATAGTGCTCTGCTATATTTTCAGGTATGGAGAACAAGTGGCAAGAGGTATATAATTACCTCGCTCAGGGAACGTACCCATCAGCGTATTCAAAAAATGAACAACGCGTTCTTCGGAGGTATGCCTCCAAATTTTCAATAAATGGTGAGTGTCATAAACGATAATGCACAACAACAGATTGTAGGATCGCTCTTTCATAAATGCATCTTTTAATGTCAATTTTGTTTTATAGAAGGAAAGCTCTTGTATGGCAATAGAATAGCCATTCAAAGTAAAGATGAGGTAAAGAGCATATTTCATCAATTTCATGCTTCCCCTATTGGCGGTCATACTGGCATTCTAAAAACGCGCTCTGCAGTGTGCTCCAGATTTTACTGGAATGCAATGACTGTACACATTGAGAAATGGGTATGCAATCTACTAAATTTGTTGTATTTATATACACATACACAAAAGCTGTACACATTTTTACTATTTGTTTTTCTTGAAGGTACAGGAATGTGAGCAGTGTCAGAAGGTGGGAAAACCATTGAAAGCAAGCCAACCATTGCAGTTTATTAAGGTAATTGTTGTTAAAGCTGTGTTATTTTTTAAACATAATAGATATGATGAGCGTCAACATGTATCATTCATTCATTTACAAAGAAATTATTCCATCCCATTAGGTGTCAAATGTGTGGGAACTCGTTGGCATCGACCTAACGGGACCTCTACCCAAAACTGTTAATGGAAATATATATATCCTCACGGCGACTGATTATTTTTCTAAGTGGGTGGAGGCGTTCCCACTAAAAACGAAAAGTGCTGCTGAAGTGGGACAACACCTTTGCTCTATGATATATAGACACGGATGTCCCAAAAGAATCCTGTCTGACCAAGGCAGAGAGTTTGTGAATCAAGTAGGTGTACTTCAAAAATAGCATAGTAGTAGAAATGATATAAGAGTTATGTTGCTACCTTCATTTTGTTTTAAACATGCTTCTTTTTACAGCTCAACAATGGGCTTTGTACGCTTCTGGGAATAGAAAGGAGTGTGACAGCAGCATACCATCCCCAAACAAATGGGCTTGATGAGAAAACTAACGACAACATAAAGCGGCAAGTTTAATTAGTATTTGGATTTACGTTTTATTACTGCATTCTTTTTCTTCCAATCAATTTGTGTTTGCATTCCACTGCTATTGCAAGTGGTTAAGCATAGAACATACTTTTCTTGAGTATGGGGCTCGTTGCATGAATGAATGTTTACTAGAGAGCTGTAAATGTGGTGTTAAGTAAACTTTTTTTTTTTTTTTTTTTTTTTTTTTTAATCTTTTTTTTGTTTCACTCTAGAGCTCTAATGAAAGTGGTCAACGATAAGCAGGATGATTGGGATATGTATTTGGAACCTACATTATTTTCTTTGCGTTCAAAAATACAAACCACCACAAAATTTTCCCCATTTCAATTGATGTATGGAAGGGAGGCAGTTTTCCCCGCCGAAGTTCCTGTTGAAATGCCGGTTAGTTATTGTACAACTGTGCAATTCTGTGCTCACATATGCAAACTTATCAATTTCTGTGGGGTAGAGGTGATTTAAGGCTGCATGGTTTATGTATAATTTTATAGGCTGTTCTCTTCCTAGACTTACAAAGTCAATATAGCTCTTGTTTTTGTTTTGTTTTTTTTGGGTAAATCGCTTAATTAAAATATATAGAAATTTCTTTTTGGTTTAGCTTTTACAGATCATTCTCCCGGATGAGACTAGTTATGTTTCTTTCATGGAGGAGAAGAAAGCTGCAATGGAGATAGTGAAAGCAGCCACAAAGGAAAATATTGCCAAGTCCCAGAACAGACAGAAAGAAGCCCATGATAAAAAAATACAGAAAAAGCATAAAAGCATAATTTATACTGTTGGGCAAAAGGTGATGGTGTTTAACATGAGGAAAAAAGGCAGGAAAGGTGGAAGGATAGAACCAGACTTCAACGGCCCTTTCACAATAGAGGCAATATCAGGGAAGCTTGTCACATTATTGAGTGATGCTGGAGTTCCTCTAAAAAACAAATATAATGTTGACCACCTAAAGCCTTTCCTGACGACAAAAAATGAGGACAAGGAAGGTGATAATCAATCTACGAAGACGCCAAAAGGACACAGCAGTTCTAATACCGCTCAACAGAGACCTTCAGTCAAAAGTGATGCTGCAGAAGTACCAAAGGATAACATGATGATCACTATTCAGGTACAAGTGAACTCGATATCTGCATAAGATATATACAAAGATATCATTTTATGGTTATGTTTTCCCAAAATTTTGTCACTCTGTTTAACCTCCATGCAGTTATAAAAATTTTTTAATGGTTTATACATGTAATTGAATGGGAATGTTGAATTTTAAGCCCTCAATAGATACTTCATGGAAAGTCGAGCACACCATAGAAGAGAGAGGTAGTTTTATAAAGTTTGACCCCGTTGGTCATATGTTTGGCCATGCCCTGTTGGTATGGCCTTTTTTATTTGTGTGTAAAGTTGCCACTGTTTGGCATTGTTTTACTCCATTCTTTTGCTACTTGGACCTCTTTGGTGAATATTGGCATTGCCCTGTTGGTATTGCCTTTGCCATCATTTGCCCATTCCCGCATTTCCTAAAAATGTGTCATTACTTTTTATCCAGTCCTTAAAGATTTGCTAATCATGCTCATTTTTTACCATTGCCTACCCAGTTCAAGTGTTATGGCAGAGAGAAGACGAGACATCACAGGTAGTTGTTGTAGGGCCTTATGCGCTGTTTGTCTCCTCATTTAAAACGCTCCGTGCAACAAAGTGGCTGGTAGATGAGGTAAGAGACTATTTCAGAACAGTTGAAAATATATTCAAGCCAAATGTGTTCTTATTGTGAATTTCTTTTTGTTCAAATACAGGTAATTGACTCCTACCTACATCTCATTATTAAAAAACAGCAGGCAAGTGTGACTTCAGTGAACTATGTGTGGTTGTGTTGTCTTTATTGTTCAGCATGATAAATTTACATTTCATTTTACACAGGAATCAGTTCGTCAAATTTGTGCAGTTGTTGCCACAGCATTGTTTGATGGGCAAATACAGAAACTTGGAAGGGTGGGTTACTTATTGCGGTTACAGCTATATGTAAGAAATGTATCACATTGATTACTAACTTCATTTAAACACTTTTGCGCAGAATATGTATCCAGAGGACATTTGGGTGTGTCCCATTAACGTTGGACAGCACTGGATTTTAGTGGTATTTATTCTAAGTTTACCTTTCTTTACTCATGTTATTGGACTATATTATTTCATTCTGTCATGTATGTAGGTTTGCCACCTTATCTTGAAAGGAAATTCAGAAAAACTAAGCAAAAGTCATAAAATGTAGACATCTGAATTCATATCAAACTTTGGTTACATCTTCATCATAACAATGGACACAATTTGAAACCACAAATGTCTTGGTGAATCCTTGACAGGTTTCAAACTTATGTGTATATCGATATTCAACTCTAACACAATGACCTTGCAGAGTGCATCTGCTCTATGGAGGCCTAATTGTGAATGTGAATTGTGTTTAACAAAAAATTATAAATGTCTTTTAGATTTTAAACATGACACAGAAGGCCATGTTTGTCATAGACCCAATGGGAGCTGAACTTGCATATGCAGCCACATTGTACAATAACTGGGGGTAAGTGTGCCTCTTGAAAAAGTTATTTGATTAAACAATATAAAAAACAATATGTGCACAATTATATATATATATATATATTTTTTTTTTCAAATAGTTTGTTCCTGCGGATGGTCACTCGCAAAGATCAGATTGTCCAATGGAAAATGTATGTTCTCAACCACAGCAAACAACAGGACAGCAGTAGCTGTGGAGTTCTTATTTTGATGGCAATTGTTTCGTTTTGACATTATATTTATTTCAGTCAATAATTAAATGTTAAAGTGTTAATATTGTGAAAGTGAAACTATTGCTTTTAGGAACTTTTCTTGTTTTACAGTTTGCAAAAGAGTACCTAGAAAGTAGAAGTATAAATAATGTTAAAACCTCACCCGAAGCAATTTTGGATGCACGACTCCAAATAGCATGCACCCTACTGGAGTATAAAGGTCAGTCATATCAGTAACTGCATGAAACCTTTGTTAGTCTAAATGAATATGGCAAAAAATCAACATTGAATCTATCACGTTGTCTAAAATGTATTTATTTCTAAATGATTGCCAGACATTTTAAGATGTTGTGAAACCGGTTTACCAAATTCACATATTTATTTTAGATCATCATGGCTGAGCAGGTGCGGGAAGTTGGATAACTGATCAAGGAACCAAGAAAAGATGAAATCTGAAACCCTAAGTTGAGTAACTGTTCTGTCTAATTAATGCGTACATATTGTACATACTTAAATTTATTGGCATATTTTTGGAAGGTATGGCTTGGGTTGCATGTGCAGGTTTTCCTGTGTAGTAAAGCACTGATACAAGTAAAAATCTCAACAGAAGAAGCCCGGTTTTCTGTGGCGATTTGTTGCTTGTGCTGGTGAAAGATGCTGCGTACACTGTTTAGGAAGAGTTATGCCCTGTACACACAATAGTATTTTCCGATGGAAAATGTGTGATAGGACCTTGTTGTGGGAAATTCCGACCATGTGTAGGCTCCATCACACATTTTCCATGGGAATTTCCGACACACAAAGTTTGAGAGCTTGCTCTAAAATTTTCTAAACAGAAATTTCGTTGTCGGAAATTCCGATCATGTGTACACAAATCCGACGCACAAAGTGCCACGCATGCTCATAATAAATGAAGAGAGGAAAGCTATTGGCTACTGCACCGTTTATAGTCCCGACATACGTGTTCACTGCATTCAGAACGATCAGATTTTCCGACAACTTTGTGTAATCCGTGTGTATGCAAGACAAGTTTGAGCTAACATCCGTTGGAAAAAATCCTAGGATTTAGTTGTCGGAACGTCCGATCAATGTCCAACCGTGTGTTCGGGGCATTAGTCTGCAAGGGTTTCTGGTGTCCAGCAGGGCTAGAAGGCGATGCACCCTTCTATGTTGGCCAGAACTAGTTGGTGGATGTTTTCAAGGAGCTGGCTGGATATGCTTTTCCTTTGAACAGAGTTTGAGATGGAGTGTCAGATATTTCCTTGGATATTAGTCAACATTTTTGGGTTACGGAAGTGAGAGATGCGGGCAGTTGCTGTGTTTGGCTTGCACTTCCCGCATGCTCTACATGTAGAATCTAAAAAGAGGGAAAAGGCAGAATTGGAGATTTACAGAAGGAGTAGCTTGCAGTAGCATACAAGTGTTTTGAAGAAAGGTCAAGTTGGTTCATAAAAGTTAAAGCTGCAGTGGCTTAGAAGTGTGTTCAAACCCCTGTAGGCTGATCTGGAGATTTAAATGACCGGTGTGCCACCCTCATGAATAAGTGTAATAACAAAAGGCAAAGAGCCAAAGCCTGTAATCATAAGTAGGACATGTGCCACTGTTAGTTCCAATAAGCGGGAAGCAGAGGATTTGATCAACTCAAATGGCTGAGTTGAGTGAGATACAAGGAAGGCCCTCTACCGATCTCCAGGAGATGCATGTATTGATTTAGTTAAGGTGGGGCTCCCTAGAGAGGAAATAGATGGCAATACCACCCCAGCATTGCTTAAGTGAAAGCAAGTGGTTGGGAATGGTAGATTCAGTCACATTTAGTATTTATGTTGTGTCAAAATGGAGCACTTAACAAAAATATACCATGCTGAGAACACTTGCATGTCTGTCCAAACACAGGGACGCTGATGAGCAGGCCTGTGTTTGGAGAGAAATGCAAGTTTATTAGTTGCGTTGGTAGTAGATGCCTTTTTTATGAAAGTTTTTCAAGGCAACAGTGGGCAGCGTACTACACTTTAGCATTAAGAAATGGGCAGATAGAGAAATGTAAGCTATGTGTTTGGCAGAGTTGTAAGGAACATATTATCTGCTTTTGTCTCTTATACTTTTCAGCTACTGACCATCGAGAGGTTTAGCAGGCAGAGCAAATGACCATGCTAGATGGGAGGAGGCAGACCAGAAGAGAGCCTCAAGAAGATGAGTCTGATTTCCTGATTGTAGAAATGTGAGCTATGTTTTTGGCACAGTTGTAAGGAACATATAATCTGCTTTGTCTCTTACTCATTTGAGGTACTGAACATCGAGAGGTGGAGCAGGCAGAGCAGAAGACCATGCTAGATGGGAGGAGGCAGACCAGAAGACAGCCAGAGGAAGATGCGTCAGATTTCCTGATTGTGGATGAATTGGAGTGGACTTTCATCTGAGTGTTTCCTTATGACGGGCAAGAGACTATCTGGGACTTTATTTCGACAAACTGCCAAAGATATAGTTTAACCCTGCTCAACAATAATGTTGTCGCTTTCCAGGGACAATAAAACCAAAGTCTGATCGCCTAGAAGATACAGGGGTCGAAAGGGAATTTTTTCCTCCTATTTGCAATACGGGGGGTTTATTTTGCCCTTTCCTGGAAAGGTTGTGAAATTATGTTTTTGTTTTTATAATAAAGTTCATATTGTCTTTAAATAGTTTGTATAATAAAAGTTTTATTTATGTCACCTTAATGATTTAGTATGGTTATTTGGGGGGGGGGGGGGGGTTGGCTGTAATGAAGTAGAACATTTATTATAACATAAGGTAGGGGTTTCTGATTACTTGAGTATAAAAAAAAGTATTCCTAAAAAAATCTTAGTCTAATGAGGACAAATGCTGTCAGAGTGATTATAAATGCAGCATGAGGAGTTTGATTTTGGTCTAGCTGTAGAGACTAAGCTTTGTCAATAAAACATGGAAATTGTTTGCCTTCTATGTAGATAGAAGGCAAACAATTTCCATATTTTATTGACAAAGCTTAGTCTCTCAGTGTGACAGCTGAAATGACACAGTAGGTGAGTGGCAGGCAGTGTCTGTGTTACTGTGTATCAGTCACTGTCTGACAGACAATGAGGGGCTTGCACATTATGACGAAGCGTGAGGTACACTGATTAGGATTTGGGGGGGAAACAATGCACTCTGCGTCAGGCACAGTCATTTAACAACGTGTTGAATTGATGCAGAATGTCGCGTAGTTATTGGCAAAGAGTGGGACTCGTTCTCGATCTGTCACCTAGAGATTGAGAAATGATAGTGTGTGTGGAGTGTTGTAACCTCTAACCTCTAACCCCTTTCACACTGAGTAGCTTATGGGGGGAAAAAATGGCTCCTTTAAAATTTTTAGTTTTGGGCTACACATATCTTATAGCAGTCCTCAAATATTTCACTTGCATTTAGTGAAAAAAAAGGTATTGGGAGCTGGGCTGCATGGGAGAGGGGGTTAAGCACCGCTTGGGTGGTTGATCGGGAGATGTTCTCCCACTGATTGACCCATGTGGGAAAAGAGCATGTAGGAAAAATTGATCCGCGTGATTGCACGCTGTTACAGCTAACATTATTATTAGCTCTCCTGCTGCCGTGCGCCTGTGATAGACAGAACGGCTATCCAAAGTTGGGATGCATTCTATCTATCAACCTGATTGTGCCCATTGCAACCTCACATGGGGGCACAGGTGAGGCTGCACTGATGAAGTTGTTGTAAATATATGTTTGTAAATTGACTGTGCATAAGACATTTAAGGGATGTTTAGTGTGAATTAGTAGGGCGTGTTTAGGTGAGGGGCATGTTAGGTTAGGGATTGAGTGAGGCACTGGTGGTGAATAAGAAAATGTGTGCATGGCCCCTGTATATATCCATGTCGCCAAAAAATGACGGCTGTATCCATCCATCTATCAGTGCTGTATCCATACATTCCCGCTGTATCCATCCATCAGCGCTCTATCCATCTATACATGAGTGCTGTATCCATGCATCTCATACATCCATGACAGCTGTATCCATCTATCCTTCATACATGAGCGCTGTATCCATCCGGTCCGTCCATCCATACATACATAACCCATGACCGCTGCATGACGGCACACATGACCGCTATATCCATACATCTATGAACGCTATATGCATACATGTATGACCGCTATATCATACATCTATGGCCGCTATATACATACATACATCTATGACCGCTATATCCATACATCTATGACCGCTATATCCATACATCTATGACCGCTATATCCATACATACATCTATGTCCGCTATATGCATACATCTATAACCGCTATATCCATACATCTATGGCCACTTTATGGCCGCTATATCCATACATCTATGGCCGCGATATCCCTACATCTATGACCGCTATATCCATACATACATCTATGTCCGCTATATCCATACATCTATGACCGCTATATCCATACATCTATGGCCACTTTATGGCCGCTATATCCATACATCTATGGCCGCGATATCCATACATCTATGACCGCTATATCCATACATACATCTATGTCCGCTATATGCATACATCTATGACCGCTATATCCATACATCTATGGCCGCTATATCCATACATCTATGGCCGCTATATCCATACATCTATGACCGCTATATCCATACATCTATGACCGCTATATCCATACATCTATGGCCGCTATATCCATACAACTATGGCCGCTATATCCATACATCTATGACCACTTTATGGCCGCTATATCCATACATCTATGGCCGCGATATCCCTACATCTATGACCGCTATATCCATACATACATCTATGTCCGCTATATCCATACATCTATGACCGCTATATCCATACATCTATGGCCACTTTATGGCCGCTATATCCATACATCTATGGCCGCGATATCCATACATCTATGACCGCTATATCCATACATACATCTATGACCGCTATATCCATACATCTACGCCGCTATATCCATACATCTATGGCCACTTTATGGCCGCTATATCCATACTTCTATGACCGCTATATCCATACATCTATGGCCACTTTATGGCCGCTATATCCATACTTCTATGACCGCTATATCCATACATCTATGACCGCTATATCCATACATCTATGGCCGCTATATCCATACATCTATGGCCACTTTATGGCCGCTATATCCATACATCTATGGCCGCGATATCCATACATCTATGACCGCTATATCCATACATACATCTATGTCCGCTATATGCATACATCTATGACCGCTATATCCATACATCTATGGCCGCTATATCCATACATCTATGGCCACTTTATGGCCGCTATATCCATACTTCTATGACCGCTATATCCATACATCTATGGCCACTTTATGGCCGCTATATCCATACTTCTATGACCGCTATATCCATACATCTATGACCGCTATATCCATACATCTATGGCCGCTATATCCATACATACATCTATGTCCGCTATATGCATACATCTATGACCGCTATATCCATACATCTATGGCCGCTATATCCATACATCTATGGCCACTTTATGGCCGCTATATCCATACTTCTATGACCGCTATATCCATACATCTATGACCGCTATATCCATACATCTATGGCCGCTATATCCATACATCTATGACCGCTATATCCATACATACATCTATGTCCGCTATATGCATACATCTATGACCGCTATATCCATACATCTATGGCCGCTATATCCATACATCTATGGCCACTTTATGGCCGCTATATCCATACTTCTATGACCGCTATATCCATACATCTATGACCGCTATATCCATACTTCTATGACCGCTATATCCATACATCTATGACCGCTATATCCATACATCTATGGCCAGTATAGACATCTATGAATGCTATATCCATACATCTATGACCAGTATAGACATCTATGAACGCTATATCCATACATCTATGACTGGTATATACATCGCTGTATCCATCTATGAGTGCTGTATGCATCCATCCATGCATATTAGACATACATGGATGAATACATGTTGAAATGCATGCATAAAACGTGTATAAATGCATAGCCAATAGCCAATCGTGTTCTGAAGGGGTTAAAATCTGATGTACCACGAAAGGATAAATTGAAACATAAAAGTATCCGCCCTTAAGTATCTGCCCTTATTAAAACGTGTATAAATGCATAGCCTATCGTGTTCTGAAGGGGTTAAAATCTGATGTAAGTATCCGCCCTTATTATGCAAGTATCCGCCCAAGTATCCGCCCTTATTATGCAAGTATCCGCCCGTAAACAGTCCGCCCTTGTAATGTAAGCGGCCTTAAACATGCACGGCCTCGTGAACGTGCGGTGCGGGGCGGTGCGGGGGCATGTAAGTTAATATTGTTTAAAGTGCGCATGCGCTAAGCTTTGCATAGCTCAGCTGTTTAATTTCGGCTATTTTCGGAGTGTCCGCTGCGCTTGCGCAGTAGAGAGCGGACACTATGCGATGGCCCAGCTGCGCATGCGCAGAAGAGAGCGGACACTATCCGATAGCGGACATAATACGATAGGACACCGGCTCTGCATCCCATGAAATTCTGCTCCCCACTCCTGCGCCGTCTGCGCATGCGCCGATCCAGGCGCCTACAATCAAGAGATCGTGATGTTAGCGGGGCGGGGAGGAGGAGCGTGGAAGAGCTGAACCATCTCTATAACTGCCGGGCATGCGCAGAAGACACGGGGGAATACATAATACGGGCTACACGGTGACTGTTTACTTTATAGTGACAGAAACATTACACAACTTTTTTTTTTTTCCCTCGCCTGTGACTGAGCAGACTCCTCCCATTCGCAGCAAAGCACCGCCCCCTCATCGCTTAGGCCCCATTCACAGCTTAGCGTTTTGTAGCTTAAAGCGCAAACCTCCGCAACGCCGGAGGAGAACAAAAATCAACTATTCTCTATGGAGACGGTTTACATCTTCGCTACAAGTCACCTGATGTGCAAAAGAAAAAAAAAAGAACTGGAGCTTTTTTTTTTGTAGCTCAAATTGGGCATATCTACGCGTTTATGGCATGTTTATATTCCCATAGAAATGAATGGAAACAGCCATTTGAATGTTTTTGCGTGATTTTCTGCTTGAATCCTAACCCTAACCTAACCTTACCTCTAACCCCTTACCCTAGCTAAAAAAATAATAATAAATAATAATAAAACAAGAAAAAAAAGTTGACGGAAAAGCTAAAAAAGCTAGCAACTATCGCAGTCACACTATAAGTCGCTGATCGCTGCCCATTTTTTTTTACAAATATGTGAAAAGTGTGGCGTGCATTTGTATTCAGAAGTCAATACTTTGAAGAACCGCCTTTCACTGCAATTACAGATGCAAGTTTCTTTGGGGATGTCGCTACCAGCTTTGCACATCTAAAGTAGTGGGTCTCAACCTTTTTACCGTCGGGGAACCCCTGAAATAATGTTCAGATCTACAGCTCACAGAACATCGGTGTGATCAGTGAGCTGACATATAACAACAATTATTTAAGAAAAAGCATATAATAATAGAAAAAAGTATTAAAAAAAACTTACTTATTTTATGTGAAACTTTTTTTTTCTGCACAGATGCTCAATTCTGGGTTTAACTGGAGATAAGCAGTGTACAGGGGGCAGCAGGGCAGAGCACAGGAGGTCAGGAGGACACAATACAGGGGGGATGGCAGGGCACATTATGGGGCACACAGCAGAACATGGGGCACATCAAGTGGCACATAGCAGAACATGGGGCACATCGTGGGGCGTAAAACAGAACATGGGGCACAAGGGGCATACAGCAGAGTACAGGGAACATTACAGGACTCACAGCAGAGCTTTGGGCACACAATGGGGCACACAGCAGAACATGGGGCACATAATAAAGGTACACAGCAGAAAATGAGGAACATCATGGGGCACACAGCAGAAAATGGGGCACACAGCATAACATGGGACACACAGCAGAACATGGGGCACATCAAGGGACACACAACAGGGCACATTACAGGGCTTTAAGGCAGGGCATGGGGCACATTAAAGGGCATGTGACACATTACAGGGCTCGCAGCAGGGTAAGGGGCACATTAAGGGACACACAGCAAGATATGGGGCATACAGGAGGACACATCAAGGGATGCACAGGAGAACATGGGGCACATCAAAAGGCACAGAGCAGGACATGAGACACATTATGGGGCATACAGCAGAACATGGGGCACAAGGGCTATACAGCATGGTGCACAGCAGAACATGGGGTACACAGCAGAACATGGGGCACATCAAAGGGCACATCATGGGGTATAAAGCAGAACATGGGGCACAAGGGGCATACAGCAGGGCACAATGCAGAACATGGGGCACATCAAGGGACACACAGCAGGGCACATGCCACATTACAGGGCTCACAGCAGGGCATTGGACACATTAAGGGACACACAGCAGGACACAGGGCACATTATGGGACTCACAGAAGTACATGGGGCACACAGCAGAACATGGGGCACACAACAGAAAATGGGGCACATCATGGGGCACATAGCAGAAAATGGGGCACATCATGGAGCACATAGCAGAACATGGGGCACGCAGCAGAAAATGGGGAACATCATGGGCCAAACAGCAAAAAATGGGGCACACAGCAGAACATAGGGCACACAGCAGAACATGGGGCACACACAGCAGGACACATGGCACATTATGGGGCTCAAAGCAGGATACAGGACACTTGACTGGGCTCACAGCAGGGTACAGGGCAGATTATGGGGCTCACAGCAGGACACAGGGCACATCATGGTGCACACAGCAGGGCACATGGCACATTACGGGGCACATGGCACATTATGGGGCACACAGCAGGACACGGGGCACATTACGGGACTCATAGCAGGACATGGGGCACATTACGGGGCTTATAGCAGGACATGGGGCACACGACAGGGCACATCACAGGCTCACACTAGGGCAAGGGGCACACAGCAGGACATATCACAGGCTCACAGCAGGGCATGGGGCACATGTCAGAGCACATCACAGGCTCACAGCAGGGCACTGAGCACACGACAGGGCACATTAAAGGCACATGGCAGGGCATGGGGCATATCACAGGGCATGGGGCACATCACAGGGCACAGGGCACATCGCAGGAAATGGGGCACATCACAGAGCATGGGGCTAATCACAGGGCAGGGCATATCACAGGGCACATGGCAGGGCATGGGGCCCATCGTAGGCCGCATGACAGGGCATGGGGCACATCACAGGGGGCAGGGCAGGGTATAGGGCACATGGCAGGGCATGAGACACATCACATATTTTATTCACATTAGAAAATTAATCCAATGTTTAACCACTAGCTGCCCAAGCCAATTCTGACACTTCTCTCATCCATGTAAAAATCAGCATTTTTTTTTTTACCAGATAACAACATAGAACCCACAAACATTATATATTGTCAGAAAGCAAAGGCCCGGGAGAAAAAAAAGGTTTGGTAGTTGCAACTTTTAAAAAAAAAAGCTGCGACAGGGTAACAAAAAGCTAGCAAAGTGAGTGGTACTAACCAGGAGGAGCTGGAAGAACATTTTGCAACTAATTAGCTGAATTGGCGACAGGTAAGTAACATCTTTGGGTAAAAAAAGAGCCAGAGGGGTTGATTTACTAAAGGAAAGTAGATTATGCACTTTGCAAAGTGCAATTGCACTCTGCAAGAGTAGTTGCTCCAGAGCTTAGTAAATGAGCAGAAGCCCTGCTGACTTCCATCATCCAATCATGTGCAAGGAAAAAGGCTTTTTTTTTTTTTTATTTTCCTTGCACGTGATTGGGTATTCTTTGCAAAGCTCTGGAGCAACTGCACTTTGCAGTGCACAGCCTATTGGCCTTTAGTAAATAAACCCCAGAGTGTTTCAGAAATAAAGAGGTTCACCAATCTGTGAAAAGCTGCATGTAAAAATTGTCAAATAATTTCTGAATAATGTTCCTCAACATAAAATTGCAAAGCCTTTAAATATATCATCATCTACAGTACATAATATCATCAAAAGACTCAGAGAATCTGGAACTATTGAGTGCTGTCCATGATACCTTTGTATTTGCACTTACATCCAACATTGCAAAAGGAGAATCTTTTAAAATCCCTGTGCACAAGGCACATGACCAAAAAGCAATATTGGATCCCCTTGATCTTCAGGCCCTCAGACGGCACTGCATTAGAAACAGGCATAATTCTGTAATGGACATCTCTGCATGGGCTCAGGAATACTTCAAAAAATCGCTGTCTGTGAACACAATTCGCCATGCTATCCAAAAATGAAAAGAAGAAGCCATATCTGAACATGATCCAGAAACGCCGCTGTCTTCTCTGGGCCAAAGCTCATTTAAAATGGTCTGTTGCAAAGTGGAACACTGTTCTTTTTGGGAACCATGGGCCCTGCGTCCTGCAAACTAAAGAGGAGAGGGACCTTCCGGCTTGTTATCAGCGCTCAGCTCAAAAGCCTGCATCTCTGATGGTATGGAGGTGCATTACTGCACATGGAATGAGCAGGTTGCACATCTGGAAATTTCCCATCAGTGCTAAAGGTTATATCCAGGTTTCAGAGCAGCATATGCTCCAATCCAGACATCGTCTTTTTTGAGGTAAGGCCTTGCATATTTCAGTAAGACAATGCTAAACCGCATCCTGCATCTATGATAATAGTGAGAAGAGATCTCTTCTGTTGGAAGATTTAAACCCCATACACACGATTGGACTTTCTGTCAGGAAATGTTCATTGTCAGACTGTTGTCGGTAAATCCGACCATGTGTACGCTCCAGCAG